>NW_027314787.1:0-348674 GCF_023375885.2 Dermacentor andersoni
TTAAAACGCGTTTTCGCACAAATGCGTGCGCGGGTGCTAAAAAGAGCAGCATCGGCATGCTTAGCACGTCGTTTGGTAGAAATCCACGTGCGCGTTCTGCCAAAAGCACCATTTGCATGCACATCTTGTGGTTTTGCAGAAAACTTCATCCGCGTCTACCAAAAGATGCATGTGCATGCTTAAAACGCGTTTTCGCACAAATGCGTGCGCGGGTGCTAAAAAGAGCAGCATCGGCATGCTTAGCACGTCGTTTGGTAGAAATCCACGCGCGCGTTCTGCCAAAAGCACCATTTGCATGCACATCTTTTGGTTTTGCAGAAAACTTCATCCGCGTCTACCAAAAGATGCATGTGCATGCTTAAAACGCGTTTTCGCACAAATCCGTGCGCGGGTGGTAAAAAGAGCAGCATCGGCATGCTTAGCACGTCGTTTGGTAGAAATCCACGTGCGCGTTCTGCCAAAAGCACCATTTGCATGCACATCTTGTGCTTTTGCAGAAAACCTCATCCGCGTCTACCAAAAGATGCATGTGCATGCTTAAAACGCGTTTTCGCACAAATCCGTGCGCGGGTGCTAAAAAGAGCAGCATCGGCATGCTTAGCACGTCGTTTGGTAGAAATCCACGTGCGCGTTCTGCCAAAAGCACCATTTGCATGCACATCTTGTGCTTTTGCAGAAAACCTCATCCGCGTCTACCAAAAGATGCATGTGCATGCTTAAAACGCGTTTTCGCACAAATCCGTGCGCGGGTGCTAAAAAGAGCAACATCGGCAACCTTAGCACGTCGTTTGGTAGAAATCCACGTGCGCGTTCTGCAAAAAGCACCATTTGCATGCACATCTTGTGGTTTTGCAGAAAACTTCATCCGCGTCTACCAAAAGATGCATGTGCATGCTTAAAACGCGTTTTCGCACAAATGCGTGCGCGGGTGCTAAATAGAGCAGCATCGGCATGCTTAGCACGTCGTTTGGTAGAAATCCACGTGCGCGTTCTGCAAAAAGCACCATTTGCATGCACATTTTGTGGTTTTGCAGAAAACTTCATCCGCGTCTACCAAAAGATGCATGTGCATGCTTAAAACGCGTTTTCGCACAAATGCGTGCGCGGGTGCTAAAAATAGCAGCATCGGCATGCTTAGCACGTCGTTTCGTAGAAATCCACGTGCGCGTTCTGCAAAAAGCACCATTTGCATGCACATCTTGTGGTTTTGCAGAAAACTTCATCCGCGTCTACCAAAAGATGCATGTGCATGCTTAAAACGCGTTTTCGCACAAATGCGTGCGCGGGTGCTAAAAAGAGCAGCATCGGCATGCTTAGCACGTCATTTGGTAGAAATCCACGTGCGCGTTCTGCCAAAAGCACCATTTGCATGCACATCTTCTGGTTTTGCAGAAAACTTCATCCGCGTCAACCAAAAGATGCATGTGCATGCTTAAAACGCGTTTTCGCACAAATCCGTGCGCGGGTGCTAAAAAGAGCAGCATCGGCATGCTTAGCACGTCGTTTGGTAGAAATCCACGTGCGCGTTCTGCAAAAAGCACCATTTGCATGCACGTCTTGTGCTTTTGCAGAAAACTTCATCCGCGTCTACCAAAAGATGCATGGGCATGCTTAAAACGCGTTTTCGCACAAATGCGTGCGCGGGTGCTAAAAAGAGCAGCATCGGCATGCTTAGCACGTCGTTTGGTAGAAATCCACGTGCGCGTTCTGCCAAAAGCACCATTTGCATGCACATCTTGTGGTTTGGCAGAAAACTTCATCCGCGTCTACCAAAAGATGCATGTGCATGCTTAAAACGCGTTTTCGCACAAATCCGTGCGCGGGTGCTAAAAAGAGCAGCATCGGCAAGCTTAGCACGTCGTTTGGTAGAAATCCACGTGCGCGTTCTGCAAAAAGCACCATTTGCATGCACATCTTGTGGTTTTGCAGAAAACTTCATCCGCGTCTACCAAAAGATGCATGTGCATGCTTAAAACGCGTTTTCGCACAAATGCGTGCGCTGGTGCTAAAAAGAGCAGCATCGGCATGCTTAGCACGTCGTTTGGTAGAAATCCACGTGCGCGTTCTGCAAAAAGCACCATTTGCATGCACATCTTGTGGTTTTGCAGAAAACTTCATCCGCGTCTACCAAAAGATGCATGTGCATGCTTAAAACGCGTTTTCGCACAAATGCGTGCGCGGGTGCTAAAAAGAGCAGCATCGGCATGCTTAGCACGTCGTTTGGTAGAAATCCACGTGCGCGTTCTGCCAAAAGCACCATTTGCATGCACATCTTGTGGTTTTGCAGAAAACTTCATCCGCGTCTACCAAAAGATGCATGTGCATGCTTAAAACGCGTTTTCGCACAAATCCGTGCGCGGGTGCTAAAAAGAGCAGCATCGGCATGCTTACCACGTCGTTTGGTAGAAATCCACGTGCGCGTTCTGCAAAAAGCACCATTTGCATGCACATCTTGTGGTTTTGCAGAAAACTTCATCCGCGTCTACCAAAAGGTGCATGTGCATGCTTAAAACGCGTTTTCGCACAAATCCGTGCGCGGGTGCTAAAAGGAGCAGCATCGGCATGCTTAGCACGTCGTTTGGTAGAAATCCACGTGCGCGTTCTGCAAAAAGCACCATTTGCATGCACATCTTGTGGTTTTGCAGAAAACTTCATCCGCGTCTACCAAAAGATGCATGTGCATGCTTAAAACGCGTTTTCGCACAAATCCGTGCGCGGGTGCTAAAAAGAGCAGCATCAGCATGCTTAGCACGTCGTTTGGTAGAAATCCAGGTGCGCGTTCTGCAAAAAGCACCATTTGCATGCACATCTTGTGGTTCTGCAGAAAACTTCATCCGCGTCTACCAAAAGATGCATGTGCATGCTTAAAACGCGTTTTCGCACAAATGTGTGCGCGGGTGCTAAAAAGAGCAGCATCGGCATGCTTAGCACGTCGTTTGGTAGAAATCCACGTGCGCGTTCTGCCAAAAGCACCATTTGTATGCACATCTTGTGGTTTTGCAGAAAACTTCATCCGCGTCAACCAAAAGATGCATGTGCATGCTTAAAACGCGTTTTCGCACAAATGCGTGCGCGGGTGCTAAAAATAGCAGCATCGGCATGCTTAGCACGTCGTTTGGTAGAAATCCACGTGCGCGTTCTGCAAAAAGCACCATTTGCATGCACATCTTGTGGTTTTGCAGAAAACTTCATCCGCGTCTACAAAAGATGCATGTGCATGCTTAAAACGCGTTTTCGCACAAATGCGTGCGCGGGTGCTAAAAAGAGCAGCATCGGCATGCTTAGCACGTCGTTTGGTAGAAATCCACGTGCGCGTTCTGCAAAAAGCACCATTTGCATGCACATCTTGTGGTTTTGCAGAAAACTTCATCCGCGTCTACCAAAAGATGCATGTGCATGCTTAAAACGCGTTTTCGCACAAATGCGTGCGCGGGTGCTAAAAAGAGCAGCATCGGCATGCTTAGCACGTCGTTTGGTAGAAATCCACGTGCGCGTTCTGCCAAAAGCACCATTTGCATGCACATCTTGTGGTTTTGCAGAAAACTTCATCCGCGTCTACCAAAAGATGCATGTGCATGCTTAAAACGCGTTTTCGCACAAATCCGTGCGCGGGTGCTAAAAAGAGCAGCATCGGCAAGCTTAGCACGTCGTTTGGTAGAAATCCACGTGCGCGTTCTGCAAAAAGCACCATTTGCATGCACATCTTGTGGTTTTGCAGAAAACTTCATCCGCGTCTACCAAAAGATGCATGTGCATGCTTAAAACGCGTTTTCGCACAAATGCGTGCGCGGGTGCTAAAAAGAGCAGCATCGGCATGCTTAGCACGTCGTTTGGTAGAAATCCACGTGCGCGTTCTGCAAAAAGCACCATTTGCATGCACATCTTGTGGTTTTGCAGAAAACTTCATCCGCGTCTACCAAAAGATGCATGTGCATGCTTAAAACGCGTTTTCGCACAAATGCCTGCGCGGGTGCTAAAAAGAGCAGCATCGGCATGCTTAGCACGTCGTTTCGTAGAAATCCACGTGCGCGTTCTGCAAAAAGCACCATTTGCATGCACATCTTGTGGTTTTGCAGAAAACTTCATCCGCGTCTACCAAAAGATGCATGTGCATGCTTAAAACGCGTTTTCGCACAAATGCGTGCGCGGGTGCTAAAAAGAGCAGCATCGGCATGCTTAGCACGTCATTTGGTAGAAATCCACGTGCGCGTTCTGCCAAAAGCACCATTTGCATGCACATCTTGTGGTTTTGCAGAAAACTTCATCCGCGTCTACCAAAAGATGCATGTGCATGCTTAAAACGCTTTTTCGCACAAATGCGTGCGCGGGTGCTAAAAAGAGCAGCATCGGCATGCTTAGCACGTCGTTTGGTAGAAATCCACGTGCGCGTTCTGCCAAAAGCACCATTTGCATGCACATCTTGTGGTTTTGCAGAAAACTTCATCCGCGTCTACGAAAAGATGCATGTGCATGCTTAAAACGCGTTTTCGCACAAATCCGTGCGCGGGTGCTAAAAAGAGCAGCATCGGCATGCTTAGCACGTCGTTTGGTAGAAATCCACGTGCGCGTTCTGCAAAAAGCACCATTTGCATGCACATCTTGTGGTTTTGCAGAAAACTTCATCCGCGTCTACCAAAAGATGCATGTGCATGCTTAAAACGCGTTTTCGCACAAATGCGTGCGCGGGTGCTAAAAAGAGCAGCATCGGCATGCTTAGCACGTCGTTTGGTAGAAATCCACGAGCGCGTTCTGCAAAAAGCACCATTTGCATGCACATCTTGTGGTTTTGCAGAAAACTTCATCCGCGTCTACCAAAAGATGCATGTGCATGCTTAAAACGCGTTTTCGCACAAATCCGTGCGCGGGTGCTAAAAAGAGCAGCATCGGCATGCTTAGCACGTCGTTTGGTAGAAATCCACGTGCGCGTTCTGCAAAAAGCACCATTTGCATGCACATCTTGTGGTTTTGCAGAAAACTTCATCCGCGTCTACCAAGAGATGCATGTGCATGCTTAAAACGCGTTTTCGCACAAATGCGTGCGCGGGTGCTAAACATAGCAGCATCGGCATGCTTAGCACGTCGTTTGGTAGAAATCCACGTGCGCGTTCTGCAAAAAGCACCATTTGCATGCACATCTTGTGGTTTTGCAGAAAACTTCATCCGCGTCTACCAAAAGATGCATGTGCATGCTTAAAACGCGTTTTCGCACAAATCCGTGCGCGGGTGCTAAAAAGAGCAGCATCGGCATGCTTAGCACGTCGTTTGGTAGAAATCCACGTGCGCGTTCTGCCAAAAGCACCATTTGCATGCACATCTTGTGCTTTTGCAGAAAACCTCATCCGCGTCTACCAAAAGATGCATGTGCATGCTTAAAACGCGTTTTCGCACAAATCCGTGCGCGGGTGCTAAAAAGAGCAGCATCGGCATGCTTAGCACGTCGTTTGGTAGAAATCCACGTGCGCGTTCTGCCAAAAGCACCATTTGCATGCACATCTTGTGCTTTTGCAGAAAACCTCATCCGCGTCTACCAAAAGATGCATGTGCATGCTTAAAACGCGTTTTCACACAAATGCGTGCGCGGGTGCTAAAAAGAGCAGCATCGGCATGCTTAGCACGTCGTTTGGTAGAAATGCACGTGCGCGTTCTGCAAAAAGCACCATTTGCATGCACATCTTGTGGTTTTGCAGAAAACTTCATCCGCGTCTACCAAAAGATGCATGTGCATGCTTAAAACGCGTTTTCGCACAAATGCGTGCGCGGGTGCTAAAAAGAGCAGCATCGGCATGCTTAGCACGTCGTTTGGTAGAAATCCACGTGCGCGTTCTGCAAAAAGCTCCATTTGCATGCACATCTTGTGGTTTTGCAGAAAACTTCATCCGCGTCTACCAAAAGATGCATGTGCATGCTTAAAACGCGTTTTCGCACAAATCCGTGCGCGGGTGCTAAAAAGAGCAGCATCGGCATGCTTAGCACGTCGTTTGGTAGAAATCCACGTGCGCGTTCTGCAAAAAGCACCATTTGCATGCACATCTTGTGGTTTTGCAGAAAACTTCATCCGCGTCTACCAAAAGATGCATGTGCATGCTTAAAACGCGTTTTCGCACAAATGCGTGCGCGTGGTGCTAAAAAGAGCAGCATCGGCATGCTTAGCACGTCGTTTGGTAGAAATCCACGTGCGCGTTCTGCAAAAAGCTCCATTTGCATGCACATCTTGTGGTTTTGCAGAAAACTTCATCCGCGTCTACCAAAAGATGCATGTGCATGCTTAAAACGCGTTTTCGCACAAATCCGTGCGCGGGTGCTAAAAAGAGCAGCATCGGCATGCTTAGCACGTCGTTTGGTAGAAATCCACGTGCGCGTTCTGCCAAAAGCACCATTTGCATGCACATCTTGTGCTTTTGCAGAAAACCTCATCCGCGTCTACCAAAAGATGCATGTGCATGCTTAAAACGCGTTTTCGCACAAATCCGTGCGCGGGTGCTAAAAAGAGCAGCATCGGCATGCTTAGCACGTCGTTTGGTAGAAATCCACGTGCGCGTTCTGTAAAAACCACCATTTGCATGCACATCTTGTGGTTTTGCAGAAAACTTCATCCGCGTCTACCAAAAGATGCATGTGCATGCTTAAAACGCGTTTTCGCACAAATGCGTGCGCGGGTGCTAAAAAGAGCAGCATCGGCATGCTTAGCACGTCGTTTGGTAGAAATCCACGTGCGCGTTCTGCCAAAAGCACCATTTGCATGCACATCTTGTGGTTTTGCAGAAAACTTCATCCGCGTCTACCAAAAGATGCATGTGCATGCTTAAAACGCGTTTTCGCACAAATCCGTGCGCGGGTGCTAAAAAGAGCAGCATCGGCAAGCTTAGCACGTCGTTTGGTAGAAATCCACGTGCGCGTTCTGCAAAAAGCACCATTTGCATGCACATCTTGTGGTTTTGCAGAAAACTTCATCCGCGTCTACCAAAAGATGCATGTGCATGCTTAAAACGCGTTTTCGCACAAATCCGTGCGCGGGTGCTAAAAAGAGCAGCATCGGCATGCTTAGCACGTCGTTTGGTAGAAATTCACGTGCGGGTTCTGCCAAAAGCACCATTTGCATGCACATCTTGTGGTTTTGCAGAAAACTTCATCCGCGTCTACCAAAAGATGCATGTGCATGCTTAAAACGCGTTTTCGCACAAATCCGTGCGCGGGTGCTAAAAAGAGCAGCATCGGCATGCTTAGCACGTCGTTTGGTAGAAATCCACGTGCGCGTTCTGCAAAAAGCACCATTTGCATGCACATCTTGTGGTTTTGCAGAAAACTTCATCCGCGTCTACCAAGAGATGCATGTGCATGCTTAAAACGCGTTTTCGCACAAATGCGTGCGCGGGTGCTAAACATAGCAGCATCGGCATGCTTAGCACGTCGTTTGGTAGAAATCCACGTGCGCGTTCTGCAAAAAGCACCATTTGCATGCACATCTTGTGGTTTTGCAGAAAACTTCATCCGCGTCTACCAAAAGATGCATGTGCATGCTTAAAACGCGTTTTCGCACAAATCCGTGCGCGGGTGCTAAAAAGAGCAGCATCGGCATGCTTAGCACGTCGTTTGGTAGAAATCCACGTGCGCGTTCTGCCAAAAGCACCATTTGCATGCACATCTTGTGCTTTTGCAGAAAACCTCATCCGCGTCTACCAAAAGATGCATGTGCATGCTTAAAACGCGTTTTCGCACAAATCCGTGCGCGGGTGCTAAAAAGAGCAGCATCGGCATGCTTAGCACGTCGTTTGGTAGAAATCCACGTGCGCGTTCTGCCAAAAGCACCATTTGCATGCACATCTTGTGCTTTTGCAGAAAACCTCATCCGCGTCTACCAAAAGATGCATGTGCATGCTTTAAAACGCGTTTTCGCACAAATGCGTGCGCGGGTGCTAAAAAGAGCAGCATCGGCATGCTTAGCACGTCGTTTGGTAGAAATCCACGTGGCGCGTTCTGCAAAAAGCACCATTTGCATGCACATCTTGTGGTTTTGCAGAAAACTTCATCCGCGTCTACCAAAAGATGCATGTGCATGCTTAAAACGCGTTTTCGCACAAATGCGTGCGCGGGTGGTAAAAAGAGCAGCATCGGCATGCTTAGCACGTCGTTTGGTAGAAAATCCACGTGCGCGTTCTGCAAAAAGCTCCATTTGCATGCACATCTTGTGGTTTTGCAGAAAACTTCATCCGCGTCTACCAAAAGATGCATGTGCATGCTTAAAACGCGTTTTCCGCACAAATCCGTGCGCGGGGGTGCTAAAAAGAGCAGCAACGGCATGCTTAAGCACGTCGTTTGGTAGAAATCCCACGTGCGCGTTCTGCAAAAGCACCATTTGCATGCACATCTTGTGGTTTTGCAGAAACTTCATCCGCGTCTACCAAAAGATGCATGTGCATGCTTAAAACGCGTTTTCGCACAAATGCGTGCGCGGGTGCTAAAAAGAGCAGGATCGGCATGCTTAGCACGTCGTTTGGTAGAAATCCACGTGCGCGTTCTGCCAAAAGCACCATTTGCATGCACATCTTGTGCTTTTGCAGAAAACCTCATCCGCGTCTACCAAAAGATGCATGTGCATGCTTAAAACGCGTTTTCGCACAAATCCGTGCGCGGGTGCTAAAAAGAGCAGCAATCGGCATGCTTAGCACGTCGTTTGGTAGAAATCCACGTGCGCGTTCTGCAAAAACCACCATTTGCATGCACATCTTGTGGTTTTGCAGAAAACATCATCCGCGTCCTACCAAAAGATGCATGTGCATGCTTAAAACGCGTTTTCGCACAAATGCGTGCGCGGGGTGCTAAAAAGAGCAGCATCGGCATGCTTAGCACGTCGTTTGGTAGAAATCCACGTGCGCGTTCTGCCAAAAGCACCATTTGCATGCACATCTTGTGGTTTTGCAGAAAACTTCATCCGCGTCTACCAAAAGATGCATGTGCATGCTTAAAACGCGTTTTCGCACAAATCCGTGCGCGGGTGCTAAAAAGAGCAGCATCGGCAAGCTTAGCACGTCGTTTGGTAGAAATCCACGTGCGCGTTCTGCAAAAAGCACCATTTGCATGCACATCTGTGGTTTTGCAGAAACTTCATCCGCGTCTACCAAAGATGCATGTGCATGCTTAAAACGCGTTTTCGCACAAATGCGTGCGCGGGTGCTAAAAAGAGCAGCATCGGCATGCTTAGCACGTCGTTTGGTAGAAATCCACGTGCGCGTTCTGCAAAAAGCACCATTTGCATGCACATCTTGTGGTTTTGCAGGAAAACTTCATCCGCGTCTACCAAAAGATGCATGTGCATGCTTAAAACGCGTTTTCGCACAAATGCGTGCGCGGGTGCTAAAAATAGCAGCATCGGCATGCTTAGCACGTCGTTTCGTAGAAATCCACGTGCGCGTTCTGCAAAAAGCACCATTTGCATGCACATCTTGTGGTTTTGCAGGAAAACTTCATCCGCGTCTACCAAAAGATGCATGTGCATGCTTAAAACGCGTTTTCGCACAAATGCGTGCGCGGGTGCTAAAAAGAGCAGCATCGGCATACTTAGCACGTCATTGGTAGAAATCCACGTGCGCCGTTCTGCCAAAAGCACCATTTGCATGCACATCTTGTGGTTTTGCAGAAAACTTCATCCGCGTCAACCAAAAGATGCATGTGCATGCTTTAAAACGCGTTTTTCGCACAAATCCGTGCGCGGGTGCTAAAAAGAGCAGCATCGGCATGCTTAGCACGTCGTTTGGTAGAAATCCACGTGCGCGTTCTGCAAAAAGCACCATTTGCATGCACGTCTTGTGGTTTTGCAGAAAACTTCATCCGCGTCTAGCAAAAGATGCATGGGCATGCTTAAAACGCTTTTTCGCACAAATGCATGCGCGGGTGCTAAAAAGAGCAGCATCGGCATGCTTAGCACGTCGTTTGGTAGAAATCCACGTGCGCGTTCTGCAAAAAGCACCATTTGCATGCACATCTTGTGGTTTTGCAGAAAACTTCATCCGCGTCTACCAAGAGATGCATGTGCATGCTTAAAACGCGTTTTCGCACAAATGCGTGCGCGGGTGCTAAAACATAGCAGCATCGGCATGCTTAGCACGTCGTTTGGTAGAAATCCACGTGCGCGTTCTGCAAAAAGCACCATTTGCATGCACATCTTGTGGTTTTGCAGAAAACTTCATCCGCGTCTACCAAAAGATGCATGTGCATGCTTAAAACGGCGGTTTTTCTCGCACAAATCCGTGCGCGGGTGCTAAAAAGAGCAGCATCGGCATGCTTAGCACGTCGTTTGGTAGAAATCCACGTGCGCGTTCTGCCAAAAGCACCATTTGCATGCACATCTTGTGCTTTTGCAGAAAACCTCATCCGCGTCTACCAAAAGATGCATGTGCATGCTTAAAACGCGTTTTCGCACAAATCCGTGCGCGGGTGCTAAAAACGAGCAGCATCGGCATGCTTAGCACGTCGTTTGGTAGAAATCCACGTGCGCGTTCTGCCAAAAAGCACCATTTGCATGCACATCTGTGCTTTGCAGAAAACCTCATCCGCGTCTACCAAAAGATGCATGTGCATGCTTAAAACGCGTTTTCGCACAAATGCGTGCGCGGGTGCTAAAAAAGAGCAGCATCGGCATGCTTAGCACGTCGTTTGGTAGAAATCCACGTGCGCGTTCTGCAAAAAGCACCATTTGCATGCACATCTTGTGGTTTTGCAGAAAACTTCATCCGCGTCTACCAAAAGATGCATGTGCATGCTTAAAACGCGTTTTCGCACAAATGCGTGCGCGGGGTGGTAAAAAGAGCAGCATCGGCATGCTTAGCACGTCGTTTGGTAGAAATCCACGTGCGCGTTCTGCAAAAAGCTCCATTTGCATGCACATCTTGTGGTTTTGCAGAAAACTTCATCCGCGTCTACCAAAAGATGCATGTGCATGCTTAAAACGCGTTTTCGCACAAATCCGTGCGCGGGTGCTAAAAAGAGCAGCATCGGCATGCTTAGCACGTCGTTTTGGTAGAAATCCACGTGCGCGTTCTGCAAAAAGCACCATTTGCATGCACATCTTGTGGTTTTGCAGAAAAACTTCATCCGCGTCTACCAAAAGATGCATGTGCATGCTTAAAACGCGTTTTCGCACAATGCGTGCGCGGGTGCTAAAAAGAGCAGGATCGGCATGCTTAGCACGTCGTTTGGTAGAAATCCACGTGCGCGTTCTGCCAAAAGCACCATTTGCATGCACATCTTGTGCTTTTGCAGAAAACCTCATCCGCGTCTACCAAAAGATGCATGTGCATGCTTAAAACGCGTTTTCGCACAAATCCGTGCGCGGGTGCTAAAAAGAGCAGCATCGGCATGCTTAGCACGTCGTTTGGTAGAAATCCACGTGCGCGTTCTGCAAAAACCACCATTTGCATGCACATCTTGTGGTTTTGCAGAAAACTTCATCCGCGTCTACCAAAAGATGCATGTGCATGCTTAAAACGCGTTTTCGCACAAATGCGTGCGCGGGTGCTAAAAAGAGCAGCATCGGCATGCTTAGCACGTCGTTTGGTAGAAATCCACGTGCGCGTTCTGCCAAAAGCACCATTTGCATGCACATCTTGTGGTTTTGCAGAAAACTTCATCCGCGTCTACCAAAAGATGCATGTGCATGCTTAAAACGCGTTTTCGCACAAATCCGTGCGCGGGTGCTAAAAAGAGCAGCATCGGCAAGCTTAGCACGTCGTTTGGTAGAAATCCACGTGCGCGTTCTGCAAAAAGCACCATTTGCATGCACATCTTGTGGTTTTGCAGAAAACTTCATCCGCGTCTACCAAAAGATGCATGTGCATGCTTAAAACGCGTTTTCGCACAAATGCGTGCGCGGGTGCTAAAAAGAGCAGCATCGGCATGCTTAGCACGTCGTTTGGTAGAAATCCACGTGCGCGTTCTGCAAAAAGCACCATTTGCATGCACATCTTGTGGTTTTGCAGAAAACTTCATCCGCGTCTACCAAAAGATGCATGTGCATGCTTAAAACGCGTTTTCGCACAAATGCGTGCGCGGGTGCTAAAAATAGCAGCATCGGCATGCTTAGCACGTCGTTTCGTAGAAATCCACGTGCGCGTTCTGCAAAAAGCACCATTTGCATGCACATCTTGTGGTTTTGCAGAAAACTTCATCCGCGTCTACCAAAAGATGCATGTGCATGCTTAAAACGCGTTTTCGCACAAATGCGTGCGCGGGTGCTAAAAAGAGCAGCATCGGCATACTTAGCACGTCATTTGGTAGAAATCCACGTGCGCGTTCTGCCAAAAGCACCATTTGCATGCACATCTTGTGGTTTTGCAGAAAACTTCATCCGCGTCAACCAAAAGATGCATGTGCATGCTTAAAACGCGTTTTCGCACAAATCCGTGCGCGGGTGCTAAAAAGAGCAGCATCGGCATGCTTAGCACGTCGTTTGGTAGAAATCCACGTGCGCGTTCTGCAAAAAGCACCATTTGCATGCACGTCTTGTGGTTTTGCAGAAAACTTCATCCGCGTCTAGCAAAAGATGCATGGGCATGCTTAAAACGCTTTTTCGCACAAATGCATGCGCGGGTGCTAAAAAGAGCAGCATCGGCATGCTTAGCACGTCGTTTGGTAGAAATCCACGTGCGCGTTCTGCAAAAAGCACCATTTGCATGCACATCTTGTGGTTTTGCAGAAAACTTCATCCGCGTCTACCAAAAGATGCATGTGCATGCTTAAAACGCGTTTTCGCACAAATGCGTGCGCGGGTGCTAAAAAGAGCAGCATCGGCATACTTAGCACGTCATTTGGTAGAAATCCACGTGCGCGTTCTGCCAAAAGCACCATTTGCATGCACATCTTGTGGTTTTGCAGAAAACTTCATCCGCGTCAACCAAAAGATGCATGTGCATGCTTAAAACGCGTTTTCGCACAAATCCGTGCGCGGGTGCTAAAAAGAGCAGCATCGGCATGCTTAGCACGTCGTTTGGTAGAAATCCACGTGCGCGTTCTGCAAAAAGCACCATTTGCATGCACGTCTTGTGGTTTTGCAGAAAACTTCATCCGCGTCTAGCAAAAGATGCATGGGCATGCTTAAAACGCGTTTTCGCACAAATGCGTGCGCGGGTGCTAAAAAGAGCAGCATCGGCATGCTTAGCACGTCGTTTGGTAGAAATCCACGTGCGCGTTCTGC
The DNA here is from genome assembly GCF_023375885.2 of Dermacentor andersoni. Classification (NCBI taxonomy): domain Eukaryota; kingdom Metazoa; phylum Arthropoda; class Arachnida; order Ixodida; family Ixodidae; genus Dermacentor; species Dermacentor andersoni. The sequence continues at coordinate 13,187 of NW_027314787.1, forward strand.
CAAAAGCACCATTTGCATGCACATCTTGTGGTTTTGCAGAAAACTTCATCCGCGTCTACCAAAAGATGCATGTGCATGCTTAAAACGCGTTTTCGCACAAATCCGTGCGCGGGTGCTAAAAAGAGCAGCATCGGCATGCTTAGCACGTCGTTTGGTAGAAATCCACGTGCGCGTTCTGCAAAAAGCACCATTTGCATGCACATCTTGTGGTTTTGCAGAAAACTTCATCCGCGTCTACCAAAAGATGCATGTGCATGCTTAAAACGCGTTTTCGCACAAATGCGTGCGCGGGTGCTAAAAAGAGCAGCATCGGCATGCTTAGCACGTCTTTTGGTAGAAATCCACGTGCGCGTTCTGCCAAAAGCACCATTTGCATGCACATCTTGTGGTTTTGCAGAAAACTTCATCCGCGTCTACCAAAAGATGCATGTGCATGCTTAAAACGCGTTTTCGCACAAATCCGTGCGCGGGTGCTAAAAAGAGCAGCATCGGCATGCTTAGCACGTCGTTTGGTAGAAATCCACGTGCGCGTTCTGCAAAAAGCACCATTTGCATGCACATCTTGTGGTTTTGCAGAAAACTTCATCCGCGTCTACCAAAAGATGCATGTGCATGCCTAAAACGCGTTTTCGCACAAATGCGTGCGCGGGTGCTAAAAAGAGCAGCATCGGCATGCTTAGCACGTCGTTTGGTAGAAATCCACGTGCGCGTTCTGCCAAAAGCACCATTTGCATGCGCATCTTGTGGTTTTGCAGAAAACTTCATCCGCGTCTACCAAAAGATGCATGTGCATGCTTAAAACGCGTTTTCGCACAAATCCGTGCGCGGGTGCTAAAAAGAGCAGCATCGGCATGCTTAGCACGTCGTTTGGTAGAAATCCACGTGCGCGTTCTGCAAAAAGCACCATTTGCATGCACATCTTGTGGTTTTGCAGAAAACTTCATCCGCGTCTACCAAAAGATGCATGTGCATGCTTAAAACGCGTTTTCGCACAAATGCGTGCGCGGGTGCTAAAAAGAGCAGCATCGGCATGCTTAGCACGTCGTTTGGTAGAAATCCACGTGCGCGTTCTGCCAAAAGCACCATTTGCATGCACATCTTGTGGTTTTGCAGAAAACTTCATCCGCGTCTACCAAAAGATGCATGTGCATGCTTAAAACGCGTTTTCGCACAAATGCGTGCGCGGGTGCTAAAAAGAGCAGCATCGGCATGCTTAGCACGTCGTTTGGTAGAAATCCACGTGCGCGTTCTGCCAAAAGCACCATTTGCATGCACATCTTGTGGTTTTGCAGAAAACTTCATCCGCGTCTACCAAAAGATGCATGTGCATGCTTAAAACGCGTTTTCGCACAAATCCGTTCGCGGGTGCTAAAAAGAGCAGCATCGGCATGCTTAGCACGTCGTTTGGTAGAAATCCACGTGCGCGTTCTGCCAAAAGCACCATTTGCATGCACATCTTGTGCTTTTGCAGAAAACCTCATCCGCGTCTACCAAAAGATGCATGTGCATGCTTAAACCGCGTTTTCGCACAAATCCGTGCGCGGGTGCTAAAAAGAGCAGCATCGGCATGCTTAGCACGTCGTTTGGTAGAAATCCACGTGCGCGTTCTGCCAAAAGCACCATTTGCATGCACATCTTGTGCTTTTGCAGAAAACCTCATCCGCGTCTACCAAAAGATGCATGTGCATGCTTAAAACGCGTTTTCGCACAAATCCGTGCGCGGGTGCTAAAAAGAGCAGCATCGGCAACCTTAGCACGTCGTTTGGTAGAAATCCACGTGCGCGTTCTGCAAAAAGCACCATTTGCATGCACATCTTGTGGTTTTGCAGAAAACTTCATCCGCGTCTACCAAAAGATGCATGTGCATGCTTAAAACGCGTTTTCGCACAAATGCGTGCGCGGGTGCTAAATAGAGCAGCATCGGCATGCTTAGCACGTCGTTTGGTAGAAATCCACGTGCGCGTTCTGCAAAAAGCACCATTTGCATGCACATTTTGTGGTTTTGCAGAAAACTTCATCCGCGTCTACCAAAAGATGCATGTGCATGCTTAAAACGCGTTTTCGCACAAAGGCGTGCGCGGGTGCTAAAAATAGCAGCATCGGCATGCTTAGCACGTCGTTTCGTAGAAATCCACGTGCGCGTTCTGCAAAAAGCACCATTTGCATGCACATCTTGTGGTTTTGCAGAAAACTTCATCCGCGTCTACCAAAAGATGCATGTGCATGCTTAAAACGCGTTTTCGCACAAATGCGTGCGCGGGTGCTAAAAAGAGCAGCATCGGCATGCTTAGCACGTCATTTGGTAGAAATCCACGCGCGCGTTCTGCCAAAAGCACCATTTGCATGCACATCTTGTGGTTTTGCAGAAAACTTCATCCGCGTCAACCAAAAGATGCATGTGCATGCTTAAAACGCGTTTTCGCACAAATCCGTGCGCGGGTGCTAAAAAGAGCAGCATCGGCATGCTTAGCACGTCGTTTGGTAGAAATCCACGTGCGCGTTCTGCAAAAAGCACCGTTTGCATGCACGTCTTGTGGTTTTGCAGAAAACTTCATCCGCGTCTACCAAAAGATGCATGGGCATGCTTAAAACGCGTTTTCGCACAAATGCTTGCGCGGGTGCTAAAAAGAGCAGCATCGGCATGCTTAGCACGTCGTTTGGTAGAAATCCACGTGCGCGTTCTGCCAAAAGCACCATTTGCATGCACATCTTGTGGTTTTGCAGAAAACTTCATCCGCGTCTACCAAAAGATGCATGTGCATGCTTAAAACGCGTTTTCGCACAAATCCGTGCGCGGGTGCTAAAAAGAGCAGCATCGGCATGCTTAGCACGTCGTTTGGTAGAAATCCACGTGCGCGTTCTGCCAAAAGCACCATTTGCATGCACATCTTGTGCTTTTGCAGAAAACCTCATCCGCGTCTACCAAAAGATGCATGTGCATGCTTAAACCGCGTTTTCGCACAAATCCGTGCGCGGGTGCTAAAAAGAGCAGCATCGGCATGCTTAGCACGTCGTTTGGTAGAAATCCACGTGCGCGTTCTGCCAAAAGCACCATTTGCATGCACATCTTGTGCTTTTGCAGAAAACCTCATCCGCGTCTACCAAAAGATGCATGTGCATGCTTAAAAACGCGTTTTCGCACAAATCCGTGCGCGGGTGCTAAAAAGAGCAGCATCGGCAACCTTAGCACGTCGTTTGGTAGAAATCCACGTGCGCGTTCTGCAAAAAGCACCATTTGCATGCACATCTTGTGGTTTTGCAGAAAACTTCATCCGCGTCTACCAAAAGATGCATGTGCATGCTTAAAACGCGTTTTCGCACAAATGCGTGCGCGGGTGCTAAATAGAGCAGCATCGGCATGCTTAGCACGTCGTTTGGTAGAAATCCACGTGCGCGTTCTGCAAAAAGCACCATTTGCATGCACATTTTGTGGTTTTGCAGAAAACTTCATCCGCGTCTACCAAAAGATGCATGTGCATGCTTAAAACGCGTTTTCGCACAAAGGCGTGCGCGGGTGCTAAAAATAGCAGCATCGGCATGCTTAGCACGTCGTTTCGTAGAAATCCACGTGCGCGTTCTGCAAAAAGCACCATTTGCATGCACATCTTGTGGTTTTGCAGAAAACTTCATCCGCGTCTACCAAAAGATGCATGTGCATGCTTAAAACGCGTTTTCGCACAAATGCGTGCGCGGGTGCTAAAAAGAGCAGCATCGGCATGCTTAGCACGTCATTTGGTAGAAATCCACGCGCGCGTTCTGCCAAAAGCACCATTTGCATGCACATCTTGTGGTTTTGCAGAAAACTTCATCCGCGTCAACCAAAAGATGCATGTGCATGCTTAAAACGCGTTTTCGCACAAATCCGTGCGCGGGTGCTAAAAAGAGCAGCATCGGCATGCTTAGCACGTCGTTTGGTAGAAATCTACGTGCGCGTTCTGCAAAAAGCACCGTTTGCATGCACGTCTTGTGGTTTTGCAGAAAACTTCATCCGCGTCTACCAAAAGATGCATGGGCATGCTTAAAACGCGTTTTCGCACAAATGCTTGCGCGGGTGCTAAAAAGAGCAGCATCGGCATGCTTAGCACGTCGTTTGGTAGAAATCCACGTGCGCGTTCTGCCAAAAGCACCATTTGCATGCACATCTTGTGGTTTTGCAGAAAACTTCATCCGCGTCTACCAAAAGATGCATGTGCATGCTTAAAACGCGTTTTCGCACAAATCCGTGCGCGCGTGCTAAAAAGAGCAGCATCGGCAAGCTTAGCACGTCGTTTGGTAGAAATCCACGTGCGCGTTCTGCAAAAAGCACCATTTGCATGCACATCTTGTGGTTTTGCAGAAAACTTCATCCGCGTCTACCAAAAGATGCATGTGCATGCTTAAAACGCGTTTTCGCACAAATGCGTGCGCGGGTGCTAAAAAGAGCAGCATCGGCATGCTTAGCACGTCGTTTGGTAGAAATCCAAGTGCGCGTTCTGCAAAAAGCACCATTTGCATGCACATCTTGTGGTTTTGCAGAAAACTTCATCCGCGTCTACCAAAAGATGCATGTGCATGCTTAAAACGCGTTTTCGCACAAATGCGTGCGCGGGTGCTAAAAAGAGCAGCATCGGCATGCTTAGCACGCCGTTTGGTAGAAATCCACGTGCGCGTTCTGCCAAAAGCACCATTTGCATGCACATCTTGTGGTTTTGCAGAAAACTTCATCCGCGTCTACCAAAAGATGCATGTGCATGCTTAAAACGCGTTTTCGCACAAATCCGTGCGCGGGTGCTAAAAAGAGCAGCATCGGCATGCTTACCACGTCGTTTGGTAGAAATCCACGTGCGCGTTCTGCAAAAAGCACCATTTGCATGCACATCTTGTGGTTTTGCAGAAAACTTCATCCGCGTCTACCAAAAGATGCATGTGCATGCCTAAAACGCGTTTTCGCACAAATGCGTGCGCGGGTGCTAAAAAGAGCAGCATCGGCATGCTTAGCACGTCGTTTGGTAGAAATCCACGTGCGCGTTCTGCAAAAAGCACCATTTGCATGCACATCTTGTGGTTTTGCAGAAAACTTCATCCGCGTCTACCAAAAGATGCATGTGCATGCTTAAAACGCGTTTTCGCACGAATGCGTGCGCGGGTGCTAAAAAGAGCAGCATCGGCATGCTTAGCACGTCGTTTGGTAGAAATCCACGTGCGCGTTCTGCCAAAAGCACCATTTGCATGCACATCTTGTGGTTTTGCAGAAAACTTCATCCGCGTCTACCAAAAGATGCATGTGCATGCTTAAAACGCGTTTTCGCACAAATGCGTGCGCGGGTGCTAAAAAGAGCAGCATCGGCATGCTTAGCACGTCGTTTGGTAGAAATCCACGTGCGCGTTCTGCCAAAAGCACCATTTGCATGCACATCTTGTGGTTTTGCAGAAAACTTCATCCGCGTCTACCAAAAGATGCATGTGCATGCTTAAAACGCGTTTTCGCACAAATCCGTGCGCGGGTGCTAAAAAGAGCAGCATCGGCATGCTTAGCACGTCGTTTGGTAGAAATCCACGTGCGCGTTCTGCCAAAAGCACCATTTGCATGCACATCTTGTGCTTTTGCAGAAAACCTCATCCGCGTCTACCAAAAGATGCGTGTGCATGCTTAAAACGCGTTTTCGCACAAATCCGTGCGCGGGTGCTAGAAAGAGCAGCATCGGCATGCTTAGCACGTCGTTTGGTAGAAATCCACGTGCGCGTTCTGCCAAAAGCACCATTTGCATGCACATCTTGTGCTTTTGCAGAAAACCTCATCCGCGTCTACCAAAAGATGCATGTGCATGCTTAAAACGCGTTTTCGCACAAATCCGTGCGCGGGTGCTAAAAAGAGCAGCATCGGCAACCTTAGCACGTCGTTTGGTAGAAATCCACGTGCGCGTTCTGCAAAAAGCACCATTTGCATGCACATCTTGTGGTTTTGCAGAAAACTTCATCCGCGTCTACCAAAAGATGCATGTGCATGCTTAAAACGCGTTTTCGCACAAATGCGTGCGCGGGTGCTAAATAGAGCAGCATCGGCATGCTTAGCACGTCGTTTGGTAGAAATCCACGTGCGCGTTCTGCAAAAAGCACCATTTGCATGCACATTTTGTGGTTTTGCAGAAAACTTCATCCGCGTCTACCAAAAGATGCATGTGCATGCTTAAAACGCGTTTTCGCACAAATGCGTGCGCGGGTGCTAAAAATAGCAGCATCGGCATGCTTAGCACGTCGTTTCGTAGAAATCCACGTGCGCGTTCTGCAAAAAGCACCATTTGCATGCACATCTTGTGGTTTTGCAGAAAACTTCATCCGCGTCTACCAAAAGATGCATGTGCATGCTTAAAACGCGTTTTCGCACAAATGCGTGCGCGGGTGCTAAAAAGAGCAGCATCGGCATGCTTAGCACGTCATTTGGTAGAAATCCACGTGCGCGTTCTGCCAAAAGCACCATTTGCATGCACATCTTGTGGTTTTGCAGAAAACTTCATCCGCGTCTACCAAAAGATGCATGTGCATGCTTAAAACGCGTTTTCGCACAAATCCGTGCGCGGGTGCTAAAAAGAGCAGCATCGGCATGCTTAGCACGTCGTTTGGTAGAAATCCACGTGCGCGTTCTGCGAAAAGCACCATTTGCATGCACGTCTTGTGGTTTTGCAGAAAACTTCATCCGCGTCTACCAAAAGATGCATGGGCATGCTTAAAACGCGTTTTCGCACAAATGCGTGCGCGGGTGCTAAAAAGAGCAGCATCGGCATGCTTAGCACGTCGTTTGGTAGAAATCCACGTGCGCGTTCTGCCAAAAGCACCATTTGCATGCACATCTTGTGGTTTTGCAGAAAACTTCATCCGCGTCTACCAAAAGATGCATGTGCATGCTTAAAACGCGTTTTCGCACAAATCCGTGCGCGGGTGCTAAAAAGAGCAGCATCGGCAAGCTTAGCACGTCGTTTGGTAGAAATCCACACACACGCGAGACAGATAAGCACCATTTGCATGCACATCTTGTGGTTTTGCAGAAAACTTCATCCGCGTCTACCAAAAGATGCATGTGCATGCTTAAAAACGCGTTTTCGCACAAATGCGTGCGCGGGTGCTAAAAAGAGCAGCATCGGCATGCTTAGCACGTCGTTTGGTAGAAATCCACGTGCGCGTTCTGCAAAAGCACCATTTGCATGCACATCTTGTGGTTTTGCAGAAACTTCATCCGCGTCTACCAAAAGATGCATGTGCATGCTTAAAACGCGTTTTCGCACAAATCCGTGCGCGGGTGCTAAAAAGAGCAGCATCGGCAAGCTTAGCACGTCGTTTGGTAGAAATCCACGTGCGCGTTCTGCAAAAAGCACCATTTGCATGCACATCTTGTGGTTTTGCAGAAAACTTCATCCGCGTCTACCAAAAGATGCATGTGCATGCTTAAAACGCGTTTTCGCACAAATACGTGCGCGGGTGCTAAAAAGAGCAGCATCGGCATGCTTAGCACGTCGTTTGGTAGAAATCCACGTGCGCGTTCTGCCAAAAGAACCATTTGCATGCACATCTTGTGGTTTTGCAGAAAACTTCATCCGCGTCTACCAAAAGATGCATGTGCATGCTTAAAACGCGTTTTCGCACAAATGCGTGCGCGGGTGCTAAAAAGAGCAGCATCGGCAAGCTTAGCACGTCGTTTGGTAGAAATCCACGTGCGCGTTCTGCAAAAAGCACCATTTGCATGCACATCTTGTGGTTTTGCAGAAAACTTCATCCGCGTCTACCAAAAGATGCATGTGCATGCTTAAAACGCGTTTTCGCACAAATCCGTGCGCGGGTGCTAAAAAGAGCAGCATCGGCATGCTTAGCACGTCGTTTGGTAGAAATCCACGTGCGCGTTCTGCAAAAAGCACCATTTGCATGCACACCTTGTGGTTTTGCAGAAAACTTCATCCGCGTCTACCAAAAGATGCATGTGCATGCTTAAAACGCGTTTTCGCACAAATGCGTGCGCGGGTGCTAAAAAGAGCAGCATCGGCATGCTTAGCACGTCGTTTGGTAGAAATCCACGAGCGCGTTCTGCAAAAAGCACCATTTGCATGCACATCTTGTGGTTTTGCAGAAAACTTCATCCGCGTCTACCAAAAGATGCATGTGCATGCTTAAAACGCGTTTTCGCACAAATCCGTGCGCGGGTGCTAAAAAGAGCAGCATCGGCATGCTTAGCACGTCGTTTGGTAGAAATGCACGTGCGCGTTCTGCAAAAAGCACCATTTGCATGCACATCTTGTGGTTTTGCAGAAAACTTCATCCGCGTCTACCAAAAGATGCATGCGCATGCTTAAAACGCGTTTTCGCACAAATCCGTGCGCGGGTGCTAAACAGAGCAGCATCGGCATGCTTAGCACGTCGTTTGGTAGAAATCCACGTGCGCGTTCTGCAAAAAGCACGATTTGCATGCACATCTTGTGGTTTTGCAGAAAACTTCATCCGCGTCTACCAAAAGATGCATGTGCATGCTTAAAACGCGTTTTCGCACAAATGCGTGCGCGGGTGCTAAAAAGAGCAGCATCGGCATGCTTAGCACGTCGTTTGGTAGAAATCCACGTGCGCGTTCTGCGAAAAGCACCATTTGCATGCACATCTTGTGGTTTTGCAGAAAACTTCATCCGCGTCTACCAAAAGATGCATGTGCATGCTTAAAACGCGTTTTCGCACAAATCCGTGCGCGGGTGCTAAAAAGAGCAGCATCGGCATGCTTAGCACGTCGTTTGGTAGAAATCCACGTGCGTGTTCTGCAAAAAGCACCATTTGCATGCACATCTTGTGGTTTTGCAGAAAACTTCATCCGCGTCTACCAAACATGCATGTGCATGCTTAAAACGCGTTTTCGCACAAATGCGTGCGCGGGTGCTAAAAAGAGCAGCATCGGCATGCTTAGCACGTCGTTTGGTAGAAATCCACGTGCGCGTTCTGCCAAAAGCACCATTTGCATGCACATCTTGTGGTTTTGCAGAAAACTTCATCCGCGTCTACCAAAAGATGCATGTGCATGCTTAAAACGCGTTTTCGCACAAATCCGTGCGCGGGTGCTAAAAAGAGCAGCATCGGCATGCTTAGCACGTCGTTTGGTAGAAATCCACGTGCGCGTTCTGCCAAAAGCACCATTTGCATGCACATCTTGTGCTTTTGCAGAAAACCTCATCCGCGTCTACCAAAAGATGCGTGTGCATGCTTAAAACGCGTTTTCGCACAAATCCGTGCGCGGGTGCTAAAAAGAGCAGCATCGGCATGCTTAGCACGTCGTTTGGTAGAAATCCACGTGCGCGTTCTGCCAAAAGCACCATTTGCATGCACATCTTGTGCTTTTGCAGAAAACCTCATCCGCGTCTACCAAAAGATGCATGTGCATGCTTAAAACGCGTTTTCGCACAAATCCGTGCGCGGGTGCTAAAAAGAGCAGCATCGGCAACCTTAGCACGTCGTTTGGTAGAAATCCACGTGCGCGTTCTGCAAAAAGCACCATTTGCATGCACATCTTGTGGTTTTGCAGAAAACTTCATCCGCGTCTACCAAAAGATGCATGTGCATGCTTAAAACGCGTTTTCGCACAAATGCGTGCGCGGGTGCTAAATAGAGCAGCATCGGCATGCTTAGCACGTCGTTTGGTAGAAATCCACGTGCGCGTTCTGCAAAAAGCACCATTTGCATGCACATTTTGTGGTTTTGCAGAAAACTTCATCCGCGTCTACCAAAAGATGCATGTGCATGCTTAAAACGCGTTTTCGCACAAATGCGTGCGCGGGTGCTAAAAATAGCAGCATCGGCATGCTTAGCACGTCGTTTCGTAGAAATCCACGTGCGCGTTCTGCAAAAAGCACCATTTGCATGCACATCTTGTGGTTTTGCAGAAAACTTCATCCGCGTCTACCAAAAGATGCATGTGCATGCTTAAAACGCGTTTTCGCACAAATGCGTGCGCGGGTGCTAAAAAGAGCAGCATCGGCATGCTTAGCACGTCATTTGGTAGAAATCCACGTGCGCGTTCTGCCAAAAGCACCATTTGCATGCACATCTTGTGGTTTTGCAGAAAACTTCATCCGCGTCTACCAAAAGATGCATGTGCATGCTTAAAACGCGTTTTCGCACAAATCCGTGCGCGGGTGCTAAAAAGAGCAGCATCGGCATGCTTAGCACGTCGTTTGGTAGAAATCCACGTGCGCGTTCTGCAAAAAGCACCATTTGCATGCACGTCTTGTGGTTTTGCAGAAAACTTCATCCGCGTCTACCAAAAGATGCATGGGCATGCTTAAAACGCGTTTTCGCACAAATGCGTGCGCGGGTGCTAAAAAGAGCAGCATCGGCATGCTTAGCACGTCGTTTGGTAGAAATCCACGTGCGCGTTCTGCCAAAAGCACCATTTGCATGCACATCTTGTGGTTTTGCAGAAAACTTCATCCGCGTCTACCAAAAGATGCATGTGCATGCTTAAAACGCGTTTTCGCACAAATCCGTGCGCGGGTGCTAAAAAGAGCAGCATCGGCAAGCTTAGCACGTCGTTTGGTAGAAATCCACGTGCGCGTTCTGCAAAAAGCACCATTTGCATGCACATCTTGTGGTTTTGCAGAAAACTTCATCCGCGTCTACCAAAAGATGCATGTGCATGCTTAAAACGCGTTTTCGCACAAATGCGTGCGCGGGTGCTAAAAAGAGCAGCATCGGCATGCTTAGCACGTCGTTTGGTAGAAATCCACGTGCGCGTTCTGCCAAAAGCACCATTTGCATGCACATCTTGTGGTTTTGCAGAAAACTTCATCCGCGTCTACCAAAAGATGCATGTGCATGCTTAAAACGCGTTTTCGCACAAATGCGTGCGCGGGTGCTAAAAAGAGCAGCATCGGCATGCTTAGCACGTCGTTTGGTAGAAATCCACGTGCGCGTTCTGCCAAAAGAACCATTTGCATGCACATCTTGTGGTTTTGCAGAAAACTTCATCCGCGTCTACCAAAAGATGCATGTGCGTGCTTAAAACGCGTTTTCGCACAAATCCGTGCGCGGGTGCTAAAAAGAGCAGCATCGGCATGCTTAGCACGTCGTTTGGTAGAAATCCACGTGCGCGTTCTGCAAAAAGCACCATTTGCATGCACACCTTGTGGTTTTGCAGAAAACTTCATCCGCGTCTACCAAAAGATGCATGTGCATGCTTAAAACGCGTTTTCGCACAAATGCGTGCGCGGGTGCTAAAAAGAGCAGCATCGGCATGCTTAGCACGTCGTTTGGTAGAAATCCACGAGCGCGTTCTGCAAAAAGCACCATTTGCATGCACATCTTGTGGTTTTGCAGAAAACTTCATCCGCGTCTACCAAAAGATGCATGTGCATGCTTAAAACGCGTTTTCGCACAAATCCGTGCGCGGGTGCTAAAAAGAGCAGCATCGGCATGCTTAGCACGTCGTTTGGTAGAAATCCACGTGCGCGTTCTGCAAAAAGCACCATTTGCATGCACATCTTGTGGTTTTGCAGAAAACTTCATCCGCGTCTACCAAAAGTTGCATGTGCATGCTTAAAACGCGTTTTCGCACAAATCCGTGCGCGGGTGCTAAAAAGAGCAGCATCGGCATGCTTAGCACGTCGTTTGGTAGAAATCCACGTGCGCGTTCTGCAAAAAGCACGATTTGCATGCACATCTTGTGGTTTTGCAGAAAACTTCATCCGCGTCTACCAAAAGATGCATGTGCATGCTTAAAACGCGTTTTCGCACAAATGCGTGCGCGGGTGCTAAAAAGAGCAGCATCGGCATGCTTAGCACGTCGTTTGGTAGAAATCCACGTGCGCGTTCTGCGAAAAGCACCATTTGCATGCACATCTTGTGGTTTTGCAGAAAACTTCATCCGCGTCTACCAAAAGATGCATGTACATGCTTAAAACGCGTTTTCGCACAAATCCGTGCGCGGGTGCTAAAAAGAGCAGCATCGGCATGCTTAGCACGTCGTTTGGTAGAAATCCACGTGCGCGTTCTGCAAAAAGCACCATTTGCATGCACATCTTGTGGTTTTGCAGAAAACTTCATCCGCGTCTACCAAAAGATGCATGTGCATGCTTAAAACGCGTTTTCACACAAATGCGTGCGCGGGTGCTAAAAAGAGCAGCATCGGCATGCTTAGCACGTCGTTTGGTAGAAATCCACGTGCGCGTTCTGCAAAAAGCACCATTTGCATGCACATCTTGTGGTTTTGCAGAAAACTTCATCCGGGTCTACCAAAAGATGCATGTGCATGCTTAAAACGCGTTTTCGCACAAATGCGTGCGCGGGTGCTAAAAATAGCAGCATCGGCATGCTTAGCACGTCGTTTGGTAGAAATCCACGTGCGCGTTCTGCAAAAAGCACCATTTGCATGCACATCTTGTGGTTTTGCAGAAAACTTCATCCGCGTCTACCAAAACATGCATGTGCATGCTTAAAACGCGTTTTCGCACAAATGCGTGCGCGGGTGCTAAAAAGAGCAGCATCGGCATGCTTAGCACGTCGTTTGGTAGAAATCCACGTGCGCGTTCTGCAAAAAGCACCATTTGCATGCACATCTTGTGGTTTTGCAGAAAACTTCATCCGCGTCTACCAAAAGATGCATGTGCATGCTTAAAACGCGTTTTCGCACAAATGCGTGCGCGGGTGCTAAAAATAGCAGCATCGGCATGCTTAGCACCTCGTTTGGTAGAAATCCACGTGCGCGTTCTGCAAAAAGCACCATTTGCATGCACATCTTGTGGTTTTGCAGAAAACTTCATCCGCGTCTACCAAAAGATGCATGTGCATGCTTAAAACGCGTTTTCGCACAAATGCGTGCGCGGGTGCTAAAAAGAGCAGCATCGGCATGATTAGCACGTCGTTTGGTAGAAATCTACGTGCGCGTTCTGCCAAAAGCACCATTTGCATGCACATCTTGTGGTTTTGCAGAAAACTTCATCCGCGTCTACCAAAAGATGCATGTGCATGCTTAAAACGCGTTTTCGCACAAATCCGTGCGCGGGTGCTAAAAAGAGCAGCATCGGCATGCTTAGCACGTCGTTTGGTAGAAATCCACGTGCGCGTTCTGCAAAAAGCACCATTTGCATGCACATCTTGTGGTTTTGCAGAAAACTTCATCCGCGTCTACCAAAAGATGCATGTGCATGCTTAAAACGCGTTTTCGCACAAATGCGTGCGCGGGTGCTAAACAGAGCAGCATCGGCATGCTCAGCACGTTGTCTGGTAGAAATCCACGTGCGCGTTCTGCAAAAAGCACCATTTGCATGCACATCTTGTGGTTTTGCAGAAAACTTCATCCGCGTCTACCAAAAGATGCATGTGCATGCTTAAAACGCGTTTTCGCACAAATGTGTGCGCGGGTGCTAAAAAGAGCAGCATCGGCATGCTTAGCACGTCGTTTGGTAGAAATCCACGCGCGCGTTCTGCAAAAAGCACCATTTGCATGCACATCTTGTGGTTTTGCAGAAAACTTCATCCGCGTCTACCAAAAGATGCATGTGCATGCTTAAAACGCGTTTTCGCACAAATGCGTGCGCGGGTGCTAAAAATAGCAGCATCGGCATGCTTAGCACGTCGTTTGGTAGAAATCCACGTGCGCGTTCTGCAAAAAGCACCATTTGCATGCACATCTTGTGGTTTTGCAGAAAACTTCATCCGCGTCTACCAAAAGATGCATGTGCATGCTTAAAACGCGTTTTCGCACAAATCCGTGCGCGGGTGCTAAAAAGAGCAGCATCGGCAGCTTAGCACATCGTTTGGTAGAAATCCACGTGCGCGTTCTGCAAAAAGCACCATTTGCATGCACATCTTGTGGTTTTGCAGAAAACTTCATCCGCGTCTACCAAAAGATGCATGTGCATGCCTAAAACGCGTTTTCGCACAAATGCGTGCGCGGGTGCTAAAAAGAGCAGCATCGGCATGCTTAGCACGTCGTTTGGTAGAAATCCACGTGCGCGTTCTGCCAAAAGCACCATTTGCATGCACATCTTGTGGTTTTGCAGAAAACTTCATCCGCGTCTACCAAAAGATGCATGTGCATGCTTAAAACGCGTTTTCGCACAAATCCGTGCGCGGGTGCTAAAAAGAGACGCATCGGCATGCTTAGCACGTCGTTTGGTAGAAATCCACGTGCGCGTTCTGCAAAAAGCACCATTTGCATGCACATCTTGTGGTTTTGCAGAAAACTTCATCCGCGTCTACCAAAAGATGCATGTGCATGCTTAAAACGCGTTTTCGCACAAATGCGTGCGCGGGTGCTAAAAAGAGCAGCATCGGCATGCTTAGCACGTCGTTTGGTAGAAATCCACGTGCGCGTTCTGCAAAAAGCACCATTTGCATGCACATCTTGTGGTTTTGCAGAAAACTTCATCCGCGTCTACCAAAAGATGCATGTGCATGCTTAAAACGCGTTTTCGCACAAATGCGTGCGCGGGTGCTAAAAAGAGCAGCATCGGCATGCTTAGCACGTCGTTTGGTAGAAATCCACGTGCGCGTTCTGCAAAAAGCACCATTTGCATGCACATCTTGTGGTTTTGCAGGAAACTTCGTCCGCGTCTACCAAAAGATGCATGTGCATGCTTAAAACGCGTTTTCGCACAAATGCGTGCGCGGGTGCTAAAAATAGCAGCATCGGCATGCTTAGCACGTCGTTTCGTAGAAATCCACGTGCGCGTTCTGGAAAAAGCACCATTTGCATGCACATCTTGTGGTTTTGCAGAAAACTTCATCCGCGTCTACCAAAAGATGCACGTGCATCCTTAAAACGCGTTTTTCGCACAAATGCGTGCGCGGGTGCTAAAAAGAGCAGCATCGGCATGCTTAGCACGTCGTTTGGTAGAAATCCACGTGCGCGTTCTGCAAAAAGCACCATTTGCATGCACATCTTGTGGTTTTGCAGAAAACTTCATCCGCGTCTACCAAAAGATGCATGTGCATGCTTAAAACGCGTTTTCGCACAAATGCGTGCGCGGGTGCTAAAAAGAGCAGCATCGGCATGCTTAGCACGTCGTTTGGTAGAAATCCACGTGCGCGTTCTGCAAAAAGCACCATTTGCATGCACATCTTGTGGTTTTGCAGAAAACTTCGTCCGCGTCTACCAAAATATGCATGTGCATGCTTAAAACGCGTTTTCGCACAAATGCGTGCGCGGGTGCTAAAAATAGCAGCATCGGCATGCTTAGCACGTCGTTTGGTAGAAATCCACGTGCGCGTTCTGCAAAAAGCACCATTTGCATGCACATCTTGTGGTTTTGCAGAAAACTTCATCCGCGTCTACCAAAAGATGCATGTGCATGCCTAAAACGCGTTTTCGCACAAATGCGTGCGCGGGTGCTAAAAAGAGCAGCATCGGCATGCTTAGCACGTCGTTTGGTAGAAATCCACGTGCGCGTTCTGCCAAAAGCACCATTTGCATGCACATCTTGTGGTTTTGCAGAAAACTTCATCCGCGTCTACCAAAAGATGCATGTGCATGCTTAAAACGCGTTTTCGCACAAATGCGTGCGCGGGTGCTAAAAATAGCAGCATCGGCATGCTTAGCACGTCGTTTGGTAGAAATCCACGTGCGCGTTCTGCAAAAAGCACCATTTGCATGCACATCTTGTGGTTTTGCAGAAAACTTCATCCGCGTCTACCAAAAGATGCATGTGCATGCTTAAAACGCGTTTTCGCACAAATGCGTGCGCGGGTGCTAAAAAGAGCAGCATCGGCATGCTTAGCACGTCGTTTGGTAGAAATCCACGTGCGCGTTCTGCAAAAAGCACCATTTGCATGCACATCTTGTGGTTTTGCAGAAAACTTCATCCGCGTCTACCAAAAGATGCATGTGCATGCTTAAAACGCGTTTTCGCACAAATGCGTGTGCGGGTGCTAAAAATAGCAGCATCGGCATGCTTAGCACGTCGTTTGGTAGAAATCCACGTGCGCGTTCTGCAAAAAGCACCATTTGCATGCACATCTTGTGGTTTTCCAGAAAACTTCATCCGCGTCTACCAAAAGATGCATGTGCATGCTTAAAACGCGTTTTCGCACAAATCCGTGCGCGGGTGCTAAAAAGAGCAGCATCGGCATGCTTAGCACGTCGTTTGGTAGAAATCCACGTGCGCGTTCTGCAAAAAGCACCATTTGCATGCACATCTTGTGGTTTTGCAGAAAACTTCATCCGCGTCTACCAAAAGATGCATGTGCATGCTTAAAACGCGTTTTCGCACAAATGCGTGCGCGGGTGCTAAAAAGAGCAGCATCGGCATGCTTAGCACGTCGTTTGGTAGAAATCCACGTGCGCGTTCTGCAAAAAGCACCATTTGCATGCACATCTTGTGGTTTTGCAGAAAACTTCATCCGCGTCTACCAAAAGATGCATGTGCATGCTTAAAACGCGTTTTCGCACAAATGCGTGCGCGGGTGCTAAAAAGAGCAGCATCGGCATGCTTAGCACGTCGTTTGGTAGAAATCCACGTGCGCGTTCTGCAAAAAGCACCATTTGCATGCACATCTTGTGGTTTTGCAGAAAACTTCGTCCGCGTCTACCAAAAGATGCATGTGCATGCTTAAAACGCGTTTTCGCACAAATGCGTGCGCGGGTGCTAAAAATAGCAGCATTGGCATGCTTAGCACGTCGTTTGGTAGAAATCCACGTGCGCGTTCTGCAAAAAGCACCATTTGCATGCACATCTTGTGGTTTTGCAGAAAACTTCATCCGCGTCTACCAAAAGATGCATGTGCATGCTTAAAACGCGTTTTCGCACAAATGCGTGCGCGGGTGCTAAAAAGAGCAGCATCGGCATGCTTAGCACGTCGTTTGGTAGAAATCCACGTGCGCGTTCTGCAAAAAGCACAATTTGCATGCACATCTTGTGGTTTTGCAGAAAACTTCATCCGCGTCTACCAAAAGATGCATGTGCATGCTTAAAACGCGTTTTCGCACAAATGCGTGCGCGGGTGCTAAAAAGAGCAGCATCGGCATGCTTAGCACGTCGTTTGGTAGAAATCCACGTGCGCGTTCTGCAAAAAGCACCATTTGCATGCACATCTTGTGGTTTTGCAGAAAACTTCATCCGCGTCTACCAAAAGATGCATGTGCATGCTTAAAACGCGTTTTCGCACAAATGCGTGCGCGGGTGCTAAAAATAGCAGCATCGGCATGCTTAGCACGTCGTTTGGTAGAAATCCACGTGCGCGTTCTGCAAAAAGCACCATTTGCATGCACATCTTGTGGTTTTGCAGAAAACTTCATCCGCTGTCTACCAAAAGATGCATGTGCATGCTTAAAAACGCGTTTTCGCACAAATGCGTGCGCGGGTGCTAAAAATAGCAGCATCGGCATGCTTAGCACGTCGTTTGGTAGAAATCCACGTGCGCGTTCTGCAAAAAGCACCATTTGCATGCACATCTTCTGGTTTTGCAGAAAACTTCATCCGCGTCTACCAAAAGATGCATGTGCATGCTTAAAACGGGTTTTCGCACAAATGCGTGCGCGGGTTGCTAAAAAGAGCAGCATCGGCATGCTTAGCACGTCGTTTGGTAGAAATCCACGTGCGCGTTCTGCCAAAAGCACCATTTGCATGCACATCTTGTGGTTTTGCAGAAAACTTCATCCGCGTCTACCAAAAGATGCATGTGCATGCTTAAAACGCGTTTTCGCACAAATCCGTGCGCGGGTGCTAAAAAGAGACGCATCGGCATGCTTAGCACGTCGTTTGGTAGAAATCCACGTGCGCGTTCTGCAAAAAGCACCATTTGCATGCACATCTTGTGGTCTTGCAGACAACTTCATCCGCGTCTACCAAAATATGCATGTGCATGCTTAAAACGCGTTTTCGCACAAATGCGTGCGCGGGTGCTAAAAAGAGCAGCATCGGCATGCTTAGCACGTCGTTTGGTAGAAATCCACGTGCGCGTTCTGCAAAAAGCACCATTTGCATGCACATCTTGTGGTTTTGCAGAAAACTTCATCCGCGTCTACCAAAAGATGCATGTGCATGCTTAAAACGCGTTTTCGCACAAATGCGTGCGCGGGTGCTAAAAAGAGCAGCATCGGCATGCTTAGCACGTCGTTTGGTAGAAATCCACGTGCGCGTTCTGCAAAAAGCACCATTTGCATGCACATCTTGTGGTTTTGCAGAAAACTTCGTCCGCGTCTACCAAAAGATGCATGTGCATGCTTAAAACGCGTTTTCGCACAAATGCGTGCGCGGGTGCTAAAAATAGCAGCATCGGCATGCTTAGCACGTCGTTTGGTAGAAATCCACTTGCGCGTTCTGCAAAAAGCACCATTTGCATGCACATCTTGTGGTTTTGCAGAAAACTTCATCCGCGTCTACCAAAAGATGCATGTGCATGCTTAAAACGCGTTTTCGCACAAATGCGTGCGCGGGTGCTAAAAAGAGCAGCATCGGCATGCTTAGCACGTCGTTTGGTAGAAATCCACGTGCGCGTTCTGCAAAAAGCACCATTTGCATGCACATCTTGTGGTTTTGCAGAAAACTTCATCCGCGTCTACCAAAAGATGCATGTGCATGCTTAAAACGCGTTTTCGCACAAATGCGTGCGCGGGTGCTAAAAAGAGCAGCATCGGCATGCTTAGCACGTCGTTTGGTAGAAATTCACGTGCGCGTTCTGCAAAAAGCACCATTTGCATGCACATCTTGTGGTTTTGCAGAAAACTTCGTCCGCGTCTACCAAAAGATGCATGTGCATGCTTTAAAACGCGTTTTCGCACAAATGCGTGCGCGGGTGCTAAAAATAGCAGCATCGGCATGCTTAGCACGTCGTTTGGTAGAAATCCACGTGCGCGTTCTGCAAAAAGCACCATTTGCATACACATCTTGTGGTTTTGCAGAAAACTTCATCCGCGTCTACCAAAAGATGCATGTGCATGCCTAAAACGCGTTTTCGCACAAATGCGTGCGCGGGGTGCTAAAAAGAGCAGCATCGGCATGCTTAGCACGTCGTTTGGTAGAAATCCACGTGGCGCGTTCTGCCAAAAGCACCATTTGCATGCACATCTTGTGGTTTTGCAGAAAACTTCATCCGCGTCTACCAAAAGATGCATGTGCATGCTTAAAAACGCGTTTTCGCACAAATGCGTGCGCGGGTGCTAAAAAGAGCAGCATCGGCATGCTTAGCACGTCGTTTGGTAGAAATCCACGTGCGCGTTCTGCAAAAAGCACCATTTGGATGCACATCTTGTGGTTTTGCAGAAAACTTCATCCGCGTCTACCAAAAGATGCATGTGCATGCTTTAAAACGCGTTTTCGCACAAATGCGTGCGCGGGGTGCTAAAAAGAGCAGCATCGGCATGCTTAGCACGTCGTTTGGTAGAAATCCACGTGTGCGTTCTGCAAAAAGCACCATTTGCATGCACATCTTGTGGTTTTGCAGAAAACTTCGTCCCGCGTCTACCAAAAGATGCATGTGCATGCTTAAAACGCGTTTTCGCACAAATGCGTGCGCGGGTGCTAAAAATAGCAGCATCGGCATGCTTAGCACGTCGTTTGGTAGAAATCCACGTGCGCGTTCTGCAAAAAGCACCATTTGCATGCACATCTTGTGGTTTTGCAGAAAACTTCATCCGCGTCTACCAAAAGATGCATGTGCATGCTTAAAACGCGTTTTCGCACAAATGCGTGCGCGGGTGCTAAAAAGAGCAGCATCGGCATGCTTAGCACGTCGTTTGGTAGAAAATCCACGTGCGCGTTCTGCAAAAAGCACCATTTGCATGCACATCTTGTGGTTTTGCAGAAAACTTCATCCGCGTCTACCAAAAGATGCATGTGCATGCTTAAAACGCGTTTTCGCACAAATGCGTGCGCGGGTGCTAAAAAGAGCAGCATCGGCATGCTTAGCACGTCGTTTGGTAGAAATTCACGTGCGCGTCATGCAAAAAGCACCATTTGCATGCACATCTTGTGGTTTTGCAGAAAACTTCGTCCGCGTCTACCAAAAGATGCATGTGCATGCTTAAAACGCGTTTTCGCACAAATGCGTGCGGCGGGTGCTAAAAATAGCAGCATCGGCATGCTTAGCACGTCGTTTGGTAGAAATCCACGTGCGCGTTCTGCAAAAAGCACCATTTGCATGCACATCTTGTGGTTTTGCAGAAAACTTCATCCGCGTCTACCAAATAGATGCATGTGCATGCCTAAAACGCGTTTCGCACAAATGCGTGCGCGGGGTGCTAAAAAGAGCAGCATCGGCATGCTTAGCACGTCGTTTGGTAGAAATCCACGTGCGCGTTCTGCCAAAAGCACCATTTTGCATGCACATCTTGTGGTTTTGCAGAAAACTTCATCCGCGTCTACCAAAAGATGCATGTGCATGCTTAAAACGCGTTTTTCGCACAAATGCGTGCGCGGGTGCTAAAAAGAGCAGCATCGGCATGCTTAGCACGTCCGTTTGGTAGAAATCCACGTGCGCGTTCTGCAAAAAGCACCATTTGCATGCACATCTTGTGGTTTTGCAGAAAACTTCATCCGCGTCTACCAAAAGATGCATGTGCATGCTTAAAACGCGTTTTCGCACAAATGCGTGCGCGGGTGCTAAAAAGAGCAGCATCGGCATGCTTAGCACGTCGTTTGGTAGAAATCCACGTGCGCGTTCTGCCAAAAGCACCATTTGCATGCACATCTTGTGGTTTTGCAGAAAACTTCATCCGCGTCTACCAAAAGATGCATGTGCATGCTTAAAACGCGTTTTCGCACAAATGCGTGCGCGGGTGCTAAAAAGAGCAGCATCGGCATGCTTAGCACGTCGTTTGGTAGAAATCCACGTGCGCGTTCTGCAAAAAGCACCATTTGGATGCACATCTTGTGGTTTTGCAGAAAACTTCATCCGCGTCTACCAAAAGATGCATGTGCATGCTTAAAACGCGTTTTCGCACAAATGCGTGCGCGGGTGCTAAAAGAGCAGCATCGGCATGCTTAGCACGTCGTTTGGTAGAAATCCACGTGTGCGTTCTGCAAAAAGCACCATTTGCATGCACATCTTGTGGTTTTGCAGAAAACTTCGTCCGCGTCTACCAAAAGATGCATGTGCATGCTTAAAACGCGTTTTTCGCACAAATGCGTGCGCGGGTGCTAAAAATAGCAGCATCGGCATGCTTAGCACGTCGTTTGGTAGAATCCACGTGCGCGTTTCTGCAAAAAGCACCATTTGCATGCACATCTTGTGGTTTTGCAGAAAACTTCATCCGCGTCTACCAAAAGATGCATGTGCATGCTTAAAACGCGTTTTCGCACAAATGCGTGCGCGGGTGCTAAAAAGAGCAGCATCGGCATGCTTAGCACGTCGTTTGGTAGAAATCCACGTGCGCGTTCTGCAAAAAGCACCATTTGCATGCACATCTTGTGGTTTTGCAGAAAACTTCATCCGCGTCTACCAAAAGATGCATGTGCATGCTTAAAACGCGTTTTCGCACAAATGCGTGCGCGGGTGCTAAAAAGAGCAAGCATCGGCATGCTTAGCACGTCGTTTGGTAGAAATTCACGTGCGCGTCATGCAAAAAGCACCATTTGCATGCACATCTTGTGGTTTTTGCAGAAAACTTCGTCCGCGTCTACCAAAAGATGCATGTGCATGCTTAAAACGCGTTTTCGCACAAATGCGTGCGCGGGTGCTAAAAATAGCAGCATCGGCATGCTTAGCACGTCGTTTGGTAGAAATCCACGTGCGCGTTCTGCAAAAAGCACCATTTGCATGCACATCTTGTGGTTTTGCAGAAAAACTTCATCCGCGTCTACCAAAAGATGCATGTGCATGCCTAAAACGCGTTTTCGCACAAATGCGTGCGCGGGTGCTAAAAAGAGCAGCATCGGCATGCTTAGCACGTCGTTTGGTAGAAATCCACGTGCGCGTTCTGCCAAAAGCACCATTTGCATGCACATCTTGTGGTTTTGCAGAAAACTTCATCCGCGTCTACCAAAAGATGCATGTGCATGCTTTAAAACGCGTTTTTCGCACAAATGCGTGCGCGGGTGCAAAAAAGAGCAGCATCGGCATGCTTAGCACGTCGTTTGGTAGAAATCCACGTGCGCGTTCTGCAAAAAGCACCATTTGCATGCACATGTTGTGGTTTTTGCAGAAAACTTCATCCGCGTCTACCAAAAGATGCATGTGCATGCTTAAAACGCGTTTTCGCACAAATGCGTGCGCGGGTGCTAAAAAGAGCAGCATCGGCATGCTTAGCACGTCGTTTGGTAGAAATCCACGTGCGCGTTCTGCCAAAAGCACCATTTGCATGCACATCTTGTGGTTTTGCAGAAAACTTCATCCGCGTCTACCAAAAGATGCATGTGCATGCTTTAAAACGCGTTTTCGCACAAATCCGTGCGCGGGTGCTAAAAAGAGCAGCATCGGCATGCTTAGCACGTCGTTTGGTAGAAATCCACGTGCGCGTTCTGCAAAAAGCACCATTTGCATGCACATCTTGTGGTTTTGCAGAAAACTTCATCCGCGTCTACCAAAAGATGCATGTGCATGCTTAAAAACGCGTTTTCGCACAAATCCGTGCGCGGGTGCTAAAAAGAGCAGCATCGGCATGCTTATCACGTCGTTTGGTAGAAAATCCACGTGCGCGTTCTGCAAAAAGCACCATTTGCATGCACATCTTGTGGTTTTGCAGAAAACTTCATCCGCGTCTACCAAAAGATGCATGTGCATGCTTAAAACGCGTTTTCGCACAAATGCGTGCGCGGGTGCTAAAAAGAGCAGCATCGGCATGCTTAGCACGTCGTTTGGTAGAAATCCACGTGCGCGTTCTGCAAAAAGCACCATTTGCATGCACATCTTGTGGTTTTGCAGAAAACTTCATCCGCGTCTACCAAAAGATGCATGTGCATGCTTAAAACGCGTTTTCGCACAAATGCGTGCGCGGGTGCTAAAAAGAGCAGCATCGGCATGCTTAGCACGTCGTTTGGTAGAAATCCACGTGCGCGTTCTGCAAAAAGCACCATTTGCATGCACATCTTGTGGTTTTGCAGAAAACTTCGTCCGCGTCTACCAAAAGATGCATGTCCATGCTTAAAACGCGTTTTCGCACAAATGCGTGCGCGGGTGCTAAAAATAGCAGCATCGGCATGCTTAGCACGTCGTTTGGTAGAAATCCACGTGCGCGTTCTGCAAAAAGCACCATTTGCATGCACATCTTGTGGTTTTGCAGAAAACTTCATCCGCGTCTACCAAAAGATGCATGTGCATGCTTAAAACCCGTTTTCGCACAAATGCGTGCGCGGGTGCTAAAAAGAGCAGCATCGGCATGCTTAGCACGTCGTTTGGTAGAAATCCACGTGCGCGTTCTGCAAAAAGCACCATTTGCATGCACATCTTGTGGTTTTGCAGAAAACTTCGTCCGCGTCTACCAAAACATGCATGTGCATGCTTAAAACGCGTTTTCGCACAAATGCGTGCGCGGGTGCTAAAAATAGCAGCATCGGCATGCTTAGCACGTCGTTTGGTAGAAATCCACGTGCGCGTTCTGCAAAAAGCACCATTTGCATGCACATCTTGTGGTTTTGCAGAAAACTTCATCCGCGTCTACCAAAAGATGCATGTGCATGCTTAAAACGCGTTTTCGCACAAATGCGTGCGCGGGTGCTAAAAAGAGCAGCATCGGCATGCTTAGCACGTCGTTTGGCAGAAATTCACGTGCGCGTTCTGCAAAAAGCACCATTTGCATGCACATCTTGTGGTTTTGCAGAAAACTTCGTCCGCGTCTACCAAAAGATGCATGTGCATGCTTAAAACGCGTTTTCGCACAAATGCGTGCGCGGGTGCTAAAAATAGCAGCATCGGCATGCTTAGCACGTCGTTTGGTAGAAATCCACGTGCGCGTTCTGCAAAAAGCACCATTTGCATGCACATCTTGTGGTTTTGCAGAAAACTTCATCCGCGTCTACCAAAAGATGCATGTGCATGCCTAAAACGCGTTTTCGCACAAATGCGTGCGCGGGTGCTAAAAAGAGCAGCATCGGCATGCTTAGCACGTCGTTTGGTAGAAATCCACGTGCGCGTTCTGCCAAAAGCACCATTTGCATGCACATCTTGTGGTTTTGCAGAAAACTTCATCCGCGTCTACCAAAAGATGCATGTGCATGCTTAAAACGCGTTTTCGCACAAATGCGTGCGCGGGTGCTAAAAAGAGCAGCATCGGCATGCTTAGCACGTCGTTTGGTAGAAATCCACGTGCGCGTTCTGCAAAAAGCACCATTTGCATGCACATCTTGTGGTTTTGCAGAAAACTTCATCCGCGTCTACCAAAAGATGCATGTGCATGCTTAAAACGCGTTTTCGCACAAATGCGTGCGCGGGTGCTAAAAAGAGCAGCATCGGCATGCTTAGCACGTCGTTTGGTAGAAATCCACGTGCGCGTTCTGCCAAAAGCACCATTTGCATGCACATCTTGTGGTTTTGCAGAAAACTTCATCCGCGTCTACCAAAAGATGCATGTGCATGCTTAAAACGCGTTTTCGCACAAATCCGTGCGCGGGTGCTAAAAAGAGCAGCATCGGCATGCTTAGCACGTCGTTTGGTAGAAATCCACGTGCGCGTTCTGCAAAAAGCACCATTTGCATGCACATCTTGTGGTTTTGCAGAAAACTTCATCCGCGTCTACCAAAAGATGCATGTGCATGCTTAAAACGCGTTTTCGCACAAATGCGTGCGCGGGTGCTAAAAAGAGCAGCATCGGCATGCTTACCACGTCGTTTGGTAGAAATCCACGTGCGCGTTCTGCCAAAAGCACCATTTGCATGCACATCTTGTGGTTTTGCAGAAAACTTCATCCGCGTCTACCAAAAGATGCATGTGCATGCTTAAAACGCGTTTTCGCACAAATGCGTGCGCGGGGTGCTAAAAAGAGCAGCATCGGCATGCTTAGCACGTCGTTTGGTAGAAATCCCACGTGCGCGTTCTGCCAAAAGCACCATTTGCATGCACATCTTGTGGTTTTGCAGAAAACTTCATCCGCGTCTACCAAAAGATGCATGTGCATGCTTAAAACGCGTTTTCGCACAAATCCGTGCGCGGGTGCTAAAAAGAGCAGCATCGGCATGCTTAGCACGTCGTTTGGTAGAAATCCACGTGCGCGTTCTGCAAAAAGCACCATTTGCATGCACATCTTGTGGTTTTGCAGAAAACTTCATCCGCGTCTACCAAAAGATGCATGTGCATGCTTAAAACGCGTTTTTCGCACAAATGCGTGCGCGGCGTGCTAAAAAGAGCAGCATCGGCATGCTTAGCACGTCGTTTGGTAGAAATCCACGTGCGCGTTCTGCCAAAAGCACCATTTGCATGCACATCTTGTGGTTTTGCAGAAAACT
The DNA here is from genome assembly GCF_023375885.2 of Dermacentor andersoni. Taxonomy (NCBI): domain Eukaryota; kingdom Metazoa; phylum Arthropoda; class Arachnida; order Ixodida; family Ixodidae; genus Dermacentor; species Dermacentor andersoni. The sequence goes on from NW_027314787.1 coordinate 38,500, forward strand.
TCATCCGCGTCTACCAAAAGATGCATGTGCATGCTTAAAAACGCGTTTTCCGCACAAATGCGTGCGCGGGTGCTAAAAAGAGCAGCATCGGCATGCTTAGCACGTCGTTTGGTAGAAATCCACGTGCGCGTTCTGCAAAAAGCACCATTTGCATGCACATCTTGTGGTTTTGCAGAAAACTTCATCCGCGTCTACCAAAAGATGCATGTGCATGCTTAAAACGCGTTTTCGCACAAATGCGTGCGCGGGTGCTAAAAATAGCAGCATCGGCATGCTTAGCACGTCGTTTGGTAGAAATCCACGTGCGCGTTCTGCAAAAAGCACCATTTGCATGCACATCTTGTGGTTTTGCAGAAAACTTCATCCGCGTCTACCAAAAGATGCATGTCCATGCTTAAAACGCGTTTTCGCACAAATCCGTGCGCGGATGCTAAAAAGAGCAGCATCGGCATGCTTAGCACGTCGTTTGGTAGAAATCCACGTGCGCGTTCTGCAAAAAGTACCATTTGCATGCACATCTTGTGGTTTTGCAGAAAACTTCATCCGCGTCTACCAAAAGATGCATGTGCATGCTTAAAACGCGTTTTCGCACAAATCCGTGCGCGGGTGCTAAAAGAGCAGCATCGGCAAGCTTAGCACATCGTTTGGTAGAAATCCACGTGCGCGTTCTGCAAAAAGCACCATTTGCATGCACATCTTGTTGGTTTTGCAGAAAACTTCATCCGCGTCTACCAAAAGATGCATGTCCATGCTTAAAAACGCGTTTTCGCACAAATCCGTGCGCGGGTGCTAAAAAGAGCAGCATCGGCATGCTTAGCACGTCGTTTGGTAGAAATCCACGTGCGCGTTCTGCAAAAAGCACCATTTGCATGCACATCTTGTGGTTTTGCAGAAAACTTCATCCGCGTCTACCAAAAGATGCATGTGCATGCCTTAAAACGCGTTTTCGCACAAATGCGTGCGCGGGTGCTAAAAAGAGCAGCATCGGCATGCTTAGCACGTCGTTTGGTAGAAATCCACGTGCGCGTTCTGCAAAAAGCACCATTTGCAATGCATATCTTGTGGTTTTGCAGAAAACTTCATCCGCGTCTACCAAAAGATGCATGTGCATGCTTAAAACGCGTTTTCGCACAAATGCGTGCGCGGGGTGCTAAAAAGAGCAAGCATCGGCATGCTTAGCACGTCGTTTGGTAGAAATCCACGTGCGCGTTCTGCAAAAAGCACCATTTGCATGCACATCTTGTGGTTTTGCAGAAAACTTCGTCCGCGTCTACCAAAAGATGCATGTGCATGCTTAAAACGCGTTTTCGCACAAATGCGTGCGCGGGTGCTAAAAATAGCAGCATCGGCATGCTTAGCACGTCGTTTGGTAGAAATCCACGTGCGCCGTTCTGCAAAAAGCACCATTTGCATGCACATCTTCTGGTTTTGCAGAAAACTTCATCCGCGTCTACCAAAAGATGCATGTGCATGCCTAAAACGCGTTTTCGCACAAATGCGTGCGCGGGGTGCTAAAAAGAGCAGCATCGGCATGCTTAGCACGTCGTTTGGTAGAAATCCACGTGCGCGTTCTGCCAAAAGCACCATTTGCATGCACATCTTGTGGTTTTGCAGAAAACTTCATCCGCGTCTACCAAAAGATGCATGTGCATGCTTAAAACGCGTTTTCGCACAAATGCGTGCGCGGGTGCTAAAAAGAGCAGCATCGGCATGCTTAGCACGTCGTTTGGTAGAAATCCACGTGCGCGTTCTGCAAAAAGCACCATTTGCATGCACATCTTGTGGTTTTGCAGAAAACTTCATCCGCGTCTACCAAAAGATGCATGTGCATGCTTAAAACCGCGTTTTCGCACAAATCCGTGCGCGGGTGCTAAAAAAAGACGCATCGGCATGCTTAGCACGTCGTTTGGTAGAAATCCACGTGCGCGTTCTGCAAAAAGCACCATTTGCATGCACATCTTGTGGTTTTGCAGAAAAACTTCATCCGCGTCTACCAAAAGATGCATGTGCATGCTTAAAACCGCGTTTTCGCACAAATGCGTGCGCGGGTGCTAAAAAGAGCAGCATCGGCATGCTTAGCACGTCGTTTGGTAGAAATCCACGTGCGCGTTCTGCAAAAAGCACCATTTGCATGCACATCTTGTGGTTTTTGCAGAAAAACTTCATCCGCGTCTACCAAAAGATGCATGTGCATGCTTAAAACGCGTTTTCGCACAAATGCGTGCGCGGGTGCTAAAAAGAGCAGCATCGGCATGCTTAGCACGTCGTTTGGTAGAAATCCACGTGCGCGTTCTGCAAAAAGCACCATTTGCATGCACATCTTGTGGTTTTTGCAGAAAACTTCGTCCGCGTCTACCAAACGATGCATGTGCATGCTTAAAAACGCGTTTTCGCACAAATGCGTGCGCGGGTGCTAAAAAATAGCAGCATCGGCATGCTTTAGCACGTCGTTTGGTAGAAATCCACGTGCGCGTTCTGCAAAAAGCACCATTTGCATGCACATCTTGTGGTTTTGCAGAAAACTTCATCCGCGTCTACCAAAAGATGCATGTGCATGCCTTAAAACGCGTTTTCGCACAAATGCGTGCGCGGGTGCTAAAAAGAGCAGCATCGGCATGCTTAGCACGTCGTTTGGTAGAAATCCACGTGCGCGTTCTGCCAAAAGCACCATTTTGCATGCACATCTTGTGGTTTTGGCAGAAAACTTCATCCGCGTCTACCAAAAGATGCATGTGCATGCTTAAAAACGCGTTTTCGCACAAATGCGTGCGCGGGGTGCTAAAAAGAGCAGCATCGGCATGCTTAGCACGTCGTTTGGTAGAAATCCACGTGCGCGTTCTGCAAAAAGCACCATTTGCATGCACATCTTGTGGTTTTGCAGAAAACTTCATCCGCGTCTACCAAAAGATGCATGTGCATGCTTAAAACGCGTTTTCGCACAAATGCGTGCGCGGGTGCTAAAAAGAGCAGCATCGGCATGCTTAGCACGTCGTTTGGTAGAAATCCACGTGCGCGTTCTGCCAAAAGCACCATTTGCAATGCACATCTTGTGGTTTTGCAGAAAACTTCATCCGCGTCTACCAAAAGATGCATGTGCATGCTTAAAAACGCGTTTTCGCACAAATCCGGGCGCGGGTACTAAAAAGAGCAGCATCGGCATGCTTAGCACGTCGTTTGGTAGAAATCCACGTGCGCGTTCTGCAAAAAGCACCATTTGCATGCACATCTTGTGGTTTTGCAGAAAACTTCATCCGCGTCTACCAAAAGATGCAGTGTGCATGCTTAAAACGCGTTTCGAACAAATGCGTGCGCGGGTGCTAAAAAGAGCAGCATCGGCATGCTTAGCACGTCGTTTGGTAGAAATCCACGTGCGCGTTCTGCCAAAAGCACCCATTTTGCATGCACATCTTGTGGTTTTGCAGAAAACTTCATCCGCGTCTACCAAAAGATGCATGTGCATGCTTTAAAACGCGTTTTCGCACAAATGCGTGCGCGGGTGCTAAAAAGAGCAGCATCGGCATGCTTAGCACGTCGTTTGGTAGAAATCCACGTGCGCGTTCTGCCAAAAGCACCATTTGCATGCACATCTTGTGGTTTTGCAGAAAACTTCATCCGCGTCTACCAAAAGATGCATGTGCATGCTTAAAACGCGTTTTCGCACAAATCCGTGCGCGGGTGCTAAAAAGAGCAGCATCGGCATGCTTAGCACGACTCGTTTGGTAGAAATCCACGTGCGCGTTCTGCAAAAAGCACCATTTGCATGCACATCTTGTGGTTTTGCAGAAACCTTCATCCGCGTCTACCAAAAGATGCATGTGCATGCTTAAAACGCGTTTTTCGCACAAATGCGTGCGCGGGTGCTAAAAAAGAGCAGCATCGGCATGCTTAGCACGTCGTTTGGTAGAAATCCACGTGCGCGTTCTGCCAAAAGCACCATTTGCACGCACATCTTGTGGTTTTGCAGAAAACTTCATCCGCGTCTACCAAAAGATGCATGTGCATGCTTTAAAACGCGTTTTCGCACAAATCGGTGCGCTGGGTGCTAAAAAGAGCAGCATCGGCATGCTTAGCACGTCGTTTGGTAGAAATCCACGTGCGCGTTCTGCAAAAAGCACCATTTGCATGCACATCTTGTGGTTTTGCAGAAAACTTCATCCGCGTCTACCAAAAGATGCATGTGCATGCTTAAAACGCGTTTTCGCACAAATCCGTGCGCGGGGGTGCTAAAAAGAGCAGCATCGGCATGCTTAGCACGTCGTTTGGTTAGAAATCCACGTGCGCGTTCTGCAAAAAGCACCATTTGCATGCACATCTTGTGGTTTTGCAGAAAACTTCATCCGCGTCTACCAAAAGATGCATGTGCATGCTTAAAACGCGTTTTCGCACAAATGCGTGCGCGGTGTGCTCAAAAGAGCAGCATCGGCATGCTTAGCACGTCGTTTGGTAGAAATCCACGTGCGCGTTCTGCCAAAAGCACCATTTGCATGCACATCTTGTGGTTTTGCAGAAAACTTCATCCGCGTCTACCAAAAGATGCATGTGCATGCTTAAAACGCGTTTTCGCACAAATGCGTGCGCGGGTGCTAAAAAGAGCAGCATCGGCATGCTTAGCACGTCGTTTGGTAGAAATCCACGTGCGCGTTCTGCCAAAAGCACCATTTGCATGCACATCTTGTGGTTTTGCAGAAAACTTCATCCGCGTCTACCAAAAGATGCATGTGCATGCTTAAAACGCGTTTTCGCACAAATCCGTGCGCGGGTGCTAAAAAGAGCAGCATCGGCATGCTTAGCACGTCGTTTGGTAGAAATCCACGTGCGCGTTCTGCAAAAAGCACCATTTGCATGCACATCTTGTGGTTTTGCAGAAAAACTTTATCCGCGTCTACCAAAAGATGCATGTGCATGCTTAAAACGCGTTTTCGCACAAATGCGTGCGCGGGTGCTAAAAAGAGCAGCATCGGCATGCTAGCACTCGTTTGGTAGAAATCCACGTGCGCGTTCTGCCAAAAGCACCATTTGCATGCACATCTTGTGGTTTTGCAGAAAACTTCATCCGCGTCTACCAAAAGATGCATGTGCATGCTTAAAACGCGTTTTCGCACAAATCCGTGCGCGGGTGCTAAAAAGAGCAGCATCGGCATACTTAGCACGTCGTTTGGTAGAAATCCACGTGCGCGTTCTGCAAAAAGCACCATTTGCATGCACATCTTGTGGTTTTGCAGAAAACTTCATCCGCGTCTACCAAAAGATGCATGTGCATGCTGAAAACGCGTTTTCGCACAAATCCGTGCGCGGGTGCTAAAAAGAGCAGCATCGGCATGCTTAGCACGTCGTTTGGTAGAAATCCACGTGCGCGTTCTGCAAAAAGCACCATTTGCATGCACATCTTGTGGTTTTGCAGAAAACTTAATCCGCGTCTACCAAAAGATGCATGTGCATGCTTAAAATGCGTTTTCGCACAAATCCGTGCGCGGGTGCTAAAAAGAGCAGCATCGGCATGCTTAGCACGTCGTTTGGTAGAAATCCACGTGCGCGTTCTGCAAAAAGCACCATTTGCATGCACATCTTGTGGTTTTGCAGAAAACTTCATCCGCGTCTACCAAAAGATGCATGTGCATGCTTAAAACGCGTTTTTCGCACAAATGTGTGCGCGGGTGCTAAAAAGAGCAGCATCGGCATGCTTAGCACGTCGTTTGGTAGAAATCCACGTGCGCGTTCTGCCAAAAGCACCATTTGCATGCACATCTTGTGGTTTTGCAGAAAACTTCATCCGCGTCTACCAAAAGATGCATGTGCATGCTTAAAACGCGTTTTCGCACAAATGCGTGCGCGGGTGCTAAAAAGAGCAGCATCGGCATGCTTAGCACGTCGTTTGGTAGAAATCCACGTGCGCGTTCTGCCAAAAGCACCATTTGCATGCACATCTTGTGGTTTTGCAGAAAACTTCATCCGCGTCTACCAAAAGATGCATGTGCATGCTTAAAACGCGTTTTCGCACAAATCCGTGCGCGGGTGCTAAAAAGAGCAGCATCGGCATGCTTAGCACGTCGTTTGGTAGAAATCCACGTGCGCGTTCTGCAAAAAGCACCATTTGCATGCACATCTTGTGGTTTTGCAGAAAACTTCATCCGCGTCTACCAAAAGGTGCATGTGCATGCTTAAAACGCGTTTTCGCACAAATCCGTGCGCGGGTGCTAAAAAGAGCAGCATCGGCATGCTTAGCACGTCGTTTGGTAGAAATCCACGTGCCCGTTCTGCAAAAAGCACCATTTGCATGCACATCTTGTGGTTTTGCAGAAAACTTCATCCGCGTCTACCAAAAGATGCATGTGCATGCTTAAAACGCGTTTTCGCACAAATCCGTGCGCGGGTGCTAAAAAGAGCAGCATCGGCATGCTTAGCACGTCGTTTGGTAGAAATCCACGTGCGCGTTCTGCAAAAAGCACCATTTGCATGCACATCTTGTGGTTCTGCAGAAAACTTCATCCGCGTCTACCAAAAGATGCATGTGCATGCTTAAAACGCGTTTTCGCACAAATGCGTGCGCGGGTGCTAAAAAGAGTAGCATCGGCATGCTTAGCACGTCGTTTGGTAGAAATCCACGTGCGCGTTCTGCCAAAAGCACCATTTGTATGCACATCTTGTGGTTTTGCAGAAAACTTCATCCGCGTCTACCAAAAGTCGCATGTGCATGCTTAAAACGCGTTTTCGCACAAATGCGTGCGCGGGTGCTAAAAATAGCAGCATCGGCATGCTTAGCACGTCGTTTGGTAGAAATCCACGTGCGCGTTCTGCAAAAAGCACCATTTGCATGCACATCTTGTGGTTTTGCAGAAAACTTCATCCGCGTCTACCAAAAGATGCATGTGCATGCTTAAAACGCGTTTTCGCACAAATCCGTGCGCGGGTGCTAAAAAGAGCAGCATCGGCATGCTTAGCACGTCGTTTGGTAGAAATCCACGTGCGCGTTCTGCAAAAAGCACCATTTGCATGCACGTCTTGTGGTTTTGCAGAAAACTTCATCCGCGTCTACCAAAAGATGCATGTGCATGCTTAAAACGCGTTTTCGCACAAATGCGTGCGCGGGTGCTAAAAAGAGCAGCATCGGCATGCTTAGCACGTCGTTTGGTAGAAATCCACGTGCGCGTTCTGCAAAAAGCACCATTTGCATGCACATCTTGTGGTTTTGCAGAAAACTTCATCCGCGTCTACCAAAAGATGCATGTGCATGCTTAAATCGCGTTTTCGCACAAATGCGTGCGCGGGTGCTAAAAAGAGCAGCATCGGCATGCTTAGCACGTCGTTTGGTAGAAATCCACGTGCGCGTTCTGCAAAAAGCTCCATTTGCATGCACATCTTGTGGTTTTGCAGAAAACTTCATCCGCGTCTACCAAAAGATGCATGTGCATGCTTAAAACGCGTTTTCGCACAAATCCGTGCGCGGGTGCTAAAAAGAGCAGCATCGGCATGCTTAGCACGTCGTTTGGTAGAAATCCACGTGCGCGTTCTGCAAAAAGCACCATTTGCATGCACATCTTGTGGTTTTGCAGAAAACTTCATCCGCGTCTACCAAAAGATGCATGTGCATGCTTAAAACGCGTTTTCGCACAAATGCGTGCGCGGGTGCTAAAAAGAGCAGCATCGGCATGCTTAGCACGTCGTTTGGTAGAAATCCACGTGCGCGTTCTGCCAAAAGCACCATTTGCATGCACATCTTGTGCTTTTGCAGAAAACCTCATCCGCGTCTACCAAAAGATGCATGTGCATGCTTAAAACGCGTTTTCGCACAAATCCGTGCGCGGGTGCTAAAAAGAGCAGCATCGGCATGCTTAGCACGTCGTTTGGTAGAAATCCACGTGCGCGTTCTGCAAAAACCACCATTTGCATGCACATCTTGTGCTTTTGCAGAAAACCTCATCCGCGTCTACCAAAAGATGCATGTGCATGCTTAAAACGCGTTTTCGCACAAATCCGTGCGCGGGTGCTAAAAAGAGCAGCATCGGCATGCTTAGCACGTCGTTTGGTAGAAATCCACGTGCGCGTTCTGCAAAAACCACCATTTGCATGCACATCTTGTGGTTTTGCAGAAAACTTCATCCGCGTCTACCAAAAGATGCATGTGCATGCTTAAAACGCGTTTTCGCACAAATGCGTGCGCGGGTGCTAAAAAGAGCAGCATCGGCATGCTTAGCACGTCGTTTGGTAGAAATCCACGTGCGCGTTCTGCCAAAAGCACCATTTGCATGCACATCTTGTGGTTTTGCAGAAAACTTCATCCGCGCCTACCAAAAGATGCATGTGCATGCTTAAAACGCGTTTTCGCACAAATCCGTGCGCGGGTGCTAAAAAGAGCAGCATCGGCAAGCTTAGCACGTCGTTTGGTAGAAATCCACGTGCGCGTTCTGCAAAAAGCACCATTTGCATGCACATCTTGTGGTTTTGCAGAAAACTTCATCCGCGTCTACCAAAAGATGCATGTGCATGCTTAAAACGCGTTTTCGCACAAATGCGTGCGCGGGTGCTAAAAAGAGCAGCATCGGCATGCTTAGCACGTCGTTTGGTAGAAATCCACGTGCGCGTTCTGCAAAAAGCACCATTTGCATGCACATCTTGTGGTTTTGCAGAAAACTTCATCCGCGTCTACCAAAAGATGCATGTGCATGCTTAAAACGCGTTTTCGCACAAATGCGTGCGCGGGTGCTAAAAATAGCAGCATCGGCATGCTTAGCACGTCGTTTCGTAGAAATCCACGTGCGCGTTCTGCAAAAAGCACCATTTGCATGCACATCTTGTGGTTTTGCAGAAAACTTAGTCCGCGTCTACCAAAAGATGCATGTGCATGCTTAAAACGCGTTTTCGCACAAATGCGTGCGCGGGTGCTAAAAAGAGCAGCATCGGCATGCTTAGCACGTCATTTGGTAGAAATCCACGTGCGCGTTCTGCCAAAAGCACCATTTGCATGCACATCTTGTGGTTTTGCAGAAAACTTCATCCGCGTCTACCAAAAGATGCATGTGCATGCTTAAAACGCGTTTTCGCACAAATGCGTGCGCGGGTGCTAAAAAGAGCAGCATCGGCATGCTTAGCACGTCGTTTGGTAGAAATCCACGAGCGCGTTCTGCAAAAAGCACCATTTGCATGCACATCTTGTGGTTTTGCAGAAAACTTCATCCGCGTCTACCAAAAGATGCATGTGCATGCTTAAAACGCGTTTTCGCACAAATCCGTGCGCGGGTGCTAAAAAGAGCAGCATCGGCATGCTTAGCACGTCGTTTGGTAGAAATCCACGTGCGCGTTCTGCAAAAAGCACCATTTGCATGCACATCTTGTGGTTTTGCAGAAAACTTCATCCGCGTCTACCAAAAGATGCATGTGCATGCTTAAAACGCGTTTTCGCACAAATGCGTGCGCGGGTGCTAAAAAGAGCAGCATCGGCATGCTTAGCACGTCGTTTGGTAGAAATCCACGTGCGCGTTCTGCCAAAAGCACCATTTGCATGCACATCTTGTGGTTTTACAGAAAACTTCATCCGCGTCTACCAAAAGATGCATGTGCATGCTTAAAACGCGTTTTCGCACAAATGCGTGCGCGGGTGCTAAAAAGAGCAGCATCGGCATGCTTAGCACGTCGTTTGGTAGAAATCCACGTGCGCGTTCTGCCAAAAGCACCATTTGCATGCACATCTTGTGGTTTTGCAGAAAACTTCATCCGCGTCTACCAAAAGATGCATGTGCATGCTTAAAACGCGTTTTCGCACAAATCCGTGCGCGGGTGCTAAAAAGAGCAGCATCGGCATGCTTAGCACGTCGTTTGGTAGAAATCCACGTGCGCGTTCTGCAAAAAGCACCATTTGCATGCACATCTTGTGGTTTTGCAGAAAACTTCATTCGCGTCTACCAAAAGATGCATGTGCATGCTTAAAACGCGTTTTCGCACAAATCCGTGCGCGGGTGCTAAAAAGAGCAGCATCGGCATGCTTAGCACGTCGTTTGGTAGAAATCCACGTGCGCGTTCTGCAAAAAGCACCATTTGCATGCACATCTTGTGGTTTTGCAGAAAACTTCATCCGCGTCTACCAAAAGATGCATGTGCATGCTTAAAACGCGTTTTCGCACAAATGCGTGCGCGGGTGCTAAAAATAGCAGCATCGGCATGCTTAGCACGTCGTTTGGTAGAAATCCACGTGCGCGTTCTGCGAAAAGCACCATTTGCATGCACATCTTGTGGTTTTGCAGAAAACTTCATCCGCGTCTACCAAAAGATGCATGTGCATGCTTAAAACGCGTTTTCGCACAAATGCGTGCGCGGGTGCTAAAAAGAGCAGCATCGGCATGCTTAGCACGTCGTTTGGTAGAAATCCACGTGCGCGTTCTGCCAAAAGCACCATTTGCATGCACATCTTGTGGTTTTGCAGAAAACTTCATCCGCGTCTACCAAAAGATGCATGTACATGCTTAAAACGCGTTTTCGCACAAATCCGTGCGCGGGTGCTAAAAAGAGCAGCATCGGCATGCTTAGCACGTCGTTTGGTAGAAATCCACGTGCGCGTTCTGCCAAAAGCACCATTTGCATGCACATCTTGTGCTTTTGCAGAAAACCTCATCCGCGTCTACCAAAAGATGCATGTGCATGCTTAAAACGCGTTTTCGCACAAATCCGTGCGCGGGTGCTAAAAAGAGTAGCATCGGCATGCTTAGCACGTCGTTTGGTAGAAATCCACGTGCGCGTTCTACCAAAAGCACCATTTGCATGCACATCTTGTGCTTTTCCAGAAAACCTCATCCGCGTCTACCAAAAGATGCATGTGCATGCTTAAAACGCGTTTTCGCACAAATGCGTGCGCGGGTGCTAAAAAGAGCAGCATCGGCATGCTTAGCACGTCGTTTGGTAGAAATCCACGTGCGCGTTCTGCAAAAAGCACCATTTGCATGCACATCTTGTGGTTTTGCAGAAAACTTCATCCGCGTCTACCAAAAGATGCATGTGCATGCTTAAAACGCGTTTTCGCACAAATGCGTGCGCGGGTGCTAAAAAGAGCAGCATCGGCATGCTTAGCACGTCGTTTGGTAGACATCCACGTGCGCGTTCTGCAAAAAGCTCCATTTGCATGCACATCTTGTGGTTTTGCAGAAAACTTCATCTGCGTCTAACAAAAGATGCATGTGCATGCTTAAAACGCGTTTTCGCACAAATCCGTGCGCGGGTGCTAAAAAGAGCAGCATCGGCATGCTTAGCACGTCGTTTGGTAGAAATCCACGTGCGCGTTCTGCAAAAAGCACCACTTGCATGCACATCTTGTGGTTTTGCAGAAAACTTCATCCGCGTCTACCAAAAGATGCATGTGCATGCTTAAAACGCGTTTTCGCACAAATGCGTGCGCGGGTGCTAAAAAGAGCAGCATCGGCATGCTTAGTACGTCGTTTGGTAGAAATCCACGTGCGCGTTCTGCGAAAAGCACCATTTGCATGCACATCTTGTGCTTTTGCAGAAAACCTCATCGCGTCTACCAAAAAGATGCATGTGCATGCTTAAAACGCGTTTTCGCACAAATCCGTGCGCGGGTGCTAAAAAAGAGCAGCATCGGCATGCTTAGCACGTCGTTTGGTAGAAATCCACGTGGCGTTCTGCAAAAACCACCATTTGCATGCACATCTTGTGGTTTTGCAGAAAGAACTTCCATCCGCGTCTACCAAAAGATGCATGTGCATGCTTAAAACGCGTTTTCGCACAAATGCGTGCGCGGGTGCTAAAAAAGAGCAGCATCGGCATGCTTAGCACGTCGTTGGTAGAAATCCACGTGCGCGTTCTGCCAAAAGCACCATTTGCATGCACATCTTGTGGTTTTGCAGAAAACTTCATCCGCGTCTACCAAAAGATGCATGTGCATGCTTAAAACGCGTTTTCGCACAAATCCGTGCGCGGGTGCTAAAAAGAGCAGCATCGGCCAAGCTTAGCACGTCGTTTGGTAGAAATCCACGTGCGCGTTCTGCAAAAAGCACCATTTGCATGCACATCTTGTGGTTTTGCAGAAAACTTCATCCGCGTCTACCAAAAGATGCATGTGCATGCTTAAAACGCGTTTTCGCACAAATGCGCGCGCGGGTGCTAAAAAGAGCAGCATCGGCATGCTTAGCACGTCGTTTGGTAGAAATCCACGTGCGCGTTCTGCAAAAAGCACCATTTGCATGCACATCTTGTGGTTTTGCAGAAAACTTCATCCGCGTCTACCAAAAGATGCATGTGCATGCTTAAAACGCGTTTTCGCACAAATGCGTGCGCGGGTGCTAAAAATAGCAGCATCGGCATGCTTAGCACGTCGTTTCGTAGAAATCCACGTGCGCGTTCTGCAAAAAGCACCATTTGCATGCACATCTTGTGGTTTTGCAGAAAACTTCATCCGCGTCTACCAAAAGATGCATGTGCATGCTTAAAACGCGTTTTCGCACAAATGCGTGCGCGGGTGCTAAAAAGAGCAGCATCGGCATGCTTAGCACGTCATTTGGTAGAAATTCACGTGCGCGTTCTGCCAAAAGCACCATTTGCATGCACATCTTGTGGTTTGCAGAAAACTTTATCCGCGTCAACCAAAAGATGCATGTGCATGCTTAAAACGCGTTTTCGCACAAATCCGTGCGCGGGTGCTAAAAAGAGCAGCATCGGCATGCTTAGCACGTCGTTTGGTAGAAATCCACGCGCGCGTTCAGCAAAAAGCACCATTTGCATGCACGTCTTGTGGTTTTGCAGAAAACTTCATCCGCGTCTACCAAAAGATGCATGGGCATGCTTAAAACGCGTTTTCGCACAAATGCGTGCGCGGGTGCTAAAAAGAGCAGCATCGGCATGCTTAGCACGTCGTTTGGTAGAAATCCACGTGCGCGTTCTGCCAAAAGCACCATTTGCATGCACATCTTGTGGTTTTGCAGAAAACTTCATCCGCGTCTACCAAAAGATGCATGTGCATGCTTAAAACGCGTTTTCGCACAAATCCGTGCGCGGGTGCTAAAAAGAGCAGCATCGGCAAGCTTAGCACGTCGTTTGGTAGAAATCCACGTGCGCGTTCTGCAAAAAGCACCATTTGCATGCACATCTTGTGGTTTTGCAGAAAACTTCATCCGCGTCTACCAAAAGATGCATGTGCATGCTTAAAACGCGTTTTCGCACAAATGCGTGCGCGGGTGCTAAAAAGAGCAGCATCGGCATGCTTAGCACGTCGTTTGGTAGAAATCCACGTGCGCGTTCTGCCAAAAGCACCATTTGCATGCGCATCTTGTGGTTTTGCAGAAAACTTCATCCGCGTCTACCAAAAGATGCATGTGCATGCTTAAAACGCGTTTTCGCACAAATGCGTGCGCGGGTGCTAAAAAGAGCAGCATCGGCATGCTTAGCACGTCGTTTGGTAGAAATCCACGAGCGCGTTCTGCAAAAAGCACCATTTGCATGCACATCTTGTGGTTTTGCAGAAAACTTCATCCGCGTCTACCAAAAGATGCATGTGCATGCTTAAAACGCGTTTTCGCACAAATCCGTGCGCGGGTGCTAAAAAGAGCAGCATCGGCATGCTTAGCACGTCGTTTGGTAGAAATCCACGTGCGCGTTCTGCGAAAAGCACCATTTGCATGCACATCTTGTGGTTTTGCAGAAAACTTCATCCGCGTCTACCAAAAGATGCATGTGCATGCTTAAAACGCGTTTTCGCACAAATGCGTGCGCGGGTGCTAAAAAGAGCAGCATCGGCATGCTTAGCACGTCGTTTGGTAGAAATCCACGTGCGCGTTCTGCAAAAAGCACCATTTGCATGCACATCTTGTGGTTTTGCAGAAAACTCCATCCGCGTCTACCAAAAGATGCATGTGCATGCTTAAAACGCGTTTTCGCACAAATGCGTGCGCGGGTGCTAAAAAGAGTAGCATCGGCATGCTTAGCACGTCGTTTGGTAGAAATCCACGTGCGCGTTCTGCAAAAAGCACCATTTGCATGCACATCTTGTGGTTTTGCAGAAAACTTCGTCCGCGTCTACCAAAAGATGCATGTGCATGCTTAAAACGCGTTTTCGCACAAATGCGTGCGCGGGTGCTAAAAATAGCAGCATCGGCATGCTTAGCACGTCGTTTGGTAGAAATCCACGTGCGCGTTCTGCAAAAAGCACCATTTGCATGCACATCTTCTGGTTTTGCAGAAAACTTCATCCGCGTCTACCAAAAGATGCATGTGCATGCCTAAAACGCGTTTTCGCACAAATGCGTGCGCGGGTGCTAAAAAGAGCAGCATCGGCCTGCTTAGCACGTCGTTTGGTAGAAATCCACGTGCGCGTTCTGCCAAAAGCACCATTTGCATGCACATCTTGTGGTTTTGCAGAAAACTTCATCCGCGTCTACCAAAAGATGCATGTGCATGCTTAAAACGCGTTTTCGCACAAATGCGTGCGCGGGTGCTAAAAAGAGCAGCATCGGCATGCTTAGCACGTCGTTTGGTAGAAATCCACGTGCGCGTTCTGCAAAAAGCACCATTTGCATGCACATCTTGTGGTTTTGCAGAAAACTTCATCCGCGTCTACCAAAAGATGCATGTGCATGCTTAAAACGCGTTTTCGCACAAATCCGTGCGCGGGTGCTAAAAAGAGACGCATCGGCATGCTTAGCACGTCGTTTGGTAGAAATCCACGTGCGCGTTCTGCAAAAAGCACCATTTGCATGCACATCTTGTGGTTTTGCAGAAAACTTCATCCGCGTCTACCAAAGATGCATGTGCATGCTTAAAACGCGTTTTCGCACAAATGCGTGCGCGGGTGCTAAAAAGAGCAGCATCGGCATGCTTAGCACGTCGTTTGGTAGAAATCCACGTGCGCGTTCTGCAAAAAGCACCATTTGCATGCACATCTTGTGCTTTTGCAGAAAACCTCATCCGCGTCTACCAAAAGATGCATGTGCATGCTTAAAACGCGTTTTCGCACAAATGCGTGCGCGGGTGCTAAAAAGAGCAGCATCGGCATGCTTAGCACGTCGTTTGGTAGAAATCCACGTGCGCGTTCTGCAAAAAGCACCATTTGCATGCACATCTTGTGGTTTTGCAGAAAACTTCATCCGCGTCTACCAAAAGATGCATGTGCATGCTTAAAACGCGTTTTCGCACAAATGCGTGCGCGGGTGCTAAAAAGAGCAGCATCGGCATGCTTAGCACGTCGTTTGGTAGACATCCACGTGCGCGTTCTGCAAAAAGCTCCATTTGCATGCACATCTTGTGGTTTTGCAGAAAACTTCATCCGCGTCTAACAAAAGATGCATGTGCATGCTTAAAACGCGTTTTCGCACAAATCCGTGCGCGGGTGCTAAAAAGAGCAGCATCGGCATGCTTAGCACGTCGTTTGGTAGAAATCCACGTGCGCGTTCTGCAAAAAGCACCACTTGCATGCACATCTTGTGGTTTTGCAGAAAACTTCATCCGCGTCTACCAAAAGATGCATGTGCATGCTTAAAACGCGTTTTCGCACAAATGCGTGCGCGGGTGCTAAAAAGAGCAGCATCGGCATGCTTAGCACGTCGTTTGGTAGAAATCCACGTGCGCGTTCTGCGAAAAGCACCATTTGCATGCACATCTTGTGCTTTTGCAGAAAACCTCATCCGCGTCTACCAAAAGATGCATGTGCATGCTTAAAACGCGTTTTCGCACAAATCCGTGCGCGGGTGCTAAAAAGAGCAGCATCGGCATGCTTAGCACGTCGTTTGGTAGAAATCCACGTGGCGTTCTGCAAAAACCACCATTTGCATGCACATCTTGTGGTTTTGCAGAAAACTTCATCCGCGTCTACCAAAAGATGCATGTGCATGCTTAAAACGCGTTTTCGCACAAATGCGTGCGCGGGTGCTAAAAAGAGCAGCATCGGCATGCTTAGCACGTCGTTTGGTAGAAATCCACGTGCGCGTTCTGCCAAAAGCACCATTTGCATGCACATCTTGTGGCTTTGCAGAAAACTTCATCCGCGTCTACCAAAAGATGCATGTGCATGCTTAAAACGCGTTTTCGCACAAATCCGTGCGCGGGTGCTAAAAAGAGCAGCATCGGCAAGCTTAGCACGTCGTTTGGTAGAAATCCACGTGCGCGTTCTGCAAAAAGCACCATTTGCATGCACATCTTGTGGTTTTGCAGAAAACTTCATCCGCGTCTACCAAAAGATGCATGTGCATGCTTAAAACGCGTTTTCGCACAAATGCGTGCGCGGGTGCTAAAAAGAGCAGCATCGGCATGCTTAGCACGTCGTTTGGTAGAAATCCACGTGCGCGTTCTGCAAAAAGCACCATTTGCATGCACATCTTGTGGTTTTGCAGAAAACTTCATCCGCGTCTACCAAAAGATGCATGTGCATGCTTAAAACGCGTTTTCGCACAAATGCGTGCGCGGGTGCTAAAAATAGCAGCATCGGCATGCTTAGCACGTCGTTTCGTAGAAATCCACGTGCGCGTTCTGCAAAAAGCACCATTTGCATGCACATCTTGTGGTTTTGCAGAAAACTTCATCCGCGTCTACCAAAAGATGCATGTGCATGCTTAAAACGCGTTTTCGCACAAATGAGTGCGCGGGTGCTAAAAAGAGCAGCATCGGCATGCTTAGCACGTCATTTGGTAGAAATCCACGTGCGCGTTCTGCCAAAAGCACCATTTGCATGCACATCTTGTGGTTTTGCAGAAAACTTCATCCGCGTCAACCAAAAGATGCATGTGCATGCTTAAAACGCGTTTTCGCACAAATCCGTGCGCGGGTGCTAAAAAGAGCAGCATCGGCATGCTTAGCACGTCGTTTGGTAGAAATCCACGCGCGCGTTCAGCAAAAAGCACCATTTGCATGCACGTCTTGTGGTTTTGCAGAAAACTTCATCCGCGTCTACCAAAAGATGCATGGGCATGCTTAAAACGCGTTTTCGCACAAATGCGTGCGCGGGTGCTAAAAAGAGCAGCATCGGCATGCTTAGCACGTCGTTTGGTAGAAATCCACGTGCGCGTTCTGCCAAAAGCACCATTTGCATGCACGTCTTGTGGTTTTGCAGAAAACTTCATCCGCGTCTACCAAAAGATGCATGGGCATGCTTAAAACGCGTTTTCGCACAAATGCGTGCGCGGGTGCTAAAAAGAGCAGCATCGGCATGCTTAGCACGTCGTTTGGTAGAAATCCACGTGCGCGTTCTGCCAAAAGCACCATTTGCATGCACATCTTGTGGTTTTGCAGAAAACTTCATCCGCGTCTACCAAAAGATGCATGTGCATGCTTAAAACGCGTTTTCGCACAAATCCGTGCGCGGGTGCTAAAAAGAGCAGCATCGGCAAGCTTAGCACGTCGTTTGGTAGAAATCCACGTGCGCGTTCTGCAAAAAGCACCATTTGCATGCACATCTTGTGGTTTTGCAGAAAACTTCATCCGCGTCTACCAAAAGATGCATGTGCATGCTTAAAACGCGTTTTCGCACAAATGCGTGCGCGGGTGCTAAAAAGAGCAGCATCGGCATGCTTAGCACGTCGTTTGGTAGAAATCCACGTGCGCGTTCTGCAAAAAGCACCATTTGCATGCACATCTTGTGGTTTTGCAGAAAACTTCATCCGCGTCTACCAAAAGATGCATGTGCATGCTTAAAACGCGTTTTCGCACAAATGCGTGCGCGGGTGCTAAAAATAGCAGCATCGGCATGCTTAGCACGTCGTTTCGTAGAAATCCACGTGCGCGTTCTGCAAAAAGCACCATTTGCATGCACATCTTGTGGTTTTGCAGAAAACTTCATCCGCGTCTACCAAAAGATGCATGTGCATGCTTAAAACGCGTTTTCGCACAAATGCGTGCGCGGGTGCTAAAAAGAGCAGCATCGGCATGCTTAGCACGTCATTTGGTAGAAATCCACGTGCGCGTTCTGCCAAAAGCACCATTTGCATGCACATCTTGTGGTTTTGCAGAAAACTTCATCCGCGTCAACCAAAAGATGCATGTGCATGCTTAAAACGCGTTTTCGCACAAATCCGTGCGCGGGTGCTAAAAAGAGCAGCATCGGCATGCTTAGCACGTCGTTTGGTAGAAATCCACGCGCGCGTTCAGCAAAAAGCACCATTTGCATGCACGTCTTGTGGTTTTGCAGAAAACTTCATCCGCGTCTACCAAAAGATGCATGGGCATGCTTAAAACGCGTTTTCGCACAAATGCGTGCGCGGGTGCTAAAAAGAGCAGCATCGGCATGCTTAGCACGTCGTTTGGTAGAAATCCACGTGCGCGTTCTGCCAAAAGCACCATTTGCATGCACATCTTGTGGTTTTGCAGAAAACTTCATCCGCGTCTACCAAAAGATGCATGTGCATGCTTAAAACGCGTTTTCGCACAAATCCGTGCGCGGGTGCTAAAAAGAGCAGCATCGGCAAGCTTAGCACGTCGTTTGGTAGAAATCCACGCGCGCGTTCAGCAAAAAGCACCATTTGCATGCACGTCTTGTGGTTTTGCAGAAAACTTCATCCGCGTCTACCAAAAGATGCATGGGCATGCTTAAAACGCGTTTTCGCACAAATGCGTGCGCGGGTGCTAAAAAGAGCAGCATCGGCATGCTTAGCACGTCGTTTGGTAGAAATCCACGTGCGCGTTCTGCCAAAAGCACCATTTGCATGCACATCTTGTGGTTTTGCAGAAAACTTCATCCGCGTCTACCAAAAGATGCATGTGCATGCTTAAAACGCGTTTTCGCACAAATCCGTGCGCGGGTGCTAAAAAGAGCAGCATCGGCAAGCTTAGCACGTCGTTTGGTAGAAATCCACGTGCGCGTTCTGCAAAAAGCACCATTTGCATGCACATCTTGTGGTTTTGCAGAAAACTTCATCCGCGTCTACCAAAAGATGCATGTGCATGCTTAAAACGCGTTTTCGCACAAATGCGTGCGCGGGTGCTAAAAAGAGCAGCATCGGCATGCTTAGCACGTCGTTTGGTAGAAATCCACGTGCGCGTTCTGCCAAAAGCACCATTTGCATGCGCATCTTGTGGTTTTGCAGAAAACTTCATCCGCGTCTACCAAAAGATGCATGTGCATGCTTAAAACGCGTTTTCGCACAAATGCGTGCGCGGGTGCTAAAAAGAGCAGCATCGGCATGCTTAGCACGTCGTTTGGTAGAAATCCACGAGCGCGTTCTGCAAAAAGCACCATTTGCATGCACATCTTGTGGTTTTGCAGAAAACTTCATCCGCGTCTACCAAAAGATGCATGTGCATGCTTAAAACGCGTTTTCGCACAAATCCGTGCGCGGGTGCTAAAAAGAGCAGCATCGGCATGCTTAGCACGTCGTTTGGTAGAAATCCACGTGCGCGTTCTGCGAAAAGCACCATTTGCATGCACATCTTGTGGTTTTGCAGAAAACTTCATCCGCGTCTACCAAAAGATGCATGTGCATGCTTAAAACGCGTTTTCGCACAAATGCGTGCGCGGGTGCTAAAAAGAGCAGCATCGGCATGCTTAGCACGTCGTTTGGTAGAAATCCACGTGCGCGTTCTGCAAAAAGCACCATTTGCATGCACATCTTGTGGTTTTGCAGAAAACTTCATCCGCGTCTACCAAAAGATGCATGTGCATGCTTAAAACGCGTTTTCGCACAAATGCGTGCGCGGGTGCTAAAAAGAGCAGCATCGGCATGCTTAGCACGTCGTTTGGTAGAAATCCACGTGCGCGTTCTGCAAAAAGCACCATTTGCATGCACATCTTGTGGTTTTGCAGAAAACTTCGTCCGCGTCTACCAAAAGATGCATGTGCACGCTTAAAACGCGTTTTCGCACAAATGCGTGCGCGGGTGCTAAAAATAGCAGCATCGGCATGCTTAGCACGTCGTTTGGTAGAAATCCACGTGCGCGTTCTGCAAAAAGCACCATTTGCATGCACATCTTCTGGTTTTGCAGAAAACTTCATCCGCTTCTACCAAAAGATGCATGTGCATGCCTAAAACGCGTTTTCGCACAAATGCGTGCGCGGGTGCTAAAAAGAGCAGCATCGGCATGCTTAGCACGTCGTTTGGTAGAAATCCACGTGCGCGTTCTGCCAAAAGCACCATTTGCATGCACATCTTGTGGTTTTGCAGAAAACTTCATCCGCGTCTACCAAAAGATGCATGTGCATGCTTAAAACGCGTTTTCGCACAAATGCGTGCACGGGTGCTAAAAAGAGCAGCATCGGCATGCTTAGCACGTCGTTTGGTAGAAATCCACGTGCGCGTTCTGCAAAAAGCACCATTTGCATGCACATCTTGTGGTTTTGCAGAAAACTTCATCCGCGTCTACCAAAAGATGCATGTGCATGCTTAAAACGCGTTTTCGCACAAATCCGTGCGCGGGTGCTAAAAAGAGACGCATCGGCATGCTTAGCACGTCGTTTGGTAGAAATCCACGTGCGCGTTCTGCAAAAAGCACCATTTGCATGCACATCTTGTGGTTTTGCAGAAAACTTCATCCGCGTCTACCAAAAGATGCATGTGCATGCTTAAAACGCGTTTTCGCACAAATGCGTGCGCGGGTGCTAAAAAGAGCAGCATCGGCATGCTTAGCACGTCGTTTGGTAGAAATCCACGTGCGCGTTCTGCAAAAAGCACCATTTGCATGCACATCTTGTGGTTTTGCAGAAAACTTCATCCGCGTCTACCAAAAGATGCATGTGCATGCTTAAAACGCGTTTTCGCACAAATGCGTGCGCGGGTGCTAAAAAGAGCAGCATCGGCATGCTTAGCACGTCGTTTGGTAGAAATCCACGTGCGCGTTCTGCAAAAAGCACCATTTGCATGCACATCTTGTGGTTTTGCAGAAAACTTCGTCCGCGTCTACCAAAAGATGCATGTGCATGCTTAAAACGCGTTTTCGCACAAATGCGTGCGCGGGTGCTAAAAATAGCAGCATCGGCATGCTTAGCACGTCGTTTGGTAGAAATCCACGTGCGCGTTCTGCAAAAAGCACCATTTGCATGCACATCTTGTGGTTTTGCAGAAAACTTCATCCGCGTCTACCAAAAGATGCATGTGCATGCCTAAAACGCGTTTTCGCACAAATGCGTGCGCGGGTGCTAAAAAGAGCAGCATCGGCATGCTTAGCACGTCGTTTGGTAGAAATCCACGTGCGCGTTCTGCCAAAAGCACCATTTGCATGCACATCTTGTGGTTTTGCAGAAAACTTCATCCGCGTCTACCAAAAGATGCATGTGCATGCTTAAAACGCGTTTTCGCACAAATGCGTGCGCGGGTGCTAAAAAGAGCAGCATCGGCATGCTTAGCACGTCGTTTGGTAGAAATCCACGTGCGCGTTCTGCAAAAAGCTCCATTTGCATGCACATCTTGTGGTTTTGCAGAAAACTTCATCCGCGTCTACCAAAAGATGCATGTGCATGCTTAAAACGCGTTTTCGCACAAATGCGTGCGCGGGTGCTAAAAAGAGCAGCATCGGCATGCTTAGCACGTCGTTTGGTAGAAATCCGCGTGCGCGTTCTGCCAAAAGCACCATTTGCATGCACATCTTGTGGTTTTGCAGAAAACTTCATCCGCGTCTACCAAAAGATGCATGTGCATGCTTAAAACGCGTTTTCGCACAAATCCGTGCGCGGGTACTAAAAAGAGCAGCATCGGCATGCTTAGCACGTCGTTTGGTAGAAATCCACGTGCGCGTTCTGCAAAAAGCACCATTTGCATGCACATCTTGTGGTTTTGCAGAAAACTTCATCCGCGTCTACCAAAAGACGCATGTGCATGCTTAAAACGCGTTTTCGAACAAATGCGTGCGCGGGTGCTAAAAAGAGCAGCATCGGCATGCTTAGCACGTCGTTTGGTAGAAATCCACGTGCGCGTTCTGCCAAAAGCACCATTTGCATGCACATCTTGTGGTTTTGCAGAAAACTTCATCCGCGTCTACCAAAAGATGCATGTGCATGCTTAAAACGCGTTTTCGCACAAATGCGTGCGCGGGTGCTAAAAAGAGCAGCATCGGCATGCTTAGCACGTCGTTTGGTAGAAATCCACGTGCGCGTTCTGCCAAAAGCACCATTTGCATGCACATCTTGTGGTTTTGCAGAAAACTTCATCCGCGTCTACCAAAAGATGCATGTGCATGCTTAAAACGCGTTTTCGCACAAATCCGTGCGCGGGTGCTAAAAAGAGCAGCATCGGCATGCTTAGCACGTCGTTTGGTAGAAATCCACGTGCGCGTTCTGCAAAAAGCACCATTTGCATGCACATCTTGTGGTTTTGCAGAAACCTTCATCCGCGTCTACCAAAAGATGCATGTGCATGCTTAAAACGCGTTTTCGCACAAATGCGTGCGCGGGTGCTAAAAAGAGCAGCATCGGCATGCTTAGCACGTCGTTTGGTAGAAATCCACGTGCGCGTTCTGCCAAAAGCACCATTTGCACGCACATCTTGTGGTTTTGCAGAAAACTTCATCCGCGTCTACCAAAAGATGCATGTGCATGCTTAAAACGCGTTTTCGCACAAATCCGTGCGCGGGTGCTAAAAAGAGCAGCATCGGCATGCTTAGCACGTCGTTTGGTAGAAATCCACGTGCGCGTTCTGCAAAAAGCACCATTTGCATGCACATCTTGTGGTTTTGCAGAAAACTTCATCCGCGTCTACCAAAAGATGCATGTGCATGCTTAAAACGCGTTTTCGCACAAATGCGTGCGCGGGTGCTAAAAATAGCAGCATCGGCATGCTTAGCACGTCGTTTGGTAGAAATCCACGTGCGCGTTCTGCAAAAAGCACCATTTGCATGCACATCTTCTGGTTTTGCAGAAAACTTCATCCGCGTCTACCAAAAGATGCATGTGCATGCCTAAAACGCGTTTTCGCACAAATGCGTGCGCGGGTGCTAAAAAGAGCAGCATCGGCATGCTTAGCACGTCGTTTGGTAGAAATCCACGTGCGCGTTCTGCCAAAAGCACCATTTGCATGCACATCTTGTGGTTTTGCAGAAAACTTCATCCGCGTCTACCAAAAGATGCATGTGCATGCTTAAAACGCGTTTTCGCACAAATGCGTGCGCGGGTGCTAAAAAGAGCAGCATCGGCATGCTTAGCACGTCGTTTGGTAGAAATCCACGTGCGCGTTCTGCAAAAAGCACCATTTGCATGCACATCTTGTGGTTTTGCAGAAAACTTCATCCGCGTCTACCAAAAGATGCATGTGCATGCTTAAAACGCGTTTTCGCACAAATCCGTGCGCGGGTGCTAAAAAGAGACGCATCGGCATGCTTAGCACGTCGTTTGGTAGAAATCCACGTGCGCGTTCTGCAAAAAGCACCATTTGCATGCACATCTTGTGGTTTTGCAGAAAACTTCATCCGCGTCTACCAAAAGATGCATGTGCATGCTTAAAACGCGTTTTCGCACAAATGCGTGCGCGGGTGCTAAAAAGAGCAGCATCGGCATGCTTAGCACGTCGTTTGGTAGAAATCCACGTGCGCGTTCTGCAAAAAGCACCATTTGCATGCACATCTTGTGGTTTTGCAGAAAACTTCATCCGCGTCTACCAAAAGATGCATGTGCATGCTTAAAACGCGTTTTCGCACAAATGCGTGCGCGGGTGCTAAAAAGAGCAGCATCGGCATGCTTAGCACGTCGTTTGGTAGAAATCCACGTGCGCGTTCTGCAAAAAGCACCATTTGCATGCACATCTTGTGGTTTTGCAGAAAACTTCGTCCGCGTCTACCAAAAGATGCATGTGCATGCTTAAAACGCGTTTTCGCACAAATGCGTGCGCGGGTGCTAAAAATAGCAGCATCGGCATGCTTAGCACGTCGTTTGGTAGAAATCCACGTGCGCGTTCTGCAAAAAGCACCATTTGCATGCACATCTTGTGGTTTTGCAGAAAACTTCATCCGCGTCTACCAAAAGATGCATGTGCATGCCTAAAACGCGTTTTCGCACAAATGCGTGCGCGGGTGCTAAAAAGAGCAGCATCGGCATGCTTAGCACGTCGTTTGGTAGAAATCCACGTGCGCGTTCTGCCAAAAGCACCATTTGCATGCACATCTTGTGGTTTTGCAGAAAACTTCATCCGCGTCTACCAAAAGATGCATGTGCATGCTTAAAACGCGTTTTCGCACAAATGCGTGCGCGGGTGCTAAAAAGAGCAGCATCGGCATGCTTAGCACGTCGTTTGGTAGAAATCCACGTGCGCGTTCTGCAAAAAGCACCATTTGCATGCACATCTTGTGGTTTTGCAGAAAACTTCATCCGCGTCTACCAAAAGATGCATGTGCATGCTTAAAACGCGTTTTCGCACAAATGCGTGCGCGGGTGCTAAAAAGAGCAGCATCGGCATGCTTAGCACGTCGTTTGGTAGAAATCCACGTGCGCGTTCTGCCAAAAGCACCATTTGCATGCACATATTGTGGTTTTGCAGAAAACTTCATCCGCGTCTACCAAAAGATGCATGTGCATGCTTAAAACGCGTTTTCGCACAAATCCGTGCGCGGGTACTAAAAAGAGCAGCATCGGCATGCTTAGCACGTCGTTTGGTAGAAATCCACGTGCGCGTTCTGCAAAAAGCACCATTTGCATGCACATCTTGTGGTTTTGCAGAAAACTTCATCCGCGTCTACCAAAAGATGCATGTGCATGCTTAAAACGCGTTTTCGAACAAATGCGTGCGCGGGTGCTAAAAAGAGCAGCATCGGCATGCTTAGCACGTCGTTTGGTAGAAATCCACGTGCGCGTTCTGCCAAAAGCACCATTTGCATGCACATCTTGTGGTTTTGCAGAAAACTTCATCCGCGTCTACCAAAAGATGCATGTGCATGCTTAAAACGCGTTTTCGCACAAATGCGTGCGCGGGTGCTAAAAAGAGCAGCATCGGCATGCTTAGCACGTCGTTTGGTAGAAATCCACGTGCGCGTTCTGCCAAAAGCACCATTTGCATGCACATCTTGTGGTTTTGCAGAAAACTTCATCCGCGTCTACCAAAAGATGCATGTGCATGCTTAAAACGCGTTTTCGCACAAATCCGTGCGCGGGTGCTAAAAAGAGCAGCATCGGCATGCTTAGCACGTCGTTTGGTAGAAATCCACGTGCGCGTTCTGCAAAAAGCACCATTTGCATGCACATCTTGTGGTTTTGCAGAAACCTTCATCCGCGTCTACCAAAAGATGCATGTGCATGCTTAAAACGCGTTTTCGCACAAATGCGTGCGCGGGTGCTAAAAAGAGCAGCATCGGCATGCTTAGCACGTCGTTTGGTAAAAATCCACGTGCGCGTTCTGCCAAAAGCACCATTTGCACGCACATCTTGTGGTTTTGCAGAAAACTTCATCCGCGTCTACCAAAAGATGCATGTGCATGCTTAAAACGCGTTTTCGCACAAATCCGTGCGCGGGTGCTAAAAAGAGCAGCATCGGCATGCTTAGCACGTCGTTTGGTAGAAATCCACGTGCGCGTTCTGCAAAAAGCACCATTTGCATGCACATCTTGTGGTTTTGCAGAAAACTTCATCCGCGTCTACCAAAAGATGCATGTGCATGCTTAAAACGCGTTTTCGCACAAATCCGTGCGCGGGTGCTAAAAAGAGCAGCATCGGCATGCTTAGCACGTCGTTTGGTAGAAATCCACGTGCGCGTTCTGCCAAAAGCACCATTTGCACGCACATCTTGTGGTTTTGCAGAAAACTTCATCCGCGTCTACCAAAAGATGCATGTGCATGCTTAAAACGCGTTTTCGCACAAATCCGTGCGCGGGTGCTAAAAAGAGCAGCATCGGCATGCTTAGCACGTCGTTTGGTAGAAATCCACGTGCGCGTTCTGCAAAAAGCACCATTTGCATGCACATCTTGTGGTTTTGCAGAAAACTTCATCCGCGTCTACCAAAAGATGCATGTGCATGCTTAAAACGCGTTTTCGCACAAATGCGTGCGCGGGTGCTAAAAATAGCAGCATCGGCATGCTTAGCACGTCGTTTGGTAGAAATCCACGTGCGCGTTCTGCAAAAAGCACCATTTGCATGCACATCTTCTGGTTTTGCAGAAAACTTCATCCGCGTCTACCAAAAGATGCATGTGCATGCCTAAAACGCGTTTTCGCACAAATGCGTGCGCGGGTGCTAAAAAGAGCAGCATCGGCATGCTTAGCACGTCGTTTGGTAGAAATCCACGTGCGCGTTCTGCCAAAAGCACCATTTGCATGCACATCTTGTGGTTTTGCAGAAAACTTCATCCGCGTCTACCAAAAGATGCATGTGCATGCTTAAAACGCGTTTTCGCACAAATGCGTGCGCGGGTGCTAAAAAGAGCAGCATCGGCATGCTTAGCACGTCGTTTGGTAGAAATCCACGTGCGCGTTCTGCAAAAAGCACCATTTGCATGCACATCTTGTGGTTTTGCAGAAAACTTCATCCGCGTCTACCAAAAGATGCATGTGCATGCTTAAAACGCGTTTTCGCACAAATCCGTGCGCGGGTGCTAAAAAGAGACGCATCGGCATGCTTAGCACGTCGTTTGGTAGAAATCCACGTGCGCGTTCTGCAAAAAGCACCATTTGCATGCACATCTTGTGGTTTTGCAGAAAACTTCATCCGCGTCTACCAAAAGATGCATGTGCATGCTTAAAACGCGTTTTCGCACAAATGCGTGCGCGGGTGCTAAAAAGAGCAGCATCGGCATGCTTAGCACGTCGTTTGGTAGAAATCCACGTGCGCGTTCTGCAAAAAGCACCATTTGCATGCACATCTTGTGGTTTTGCAGAAAACTTCATCCGCGTCTACCAAAAGATGCATGTGCATGCTTAAAACGCGTTTTCGCACAAATGCGTGCGCGGGTGCTAAAAAGAGCAGCATCGGCATGCTTAGCACGTCGTTTGGTAGAAATCCACGTGCGCGTTCTGCAAAAAGCACCATTTGCATGCACATCTTGTGGTTTTGCAGAAAACTTCGTCCGCGTCTACCAAAAGATGCATGTGCATGCTTAAAACGCGTTTTCGCACAAATGCGTGCGCGGGTGCTAAAAATAGCAGCATCGGCATGCTTAGCACGTCGTTTGGTAGAAATCCACGTGCGCGTTCTGCAAAAAGCACCATTTGCATGCACATCTTGTGGTTTTGCAGAAAACTTCATCCGCGTCTACCAAAAGATGCATGTGCATGCCTAAAACGCGTTTTCGCACAAATGCGTGCGCGGGTGCTAAAAAGAGCAGCATCGGCATGCTTAGCACGTCGTTTGGTAGAAATCCACGTGCGCGTTCTGCCAAAAGCACCATTTGCATGCACATCTTGTGGTTTTGCAGAAAACTTCATCCGCGTCTACCAAAAGATGCATGTGCATGCTTAAAACGCGTTTTCGCACAAATGCGTGCGCGGGTGCTAAAAAGAGCAGCATCGGCATGCTTAGCACGTCGTTTGGTAGAAATCCACGTGCGCGTTCTGCAAAAAGCACCATTTGCATGCACATCTTGTGGTTTTGCAGAAAACTTCATCCGCGTCTACCAAAAGATGCATGTGCATGCTTAAAACGCGTTTTCGCACAAATGCGTGCGCGGGTGCTAAAAAGAGCAGCATCGGCATGCTTAGCACGTCGTTTGGTAGAAATCCACGTGCGCGTTCTGCCAAAAGCACCATTTGCATGCACATATTGTGGTTTTGCAGAAAACTTCATCCGCGTCTACCAAAAGATGCATGTGCATGCTTAAAACGCGTTTTCGCACAAATCCGTGCGCGGGTACTAAAAAGAGCAGCATCGGCATGCTTAGCACGTCGTTTGGTAGAAATCCACGTGCGCGTTCTGCAAAAAGCACCATTTGCATGCACATCTTGTGGTTTTGCAGAAAACTTCATCCGCGTCTACCAAAAGATGCATGTGCATGCTTAAAACGCGTTTTCGAACAAATGCGTGCGCGGGTGCTAAAAAGAGCAGCATCGGCATGCTTAGCACGTCGTTTGGTAGAAATCCACGTGCGCGTTCTGCCAAAAGCACCATTTGCATGCACATCTTGTGGTTTTGCAGAAAACTTCATCCGCGTCTACCAAAAGATGCATGTGCATGCTTAAAACGCGTTTTCGCACAAATGCGTGCGCGGGTGCTAAAAAGAGCAGCATCGGCATGCTTAGCACGTCGTTTGGTAGAAATCCACGTGCGCGTTCTGCCAAAAGCACCATTTGCATGCACATCTTGTGGTTTTGCAGAAAACTTCATCCGCGTCTACCAAAAGATGCATGTGCATGCTTAAAACGCGTTTTCGCACAAATCCGTGCGCGGGTGCTAAAAAGAGCAGCATCGGCATGCTTAGCACGTCGTTTGGTAGAAATCCACGTGCGCGTTCTGCAAAAAGCACCATTTGCATGCACATCTTGTGGTTTTGCAGAAACCTTCATCCGCGTCTACCAAAAGATGCATGTGCATGCTTAAAACGCGTTTTCGCACAAATGCGTGCGCGGGTGCTAAAAAGAGCAGCATCGGCATGCTTAGCACGTCGTTTGGTAAAAATCCACGTGCGCGTTCTGCCAAAAGCACCATTTGCACGCACATCTTGTGGTTTTGCAGAAAACTTCATCCGCGTCTACCAAAAGATGCATGTGCATGCTTAAAACGCGTTTTCGCACAAATCCGTGCGCGGGTGCTAAAAAGAGCAGCATCGGCATGCTTAGCACGTCGTTTGGTAGAAATCCACGTGCGCGTTCTGCAAAAAGCACCATTTGCATGCACATCTTGTGGTTTTGCAGAAAACTTCATCCGCGTCTACCAAAAGATGCATGTGCATGCTTAAAACGCGTTTTCGCACAAATCCGTGCGCGGGTGCTAAAAAGAGCAGCATCGGCATGCTTAGCACGTCGTTTGGTAGAAATCCACGTGCGCGTTCTGCAAAAAGCACCATTTGCATGCACATCTTGTGGTTTTGCAGAAAACTTCATCCGCGTCTACCAAAAGATGCATGTGCATGCTTAAAACGCGTTTTCGCACAAATGCGTGCGCGGGTGCTAAAAAGAGCAGCATCGGCATGCTTAGCACGTCGTTTGGTAGAAATCCACGTGCGCGTTCTGCCAAAAGCACCATTTGCATGCACATCTTGTGGTTTTGCAGAAAACTTCATCCGCGTCTACCAAAAGATGCATGTGCATGCTTAAAACGCGTTTTCGCACAAATGCGTGCGCGGGTGCTAAAAAGAGCAGCATCGGCATGCTTAGCGCGTCGTTTGGTAGAAATCCACGTGCGCGTTCTGCCAAAAGCACCATTTGCATGCACATCTTGTGGTTTTGCAGAAAACTTCATCCGCGTCTACCAAAAGATGCATGTGCATGCTTAAAACGCGTTTTCGCACAAATCCGTGCGCGGGTGCTAAAAAGAGCAGCATCGGCATGCTTAGCACGTCGTTTGGTAGAAATCCACGTGCGCGTTCTGCAAAAAGCACCATTTGCATGCACATCTTGTGGTTTTGCAGAAAACTTTATCCGCGTCTACCAAAAGATGCATGTGCATGCTTAAAACGCGTTTTCGCACAAATGCGTGCGCGGGTGCTAAAAAGAGCAGCATCGGCATGCTTAGCACGTCGTTTGGTAGAAATCCACGTGCGCGTTCTGCCAAAAGCACCATTTGCATGCACATCTTGTGGTTTTGCAGAAAACTTCATCCGCGTCTACCAAAAGATGCATGTGCATGCTTAAAACGCGTTTTCGCACAAATCCGTGCGCGGGTGCTAAAAAGAGCAGCATCGGCATACTTAGCACGTCGTTTGGTAGAAATCCACGTGCGCGTTCTGCAAAAAGCACCATTTGCATGCACATCTTGTGGTTTTGCAGAAAACTTCATCCGCGTCTACCAAAAGATGCATGTGCATGCTTAAAACGCGTTTTCGCACAAATCCGTGCGCGGGTGCTAAAAAGAGCAGCATCGGCATGCTTAGCACGTCGTTTGGTAGAAATCCACGTGCGCGTTCTGCAAAAAGCACCATTTGCATGCACATCTTGTGGTTTTGCAGAAAACTTCATCCGCGTCTACCAAAAGATGCATGTGCATGCTTAAAATGCGTTTTCGCACAAATCCGTGCGCGGGTGCTAAAAAGAGCAGCATCGGCATGCTTAGCACGTCGTTTGGTAGAAATCCACGTGCGCGTTCTGCAAAAAGCACCATTTGCATGCACATCTTGTGGTTTTGCAGAAAACTTCATCCGCGTCTACCAAAAGATGCATGTGCATGCTTAAAACGCGTTTTCGCACAAATGTGTGCGCGGGTGCTAAAAAGAGCAGCATCGGCATGCTTAGCACGTCGTTTGGTAGAAATCCACGTGCGCGTTCTGCCAAAAGCACCATTTGCATGCACATCTTGTGGTTTTGCAGAAAACTTCATCCGCGTCTACCAAAAGATGCATGTGCATGCTTAAAACGCGTTTTCGCACAAATGCGTGCGCGGGTGCTAAAAAGAGCAGCATCGGCATGCTTAGCACGTCGTTTGGTAGAAATCCACGTGCGCGTTCTGCCAAAAGCACCATTTGCATGCACATCTTGTGGTTTTGCAGAAAACTTCATCCGCGTCTACCAAAAGATGCATGTGCATGCTTAAAACGCGTTTTCGCACAAATCCGTGCGCGGGTGCTAAAAAGAGCAGCATCGGCATGCTTAGCACGTCGTTTGGTAGAAATCCACGTGCGCGTTCTGCAAAAAGCACCATTTGCATGCACATCTTGTGGTTTTGCAGAAAACTTCATCCGCGTCTACCAAAAGGTGCATGTGCATGCTTAAAACGCGTTTTCGCACAAATCCGTGCGCGGGTGCTAAAAAGAGCAGCATCGGCATGCTTAGCACGTCGTTTGGTAGAAATCCACGTGCGCGTTCTGCAAAAAGCACCATTTGCATGCACATCTTGTGGTTTTGCAGAAAACTTCATCCGCGTCTACCAAAAGATGCATGTGCATGCTTAAAACGCGTTTTCGCACAAATCCGTGCGCGGGTGCTAAAAAGAGCAGCATCGGCATGCTTAGCACGTCGTTTGGTAGAAATCCACGTGCGCGTTCTGCAAAAAGCACCATTTGCATGCACATCTTGTGGTTTTGCAGAAAACTTCATCCGCGTCTACCAAAAGATGCATGTGCATGCTTAAAATGCGTTTTCGCACAAATCCGTGCGCGGGTGCTAAAAAGAGCAGCATCGGCATGCTTAGCACGTCGTTTGGTAGAAATCCACGTGCGCGTTCTGCAAAAAGCACCATTTGCATGCACATCTTGTGGTTTTGCAGAAAACTTCATCCGCGTCTACCAAAAGATGCATGTGCATGCTTAAAACGCGTTTTCGCACAAATGTGTGCGCGGGTGCTAAAAAGAGCAGCATCGGCATGCTTAGCACGTCGTTTGGTAGAAATCCACGTGCGCGTTCTGCCAAAAGCACCATTTGCATGCACATCTTGTGGTTTTGCAGAAAACTTCATCCGCGTCTACCAAAAGATGCATGTGCATGCTTAAAACGCGTTTTCGCACAAATGCGTGCGCGGGTGCTAAAAAGAGCAGCATCGGCATGCTTAGCACGTCGTTTGGTAGAAATCCACGTGCGCGTTCTGCCAAAAGCACCATTTGCATGCACATCTTGTGGTTTTGCAGAAAACTTCATCCGCGTCTACCAAAAGATGCATGTGCATGCTTAAAACGCGTTTTCGCACAAATCCGTGCGCGGGTGCTAAAAAGAGCAGCATCGGCATGCTTAGCACGTCGTTTGGTAGAAATCCACGTGCGCGTTCTGCAAAAAGCACCATTTGCATGCACATCTTGTGGTTTTGCAGAAAACTTCATCCGCGTCTACCAAAAGGTGCATGTGCATGCTTAAAACGCGTTTTCGCACAAATCCGTGCGCGGGTGCTAAAAAGAGCAGCATCGGCATGCTTAGCACGTCGTTTGGTAGAAATCCACGTGCGCGTTCTGCAAAAAGCACCATTTGCATGCACATCTTGTGGTTTTGCAGAAAACTTCATCCGCGTCTACCAAAAGATGCATGTGCATGCTTAAAACGCGTTTTCGCACAAATCCGTGCGCGGGTGCTAAAAAGAGCAGCATCGGCATGCTTAGCACGTCGTTTGGTAGAAATCCACGTGCGCGTTCTGCAAAAAGCACCATTTGCATGCACATCTTGTGGTTCTGCAGAAAACTTCATCCGCGTCTACCAAAAGATGCATGTGCATGCTTAAAACGCGTTTTCGCACAAATGCGTGCGCGGGTGCTAAAAAGAGCAGCATCGGCACACACGCGAGACAGATGGTAGAAATCCACGTGCGCGTTCTGCCAAAAGCACCATTTGCATGCACATCTTGTGTTTTGCAGAAAACTTCATCCGCGTCTACCAAAAGATGCCTGTGCATGCTTAAAACGCGTTTTCGCACAAATCCGTGCGCGGGTGCTAAAAAGAGCAGCATCGGCATGCTTAGCACGTCGTTTGGTAGAATCCACGTGCGCGTTCTGCAAAAAGCACCATTTGCATGCACATCTTGTGGTTTTGCAGAAAACTTCATCCGCGTCTACCAAAAGATGCATGTGCATGCTTAAAACGCGTTTCGCACAAATGCGTGCGCGGGTGCTAAAAAGAGCACCATCGGCATGCTTAGCACGTCGTTTGGTAGAAATCCACGTGCGCGTTCTGCCAAAAGCACCATTTGCATTCACATCTTGTGGTTTTGCAGAAAACTTCATCCGCGTCTACCAAAAGATGCATGTGCATGCTTAAAACGCGTTTTCGCACAAATCCGTGCGCGGGTGCTAAAAAAAGCAGCATCGGCAAGCTTAGCACGTCGTTTGGTAGAAATCCACGTGCGCGTTCTGCAAAAAGCACCATTTGCATGCACATCTTGTGGTTTTGCAGAAAACTTCGTCCGCGTCTACCAAAAGATGCATGTGCATGCTTAAAACGCGTTTTCGCACAAATGCGTGCGCAGGTGCTAAAAAGAGCAGCATCGGCATGCTTAGCACGTCGTTTGGTAGAAATCCACGTGCGCGTTCTGCAAAAAGTACCATTTGCATGCACATCTTGTGGTTTTGCAGAAAACTTCATCCGGTCTACCAAAAGATGCATGTGCATGCTTAAAACGCGTTTTCGCACAAATGCGTGCGCGGGTGCTAAAAAGAGCGGCATCGGCATGCTTAGCACGTCGTTTGGTAGAAATCCACGTGCGCGTTCTGCAAAAAGCACCATTTGCATGCACATCTTGTGGTTTTGCAGAAAACTTCATCCGCGTCTACCAAAAGATGCATGAGCATGCTTAAAACGCGTTTTCGCACAAATCCGTGCGCGGGTGCTAAAAAGAGCAGCATCGGCAAGCTTAGCACGTCGTTTGGTAGAAATCCACGTGCGCGTTCTGCAAAAAGCACCATTTGCATGCACATCTTGTGGTTTTGCAGAAAACTTCATCCGCGTCTACCAAAATATGCATGTGCATGCTTAAAACGCGTTTTCGCACAAATGCGTGCGCGGGTGCTAAAAAGAGCAGCATCGGCATGCTTAGCACGTCGTTTGGTAGAAATCCACGTGCGCGTTCTGCAAAAAGCACCATTTGCATGCACATCTTGTGGTTTTGCAGTAAAACTTCATCCGCGTCTACCAAAAGATGCATTGTGCATGCTTAAAACGCGTTTTCGCACAAATGCGTGCGCGGGTGCTAAAAAGAGCAGCATCGGCATGCTTAGCACGTCGCTTGGTAGAAATCCACGTGCGCGTTCTGCCAAAAGCACCATTTGCATGCACGTCTAGTGGTTTTGCAGAAACTTCATCCGCGTCTACCAAAACATGCATGTGCATGCTTAAAACGCGTTTTCGCACAAATGCGTGCACGGGTGCTAAAAAGAGCAGCATCGGCATGCTTAGCACGTCGTTTGGTAGAAATCCACGTGCGCGTTCTGCCAAAGCACCATTTGCATGCACATCTTGTGGTTTTGCAGAAAACTTCATCCGCGTCTACCAAAAGATGCATGTGCATGCATAAAACGCGTTTTCGCACAAATCCGTGCGCGGGTGCTAAAAAGAGCAGCATCGGCAAGCGTAGCACGTCGTTTGGTAGAAATCCACGTGCGCGTTCTGACAAAAAGCACCATTTGCATGAACATTTTGTGGTTTTGCAGAAAACTTCATCCGCGTCTACCAAAAGATGCATGTGCATGCTTTAAAACACGTTTTCGCACAAATGCGTGCGCGGGTGCTAAAAAGAGCAGCATCGGCATGCTTAGCACGTCGTTTGGTAGAAATTCACGTGCGCGTTCTGCAAAAAGCACCATTTGCAT
The DNA here is from genome assembly GCF_023375885.2 of Dermacentor andersoni. Taxonomy (NCBI): domain Eukaryota; kingdom Metazoa; phylum Arthropoda; class Arachnida; order Ixodida; family Ixodidae; genus Dermacentor; species Dermacentor andersoni. The sequence goes on from NW_027314787.1 coordinate 72,698, forward strand.
GCACATCTTGTGGTTTTGCAGAAAACTTCATCCGCGTCTACCAAAAGATGCATGTGCATGCTTAAAACGCGTTTTCGCACAAATGCGTGCGCGGGTGCTAAAAAATAGCAGCATCGGCATGCTTAGCACGTCGTTTGGTAGAAATCCACGTGCGCGTTCTGCAAAAAGCACCATTTGCATGCACATCTTGTGGTTTTGCAGAAAACTTCATCCGCGGTCTACCAAAAGATGCATGTGCATGCTTAAAACGCGTTTTCGCACAAATGCGTGCGCGGGTGCTAAAAAGAGCAGCATCGGCATGCTTAGCACGTCGTTTGGTAGAAATCCACGTGCGCGTTCTGCCAAAAGCACCATTTGCATGCACATCTTGTGGTTTTGCAGAAAACTTCATCCGCGTCTACCAAAAGATGCATGTGCATGCTTAAAACGCGTTTTCGCACAAATCCGTGCGCGGGTGCTAAAAAGAGCAGCATCGGCATGCTTAGCACGTCGTTTGGTAGAAATCCACGTGCGCGTTCTTCAAAAAGCTCCATTTGCATGCACGTCTAGTGGTTTTGCAGAAAACTTCATCCGCGTCTACCAAAACATGCATGTGCATGCTTAAAACGCGTTTTCGCACAAATGCGTGCACGGGTGCTAAAAAGAGCAGCATCGGCATGCTTAGCACGTCGTTTGGTAGAAATCCACGTGCGCGTTCTGCCAAAAGCACCATTTGCATGCACATCTTGTGGTTTTGCAGAAAACTTCATCCGCGTCTACCAAAAGATGCATGTGCATGCTTAAAACGCGTTTTCGCACAAATGCGTGCGCGGGTGCTAAAAGAGCAGCATCGGCATGCTTAGCACGTCGTTTGGTAGAAATCCACGTGCGCGTTCTGCCAAAAGCACCATTTGCATGCACATCTTGTGGTTTTGCAGAAAACTTCATCCGCGTCTACCAAAAGATGCATGTGCATGCTTAAAACGCGTTTTCGCACAAATCCGTGCGCGGGTGCTAAAAAGAGCAGCATCAGCATGCTTAGCACGTCGTTTGGTAGAAATCCACGTGCGCGTTCTGCAAAAAGCACCATTTGCATGCAGATCTTGTGGTTTTGCAGAAAACTTCATCCGCGTCTACCAAAAGATGCATGTGCATGCTTAAAACGCGTTTTCGCACAATTGCGTGCGCGGGTGCTAAAAAGAGCAGCATCGGCATGCTTAGCACGTCGTTTGGTAGAAATCCACGAGCGCGTTCTGCAAAAAGCACCATTTGCATGCACATCTTGTGGTTTTGCAGAAACTTCATCCGCGTCTACCAAAAGATGCATGTGCATGCTTAAAACGCGTTTTCGCACAAATGCGTGCGCGGGTGCTAAAAAGAGCAGCATCGGCATGCTTAGCACGTCGTTTGGTAGAAATCCACGTGCGCGTTCTGCCAAAAGCACCATTTGCATGCACATCTTGTGGTTTTGCAGAAAACTTCATCCGCGTCTACCAAAAGATGCATGTGCATGCTTAAAACGCGTTTTCGCACAAATCCGTGCGCGGGCGCTAAAAAGAGCAGCATCGGCAAGCTTAGCACGTCGTTTGGTAGAAATCCACGTGCGCGTTCTGCAAAAAGCACCATTTGCATGCACATTTTGTGGTTTTGCAGAAAACTTCATCCGCGTCTACCAAAAGATGCATGTGCATGCTTAAAACGCGTTTTCGCACAAATGCGTGCGCGGTGCTAAAAAGAGCAGCATCGGCATGCTTAGCACGTCGTTTGGTAGAAATCCACGTGCGCGTTCTGCAAAAGCACCATTTGCATGCACATCTTGTGGTTTTGCAGAAAACTCATCCGCGTCTACCAAAAGATGCATGTGCATGCTTAAAACGCGTTTTCGCACAAATGCGTGCGCGGGTGCTAAAAATAGCAGCATCGGCATGCTTAGCACGTCGTTTGGTAGAAATCCACGTGCGCGTTCTGCAAAAAGCACAATTTGCATGCACATCTTGTGGTTTTGCAGAAAACTTCATCCGCGTCTACCAAAAGATGCATGTGCATGCTTAAAACGCGTTTTCGCACAAATGCGTGCGCGGGTGCTAAAAAGAGCAGCATCGGCATGCTTAGCACGTCGTTTGGTAGAAATCCACGTGCGCGTTCTGCCAAAAGCACCATTTGCATGCACATCTTGTGGTTTTGCAGAAAACTTCATCCGCGTCTACCAAAAGATGCATGGGCATGCTTAAAAACGCGTTTTCGCACAAATGCGTGCGCGGGTGCTAAAAAGAGCAGCATCGGCATGCTTAGCACGTCGTTTGGTAGAAATCCACGTGCGCGTTCTGCCAAACGCACCATTTGCATGCACATCTTGTGGTTTTGCAGAAAACTTCATCAGCGTCTACCAAAAGATGCATGTGCATGCTTAAAACGCGTTTTCGCACAAATCCGTGCGCGGGGTGCTAAAAAGAGCAGCATCGGCAAGCTTAGCACGTCGTTTGGTAGAAATCCACGTGCGGGTTCTGCAAAAAGCACCATTTGCATGCACATCTTGTGGTTTTGCAGAAAACTTCATCCGCGTCTACCAAAAGATGCATGTGCATGCTTAAAACGCGTTTTCGCACAAATCCGTGCGCGGGTGCTAAAAGAGCAGCATCGGCAAGCTTAGCACGTCGTTTGGTAGAAATCCACGTGCGCGTTCTGCAAAAAGCACCATTTGCATGCACATCTTGTGGTTTTGCAGAAAACTTCATCCGCGTCTACCAAAAGATGCATGTGCATGCTTAAAACGCGTTTTCGCACAATTGCGTGCGCGGGTGCTAAAAAGAGCAGCATCGGCATGCTTAGCACGTCGTTTGGTAGAAATCCACGAGCGGGTTCTGCAAAAAGCACCATTTGCATGCACATCTTGTGGTTTTGCAGAAAACTTCATCCGCGTCTACCGAAAGATGCATGTGCATGCTTTAAAACGCGTTTTCGCACAAATGCGTGCGCGGGTGCTAAAAAGAGCAGCATCGGCATGCTTAGCACGTCGTTTGGTAGAAATCCACGTGCGCGTTCTGCCAAAAGCACCATTTGCATGCACATCTTGTGGTTTTGCAGAAAACTTCATCCGCGTCTACCAAAAGATGCATGTGCATGCTTAAAACGCGTTTTCGCACAAATCCGTGCGCGGGCGCTAAAAAGAGCAGCATCGGCAAGCTTAGCACGTCGTTTGGTAGAAATCCACGTGCGCGTTCTGCAAAAGCACCATTTGCATGCACATTTTGTGGTTTTGCAGAAAACTTCATCCGCGTCTACCAAAAGATGCATGTGCATGCTTAAAACGCGTTTTCGCACAAATGCGTGCGCGGGTGCTAAAAAGAGCAGCATCGGCATGCTTAGCACGTCGTTTGGTAGAAATCCACGTGCGCGTTCTGCAAAAAGCACCATTTGCATGCACATCTTGTGGTTTTGCAGAAAACTTCATCCGCGTCTACCAAAAGATGCATGTGCATGCTTAAAACGCGTTTTCGCACAATATGCGTGCGCGGGTGCTAAAAATAGCAGCATCGGCATGCTTAGCACGTCGTTTGGTAGAAAATCCACGTGCGCGTTCTGCAAAAAGCACAATTGCATGCACATCTTGTGGTTTTGCAGAAAACTTCATCCGCGTCTACCAAAAGATGCATGTGCATGCTTAAAAACGCGTTTTCGCACAAATGCGTGCGCGGGTGCTAAAAAGAGCAGCATCGGCATGCTTAGCACGTCGTTTGGTAGAAATCCACGTGCGCGTTCTGCCAAAAGCACCATTTGCATGCACATCTTGTGGTTTGCAGAAAACTTCATCCGCGTCTACCAAAAGATGCATGTGCATGCTTAAAACGCGTTTTCGCACAAATCCGTCCGCGGGTGCTAAAAAGAGCAGCATCGGCATGCTTAGCACGTCGTTTGGTAGAATCCACGTGGGCGTTCTGCAAAAAGCACCATTTGCATGCACGTCTTGTGGTTTTGCAGAAAACTTCATCCGCGTCTACCAAAAGATGCATGGGCATGCTTAAAACGCGTTTTCGCACAAATGCGTGCGCGGGTGCTAAAAAGAGCAGCATCGGCATGCTTAGCACGTCGTTTGGTAGAAATCCACGTGCGCGTTCTGCCAAACGCACCATTTGCATGCACATCTTGTGGTTTTGCAGAAAACTTCATCCGCGTCTACCAAAAGATGCATGTGCATGCTTAAAACGCGTTTTCGCACAAATCCGTGCGCGGGTGCTAAAAAGAGCAGCATCGGCAAGCTTAGCACGTCGTTTGGTAGAAATCCACGTGCGGGTTCTGCAAAAAGCACCATTTGCATGCACATCTTGTGGTTTTGCAGAAAACTTCATCGCGTCTACCAAAAGATGCATGTGCATGCTTAAAAACGCGTTTTCGCACAAATGCGTGCGCGGGTGCTAAAAAGAGCAGCATCGGCATGCTTAGCACGTCGTTTGGTAGAAATCCACGTGCGCGTTCTGCAAAAAAGCACCATTTGCATGCACATCTTGTGGTTTTGCAGAAAACTTCATCCGCGTCTACCAAAAGATGCATGTGCATGCTTAAAACGCGTTTTCGCACAAATGCGTGCGCGGGTGCTAAAAATAGCAGCATCGGCATGCTTAGCACGTTGTTTGGTAGAAATCCACGTGCGCGTTCTGCAAAAAGCACCATTTGCATGCACAACTTGTGGTTTTGCAGAAAACTTCATCCGCGTCTACCAAAAGATGCATGTGCATGCTTAAAACGCGTTTTCGCACAAATGCGTGCGCGGGTGCTAAAAAGAGCAGCATCGGCATGCTTAGCACGTCGTTTGGTAGAAATCCACGTGCGCGTTCTCCCAAAAGCACCATTTGCATGCACATCTTGTGGTTTTGCAGAAAACTTCATCCGCGTCTACCAAAAGATGCCTGTGCAGCTTAAAACGCGTTTTCGCACAAATCCGTGCGCGGGTGCTAAAAAGAGCAGCATCGGCATGCTTAGCACGTCGTTTGGTAGAAATCCACGTGCGCGTTCTGCAAAAAGCACCATTTGCATGCACATCTTGTGGTTTTGCAGAAAACTTCATCCGCGTCTACCAAAAGATGCATGTGCATGCTTAAAACGCGTTTTCGCACAAATGCGTGCGCGGGTGCTTAAAATAGCAGCATCGGCATGCTTAGCACGTCGTTTGGTAGAAATCCACGTGCGCGTTCTGCAAAAAGCACCATTTGCATGCACATCTTGTGGTTTTGCAGAAAACTTCATCCGCGTCTACCAAAAGATGCATGTGCATGCTTAAAACGCGTTTTCGCACAAATGCGTGCGCGGGTGCTAAAAAGAGCAGCATCGGCATGCTTAGCACGTCGTTTGGTAGAAATCCACGTGCGCGTTTTGCCAAAAGCACCATTTGCATGCACATCTTGTGGTTTTGCAGAAAACTTCATCCGCGTCTACCAAAAGATGCATGTGCATGCTTAAAACGCGTTTTCGCACAAATCCGTGCGCGGGTGCTAAAAAGAGCAGCATCGGCATGCTTAGCACGTCGTTTGGTAGAAATCCACGTGCGCGTTCTGCAAAAAGCACCATTTGCATGCACATATTGTGGTTTTGCAGAAAACTTCATCCGCGTCTACCAAAAGATGCATGTGCATGCTTAAAACGCGTTTTCGCACAAATGCGTGCGCGGGTGCTAAAAAGAGCACCATCGGCATGCTTAGCACGTCGTTTGGTAGAAATCCACGTGCGCGTTCTGCCAAAAGCACCATTTGCATGCACATCTTGTGGTTTTGCAGAAAACTTCATCCGCGTCTACCAAAAGATGCATGTGCATGCTTAAAACGCGTTTTCGCACAAATCCGTGCGCGGGTGCTAAAAAGAGCAGCATCGGCACGCTTAGCACGTCGTTGGTAGAAATCCACGTGCGCGTTCTGCAAAAAGCACCATTTGCATGCACATCTTGTGGTTTTGCAGAAAACTTCGTCCGCGTCTACCAAAAGATGCATGTGCATGCTTAAAACGCGTTTTCGCACAATGCGTGCGCAGGTGCTAAAAAGAGCAGCATCGGCATGCTTAGCACGTCGTTTGGTAGAAATCCACGTGCGCGTTCTGCAAAAAAGTACCATTTGCATGCACATCTTGTGGTTTTGCAGAAAACTTCATCCGCGTCTACCAAAAGATGCATGTGCATGCTTAAAACGCGTTTTCGCACAAATGCGTGCGCGGGTGCTAAAAAGAGGCGGCATCGGCATGCTTTAGCACGTCGTTTGGTAGAATCCACGTGCGCGTTCTGCAAAAAGCACCATTTGCATGCACATCTTGTGGTTTTGCAGAAAACTTCATCCGCGTCTACCAAAAGATGCATGAGCATGCTTAAAACGCGTTTTCGCACAAATCCGTGCGCGGGTGCTAAAAAGAGCAGCATCGGCAAGCTTAGCACGTCGTTTGGTAGAAATCCACGTGCGCGTTCTGCAAAAAGCACCATTTGCATGCACATCTTGTGGTTTTGCAGAAAACTTCATCCGCGTCTACCAAAGATGCATGTGCATGCTTAAAACGCGTTTTCGCACAAATGCGTGCGCGGGTGCTAAAAATAGCAGCATCGGCATGCTTAGCACGTCGTTTGGTAGAAATCCACGTGCGCGTTCTGCAAAAAGCACCATTTGCATGCACAACTTGTGGTTTTGCAGAAAACTTCATCCGCGTCTACCAAAAGATGCATGTGCATGCTTAAAACGCGTTTTCGCACAAATGCGTGCGCGGGTGCTAAAAAGAGCAGCATCGGCATGCTTAGCACGTCGTTTGGTAGAAATCCACGTGCGCGTTCTGCCAAAAGCACCATTTGCATGCACATCTTGTGGTTTTGCAGAAAACTTCATCCGCGTCTACCAAAAGATGCCTGTGCATGCTTAAAACGCGTTTTCGCACAAATCCGTGCGCGGGTGCTAAAAAGAGCAGCATCGGCATGCTTAGCACGTCGTTTGGTAGAAATCCACGTGCGCGTTCTGCAAAAAGCACCATTTGCATGCACATCTTGTGGTTTTGCAGAAAACTTCATCCGCGTCTACCAAAAGATGCATGTGCATGCTTAAAACGCGTTTTCGCACAAATGCGTGCGCGGGTGCTAAAAAGAGCACCATCGGCATGCTTAGCACGTCGTTTGGTAGAAATCCACGTGCGCGTTCTGCCAAAAGCACCATTTGCATTCACATCTTGTGGTTTTGCAGAAAACTTCATCCGCGTCTACCAAAAGATGCATGTGCATGCTTAAAACGCGTTTTCGCACAAATCCGTGCGCGGGTGCTAAAAAAAGCAGCATCGGCAAGCTTAGCACGTCGTTTGGTAGAAATCCACGTGCGCGTTCTGCAAAAAAAGACACCATTTGCATGCACATCTTGTGGTTTTGCAGAAAACTTCGTCCGCGTCTACCAAAAGATGCATGTGCATGCTTAAAACGCGTTTTCGCACAAATGCGTGCGCAGTGCTAAAAAGAGCAGCATCGGCATGCTTAGCACGTCGTTTGGTAGAAATCCACGTGCGCGTTCTGCAAAAAGTACCATTTGCATGCACATCTTGTGGTTTTGCAGAAAACTTCATCCGCGTCTACCAAAAGATGCATGTGCATGCTTAAAACGCGTTTTCGCACAAATGCGTGCGCGGGTGCTAAAAAGAGCGGCATCGGCATGCTTAGCACGTCGTTTGGTAGAAATCCACGTGCGCGTTCTGCAAAAAGCACCATTTGCATGCACATCTTGTGGTTTTGCAGAAAACTTCATCCGCGTCTACCAAAAGATGCATGAGCATGCTTAAAACGCGTTTTCGCACAAATCCGTGCGGCGGTGCTAAAAAGAGCAGCATCGGCAAGCTTAGCACGTCGTTTGGTAGAAATCCACGTGCGCGTTCTGCAAAAAGCACCATTTGCATGCACATCTTGTGGTTTTGCAGAAAACTTCATCCGCGTCTACCAAAATATGCATGTGCATGCTTAAAACGCGTTTTCGCACAAATGCGTGCGCGGGTGCTAAAAAGAGCAGCATCGGCATGCTTAGCACGTCGTTTGGTAGAAATCCACGTGCGCGTTCTGCAAAAAGCACCATTTGCATGCACATCTTGTGGTTTTGCAGAAAACTTCATCCGCGTCTACCAAAAGATGCATGTGCATGCTTAAAACGCGTTTTCGCACAAATGCGTGCGCGGGTGCTAAAAAGAGCAGCATCGGCATGCTTAGCACGTCGCTTGGTAGAAATCCACGTGCGCGTTCTGCCAAAAGCACCATTTGCATGCACGTCTAGTGGTTTTGCAGAAAACTTCATCCGCGTCTACCAAAACATGCATGTGCATGCTTAAAACGCGTTTTCGCACAAATGCGTGCACGGGTGCTAAAAAGAGCAGCATCGGCATGCTTAGCACGTCGTTTGGTAGAAATCCACGTGCGCGTTCTGCCAAAAGCACCATTTGCATGCACATCTTGTGGTTTTGCAGAAAACTTCATCCGCGTCTACCAAAAGATGCATGTGCATGCATAAAACGCGTTTTCGCACAAATCCGTGCGCGGGTGCTAAAAAGAGCAGCATCGGCAAGCGTAGCACGTCGTTTGGTAGAAATCCACGTGCGCGTTCTGCAAAAAGCACCATTTGCATGAACATTTTGTGGTTTTGCAGAAAACTTCATCCGCGTCTACCAAAAGATGCATGTGCATGCTTAAAAACACGTTTTCGCACAAATGCGTGCGCGGGTGCTAAAAAGAGCAGCATCGGCATGCTTAGCACGTCGTTTGGTAGAAATTCACGTGCGCGTTCTGCAAAAAGCACCATTTGCATGCACATCTTGTGGTTTTGCAGAAAACTTCATCCGCGTCTACCAAAAGATGCATGTGCATGCTTAAAACGCGTTTTCGCACAAATGCGTGCGCGGGTGCTAAAAATAGCAGCATCGGCATGCTTAGCACGTCGTTTGGTAGAAATCCACGTGCGCGTTCTGCAAAAAAGCACCATTTGCATGCACATCTTGTGGTTTTGCAGAAAACTTCATCCGCGTCTACCAAAAGATGCATGTGCATGCTTAAAACGCGTTTTCGCACAAATGCGTGCGCGGGTGCTAAAAAGAGCAGCATCGGCATGCTTAGCACGTCGTTTGGTAGAAATCCACGTGCGCGTTCTGCCAAAAGCACCATTTGCATGCACATCTTGTGGTTTTGCAGAAAACTTCATCCGCGTCTACCAAAAGATGCATGTGCATGCTTAAAACGCGTTTTCGCACAAATCCGTGCGCGGGTGCTAAAAAGAGCAGCATCGGCATGCTTAGCACGTCGTTTGGTAGAAATCCACGTGCGGCGTTCTTCAAAAAGCACCATTTGCATGCACGTCTAGTGGTTTTGCAGAAAACTTCATCCGCGTCTACCAAAACATGCCATGTGCATGCTTAAAACGCGTTTTCGCACAAATGCGTGCACGGGTGCTAAAAAGAGCAGCATCGGCATGCTTAGCACGTCGTTTGGTAGAAATCCACGTGCGCGTTCTGCCAAAAGCACCATTTGCATGCACATCTTGTGGTTTTGCAGAAAACTTCATCCGCGTCTACCAAAAGATGCATGTGCATGCTTAAAACGCGTTTTCGCACAAATGCGTGCGCGGGTGCTAAAAAGAGCAGCATCGGCATGCTTAGCACGTCGTTTGGTAGAAATCCACGTGCGCGTTCTGCCAAAAGCACCATTTGCATGCACATCTTGTGGTTTTGCAGAAAACTTCATCCGCGTCTACCAAAAGATGCATGTGCATGCTTAAAAACGCGTTTTCGCACAAATCCGTGCGCGGGTGCTAAAAAGAGCAGCATCAGCATGCTTAGCACGTCGTTTGGTAGAAATCCACGTGCGCGTTCTGCAAAAAGCACCATTTGCATGCAGATCTTGTGGTTTTGCAGAAAACTTCATCCGCGTCTACCAAAAGATGCATGTGCATGCTTAAAACGCGTTTTCGCACAATTGCGTGCGCGGGTGCTAAAAAGAGCAGCATCGGCATGCTTAGCACGTCGTTTGGTAGAAATCCACGAGCGCGTTCTGCAAAAAGCACCATTTGCATGCACATCTTGTGGTTTTGCAGAAAACTTCATCCGCGTCTACCAAAAGATGCATGTGCATGCTTAAAACGCGTTTTCGCACAAATGCGTGCGCGGGTGCTAAAAAGAGCAGCATCGGCATGCTTAGCACGTCGTTTGGTAGAAATCCACGTGCGCGTTCTGCCAAAAGCACCATTTGCATGCACATCTTGTGGTTTTGCAGAAAACTTCCATCCGCGTCTACCAAAAGATGCATGTGCATGCTTAAAACGCGTTTTCGCACAAATCCGTGCGCGGGTGCTAAAAAGAGCAGCATCGGCATGCTTAGCACGTCGTTTGGTAGAAATCCACGTGCGCGTTCTGCAAAAAGCACCATTTGCATGCACATCTTGTGGTTTTGCAGAAAACTTCATCCGCGTCTACCAAAAGATGCATGTGCATGCTTAAAACGCGTTTTCGCACAAATGCGTGCGCGGGTGCTAAAAAGAGCAGCATCGGCATGCTTAGCACGTCGTTTGGTAGAAATCCACGTGCGCGTTCTGCCAAAAGCACCATTTGCATGCACATGTTGTGGTTTTGCAGAAAACTTCATCCGCGTCTACCAAAAGATGCATGTGCATGCTTAAAACGCGTTTTCGCACAAATGCGTGCGCGGGTGCTAAAAAGAGCAGCATCGGCATGCTTAGCACGTCGTTTGGTAGAAATCCACGAGCGCGTTCTGCAAAAAGCACCATTTGCATGCACATCTTGTGGTTTTGCAGAAAACTTTATCCGCGTCTACCAAAAGATGCATGTGCATGCTTAAAACGCGTTTTCGCACAAATGCGTGCGCGGGTGCTAAAAAGAGCAGCATCGGCATGCTTAGCACGTCGTTTGGTAGAAATCCACGTGCGCGTTCTGCAAAAAACACCATTTGCATGCACATCTTGTGGTTTTGCAGAAAACTTCATCCGCGTCTACCAAAAGATGCATGTGCATGCTTAAAACGCGTTTTCGCACAAATGCGTGCGCGGGTGCTAAAAAGAGCAGCATCGGCATGCTTAGCACGTTGTTTGGTAGAAATCCACGTGCGCGTTCTGCAAAAAGCACCATTTGCATGCACATCTTGTGGTTTTGCAGAAAACTTCATCCGCGTCTACCAAAAGATGCAAGTGCATGCTTAAAACGCGTTTTCGCACAAATGCGTGCGCGGGTGCTAAAAAGAGCAGCATCGGCATGCTTAGCACGTCGTTTGGTAGAAATCCACGTGCGCGTTCTGCAAAAAGCACCATTTGCATGCACATCTTGTGGTTTTGCAGAAAACTTCATCCGCGTCTACCAAAAGATGCATGTGCATGCTTAAAACGCGTTTTCGCACAAATGCGTGCGCGGGTGCTAAAAAGAGCAGCATCGGCATGCTTAGCACGTCGTTTGGTAGAAATCCACGAGCGCGTTCTGCAAAAAGCACCATTTGCATGCACATCTTGTGGTTTTGCAGAAAACTTTATCCGCGTCTACCAAAAGATGCATGTGCATGCTTAAAACGCGTTTTCGCACAAATGCGTGCGCGGGTGCTAAAAAGAGCAGCATCGGCATGCTTAGCACGTCGTTTGGTAGAAATCCACGTGCGCGTTCTGCAAAAAACACCATTTGCATGCACATCTTGTGGTTTTGCAGAAAACTTCATCCGCGTCTACCAAAAGATGCATGTGCATGCTTAAAACGCGTTTTCGCACAAATGCGTGCGCGGGTGCTAAAAAGAGCAGCATCGGCATGCTTAGCACGTTGTTTGGTAGAAATCCACGTGCGCGTTCTGCAAAAAGCACCATTTGCATGCACATCTTGTGGTTTTGCAGAAAACTTCATCCGCGACTACCAAAAGATGCAAGTGCATGCTTAAAACGCGTTTTCGCACAAATGCGTGCGCGGGTGCTAAAAAGAGCAGCATCGGCATGCTTAGCACGTCGTTTGGTAGAAATCCACGTGCGCGTTCTGCAAAAAGCACCATTTGCATGCACATCTTGTGGTTTTGCAGAAAACTTCATCCGCGTCTACCAAAAGATGCATGTGCATGCTTAAAACGCGTTTTCGCACAAATGCGTGCGCGGGTGCTTAGAATAGCAGCATCGGCATGCTTAGCACGTCGTTTGGTAGAAATCCACGTGCGCGTTCTGCAAAAAGCACCATTTGCATGCACATCTTGTGGTTTTGCAGAAAAATTCATCCGCGTCTACCAAAAGATGCATGTGCATGCTTAAAACGCGTTTTCGCACAAATCCGTGCGCGGGTGCTAAAAAGAGCAGCATCGGCATGCTTAGCACGTCGTTTGGTAGAAATCCACGTGCGCGTTCTGCAAAAAGCACCATTTGCATGCACATCTTGTGGTTTTGCAGAAAACTTCATCCGCGTCTACCAAAAGATGCATGTGCATGCTTAAAACGCGTTTTCGCACAAATGCGTGCGCGGGTGCTTAGAATAGCAGCATCGGCATGCTTAGCACGTCGTTTGGTAGAAATCCACGTGCGCGTTCTGCCAAAAGCACCATTTGCATGCACATCTTGTGGTTTTGCAGAAAACTTCATCCGCGTCTGCCAAAAGATGCATGTGCATGCTTAAAACGCGTTTTCGCACAAATGCGTGCGCGGGTGCTAAAAAGAGCAGCATCGGCATGCTTAGCACGTCGTTTGGTAGAAATCCACGTGCGCGTTCTGCAAAAAGCACCATTTGCATGCACATCTTGTGGTTTTGCAGAAAACTTCATCCGCGTCTACCAAAAGATGCATGTGCATGCTTAAAACGCGTTTTCGCACAAATGCGTGCGCGGGTGCTAAAAAGAGCAGCATCGGCATGCTTAGCACGTCGTTTGGTAGAAATCCACGTGCGCGTTCTGCCAAAAGCACCATTTGCATGCACATGTTGTGGTTTTGCAGAAAACTTCATCCGCGTCTACCAAAAGATGCATGTGCATGCTTAAAACGCGTTTTCGCACAAATCCGTGCGCGGGTGCTAAAAAGAGCAGCATCGGCATGCTTAGCACGTCGTTTGGTAGAAATGCACGTGCGTGTTCTGCAAAAAGCACCATTTGCATGCACATCTTGTGGTTTTGCAGAAAACTTCATCCGCGTCTACCAAAAGATGCATGTGCATGCTTAAAACGCGTTTTCGCACAAATGCGTGCGCGGGTGCTAAAAAGAGCAGCATCGGCATGCTTAGCACGTCGTTTGGTAGAAATCCACGAGCGCGTTCTGCAAAAAGCACCATTTGCATGCACATCTTGTGGTTTTGCAGAAAACTATCCGCGTCTACCAAAAGATGCATGTGCATGCTTAAAACGCGTTTTCTCACAAATCCGTGCGCGGGTGCTAAAAAGAGCAGCATCGGCATGCTTAGCACGTCGTTTGGTAGAAATCCACGTGCGCGTTCTGCAAAAAGCACCATTTGCATGCACATCTTGTGGTTTTGCAGAAAACTTCATCCGCGTCTACCAAAAGATGCATGTGCATGCTTAAAACGCGTTTTCGCACAAATGCGTGCGCGGGTGCTTAGAATAGCAGCATCGGCATGCTTAGCACGTCGTTTGGTAGAAATCCACGTGCGCGTTCTGCCAAAAGCACCATTTGCATGCACATCTTGTGGTTTTGCAGAAAACTTCATCCGCGTCTGCCAAAAGATGCATGTGCATGCTTAAAACGCGTTTTCGCACAAATGCGTGCGCGGGTGCTAAAAAGAGCAGCATCGGCATGCTTAGCACGTCGTTTGGTAGAAATCCACGTGCGCGTTCTGCAAAAAGCACCATTTGCATGCACATCTTGTGGTTTTGCAGAAAACTTCATCCGCGTCTACCAAAAGATGCATGTGCATGCTTAAAACGCGTTTTCGCACAAATGCGTGCGCGGGTGCTAAAAAGAGCAGCATCGGCATGCTTAGCACGTCGTTTGGTAGAAATCCACGTGCGCGTTCTGCCAAAAGCACCATTTGCATGCACATGTTGTGGTTTTGCAGAAAACTTCATCCGCGTCTACCAAAAGATGCATGTGCATGCTTAAAACGCGTTTTCGCACAAATCCGTGCGCGGGTGCTAAAAAGAGCAGCATCGGCATGCTTAGCACGTCGTTTGGTAGAAATGCACGTGCGTGTTCTGCAAAAAGCACCATTTGCATGCACATCTTGTGGTTTTGCAGAAAACTTCATCCGCGTCTACCAAAAGATGCATGTGCATGCTTAAAACGCGTTTTCGCACAAATGCGTGCGCGGGTGCTAAAAAGAGCAGCATCGGCATGCTTAGCACGTCGTTTGGTAGAAATCCACGAGCGCGTTCTGCAAAAAGCACCATTTGCATGCACATCTTGTGGTTTTGCAGAAAACTTTATCCGCGTCTACCAAAAGATGCATGTGCATGCTTAAAACGCGTTTTCGCACAAATGCGTGCGCGGGTGCTAAAAAGAGCAGCATCGGCATGCTTAGCACGTCGTTTGGTAGAAATCCACGTGCGCGTTCTGCAAAAAACACCATTCGCATGCACATCTTGTGGTTTTGCAGAAAACTTCATCCGCGTCTACCAAAAGATGCATGTGCATGCTTAAAACGCGTTTTCGCACAAATGCGTGCGCGGGTGCTAAAAAGAGCAGCATCGGCATGCTTAGCACGTTGTTTGGTAGAAATCCACGTGCGCGTTCTGCAAAAAGCACCATTTGCATGCACATCTTGTGGTTTTGCAGAAAACTTCATCCGCGTCTACCAAAAGATGCAAGTGCATGCTTAAAACGCGTTTTCGCACAAATGCGTGCGCGGGTGCTAAAAAGAGCAGCATCGGCATGCTTAGCACGTCGTTTGGTAGAAATCCACGTGCGCGTTCTGCAAAAAGCACCATTTGCATGCACATCTTGTGGTTTTGCAGAAAACTTCATCCGCGTCTACCAAAAGATGCATGTGCATGCTTAAAACGCGTTTTCGCACAAATGCGTGCGCGGGTGCTTAGAATAGCAGCATCGCCATGCTTAGCACGTCGTTTGGTAGAAATCCACGTGCGCGTTCTGCAAAAAGCACCATTTGCATGCACATCTTGTGGTTTTGCAGAAAACTTCATCCGCGTCTACCAAAAGATGCATGTGCATGCTTAAAACGCGTTTTCGCACAAATCCGTGCGCGGGTGCTAAAAAGAGCAGCATCGGCATGCTTAGCACGTCGTTTGGTAGAAATCCACGTGCGCGTTCTGCAAAAAGCACCATTTGCATGCACATCTTGTGGTTTTGCAGAAAACTTCATCCGCGTCTACCAAAAGATGCATGTGCATGCTTAAAACGCGTTTTCGCACAAATGCGTGCGCGGGTGCTTAGAATAGCAGCATCGGCATGCTTAGCACGTCGTTTGGTAGAAATCCACGTGCGCGTTCTGCAAAAAGCACCATTTGCATGCACATCTTGTGGTTTTGCAGAAAACTTCATCCGCGTCTACCAAAAGATGCATGTGCATGCTTAAAACGCGTTTTCGCACAAATGCGTGCGCGGGTGCTAAAAAGAGCAGCATCGGCATGCTTAGCACGTCGTTTGGTAGAAATCCACGTGCGCGTTCTGCCAAAAGCACCATTTGCATGCACATCTTGTGGTTTTGCAGAAAACTTCATCCGCGTCTACCAAAAGATGCATGTGCATGCTTAAAACGCGTTTTCGCACAAATCCGTGCGCGGGTGCTAAAAAGAGCAGCATCGGCAAGCGTAGCACGTCGTTTGGTAGAAATCCACGTGCGCGTTCTGCAAAAAGCACCATTTGCATGAACATTTTGTGGTTTTGCAGAAAACTTCATCCGCGTCTACCAAAAGATGCATGTGCATGCTTAAAACACGTTTTCGCACAAATGCGTGCGCGGGTGCTAAAAAGAGCAGCATCGGCATGCTTAGCACGTCGTTTGGTAGAAATCCACGTGCGCGTTCTGCCAAAAGCACCATTTGCATGCACATCTTGTGGTTTTGCAGAAAACTTCATCCGCGTGTTCCAAAAGATGATGTGCATGCTTAAAACGCGTTTTCGCACAAATCCGTGCGCGGGTGCTAAAAAGAGCAGCATCGGCATGCTTAGCACGTCGTTTGGTAGAAATCCACGTGCGCGTTCTGCAAAAAGCACCATTTGTATGAACATTTTGTGGTTTTGCAGAAAACTTCATCCGCGTCTACCAAAAGATGCATGTGCATGCTTAAAACACGTTTTCGCACAAATGCGTGCGCGGGTGCTAAAAAGAGCAGCATCGGCATGCTTAGCACGTCGTTTGGTAGAAATCCACGTGCGCGTTCTACCAAAAGCACCATTTGCATGCACATCTTGTGGTTTTGCAGAAAACTTCATCCGCGTGTTCCAAAAGATGCATGTGCATGCTTAAAACGCGTTTTCGCACAAATCCGTGCGCGGGTGCTAAAAAGAGCAGCATCGGCATGCTTAGCACGTCGTTTGGTAGAAATCCACGTGCGCGTTCTGCAAAAAGCACCATTTGCATGCACATCTTGTGGTTTTGCAGAAAACTTCATCCGCGTCTACCAAAAGATGCATGTGCATGCTTAAAACGCGTTTTCGCACAAATGCGTGCGCGGGTGCTAAAAAGAGCAGCATCGGCATGCTTAGCACGTCGTTTGGTAGAAATCCACGTGCGCGTTCTGCCAAAAGCACCATTTGCATGCACATCTTGTGGTTTTGCAGAAAACTTCATCCGCGTCTACCAAAAGATGCATGTGCATGCTTAAAACGCGTTTTCGCACAAATCCGTGCGCGGGTGCTAAAAAGAGCAGCATCGGCAAGCGTAGCACGTCGTTTGGTAGAAATCCACGTGCGCGTTCTGCAAAAAGCACCATTTGCATGAACATTTTGTGGTTTTGCAGAAAACTTCATCCGCGTCTACCAAAAGATGCATGTGCATGCTTAAAACACGTTTTCGCACAAATGCGTGCGCGGGTGCTAAAAAGAGCAGCATCGGCATGCTTAGCACGTCGTTTGGTAGAAATCCACGTGCGCGTTCTGCAAAAAGCACCATTTGCATGCACATTTTGTGGTTTTGCAGAAAACTTCATCCGCGTCTACCAAAAGATGCATGTGCATGCTTAAAACGCGTTTTCGCACAAATGCGTGCGCGGGTGCTAAAAAGAGCAGCATCGGCATGCTTAGCACGTCGTTTGGTAGAAATCCACGTGCGCGTTCTGCAAAAAGCACCATTTGCATGCACATCTTGTGGTTTTGCAGAAAACTTCATACGCGTCTACCAAAAGATGCATGTGCATGCTTAAAACGCGTTTTCGCACAAATGCGTGCGCGGGTGCTAAAAATAGCAGCATCGGCATGCTTAGCACGTCGTTTGGTAGAAATCCACGTGCGCGTTCTGCAAAAAGCACAATTTGCATGCACATCTTGTGGTTTTGCAGAAAACTTCATCCGCGTCTACCAAAAGATGCATGTGCATGCTTAAAACGCGTTTTCGCACAAATGCGTGCGCGGGTGCTAAAAAGAGCAGCATCGGCATGCTTAGCACGTCGTTTGGTAGAAATCCACGTGCGCGTTCTGCCAAAAGCACCATTTGCATGCACATCTTGTGCTTTTGCAGAAAACTTCATCCGCGTCTACCAAAAGATGCATGTGCATGCTTAAAACGCGTTTTCGCACAAATCCGTGCGCGGGTGCTAAAAAGAGCAGCATCGGCATGCTTAGCACGTCGTTTGGTAGAAATCCACGTGCGCGTTCTGCAAAAAGCACCATTTGCATGCACAACTTGTGGTTTTGCAGAAAACTTCATCCGCGTCTACCAAAAGATGCATGTGCATGCTTAAAACGCGTTTTCGCACAATTGCGTGCGCGGGTGCTAAAAAGAGCAGCATCGGCATGCTTAGCACGTCGTTTGGTAGAAATCCACGAGCGCGTTCTGCAAAAAGCACCATTTGCATGCACATCTTGTGGTTTTGCAGAAAACTTCATCCGCGTCTACCAAAAGATGCATGTGCATGCTTAAAACGCGTTTTCGCACAAATGCGTGCGCGGGTGCTAAAAAGAGCAGCATCGGCATGCTTAGCACGTCGTTTGGTAGAAATCCACGTGCGCGTTCTGCCAAAAGCACCATTTGCATGCACATCTTGTGGTTTTGCAGAAAACTTCATCCGCGTCTACCAAAAGATGCATGTGCATGCTTAAAACGCGTTTTCGCACAAATCCGTGCGCGGGTGCTAAAAAGAGCAGCATCGGCAAGCTTAGCACGTCGTTTGGTAGAAATCCACGTGCGCGTTCTGCAAAAAGCACCATTTGCATGCACATCTTGTGGTTTTGCAGAAAACTTCATCCGCGTCTACCAAAAGATGCATGTGCATGCTTAAAACGCGTTTTCGCACAAATGCGTGCGCGGGTGCTAAAAATAGCAGCATCGGCATGCTTAGCACGTCGTTTGGTAGAAATCCACGTGCGCGTTCTGCAAAAAGCACAATTTGCATGCACATCTTGTGGTTTTGCAGAAAACTTCATCCGCGTCTACCAAAAGATGCATGTGCATGCTTAAAACGCGTTTTCGCACAAATGCGTGCGCGGGTGCTTAGAATAGCAGCATCGGCATGCTTAGCACGTCGTTTGGTAGAAATCCACGTGCGCGTTCTGCAAAAAGCACAATTTGCATGCACATCTTGTGGTTTTGCAGAAAACTTCATCCGCGTCTACCAAAAGATGCATGTGCATGCTTAAAACGCGTTTTCGCACAAATCCGTGCGCGGGTGCTAAAAAGAGCAGCATCGGCATGCTTAGCACGTCGTTTGGTAGAAATCCACGTGCGCGTTCTGCAAAAAGCACCATTTGCATGCACATCTTGTGGTTTTGCAGAAAACTTCATCCGCGTCTACCAAAAGATGCATGTGCATGCTTAAAACGCGTTCTCGCACAAATGCGTGCGCGGGTGCTAAAAAGAGCAGCATCGGCATGCTTAGCACGTCGTTTGGTAGAAATCCACGTGCGCGTTCTGCAAAAAGCACCATATTCATGCACATCTTGTGGTTTTGCAGAAAACTTCATCCGCGTCTACCAAAAGATGCATGTGCATGCTTAAAACGCGTTTTCGCACAATTGCGTGCGCGGGTGCTAAAAAGAGCAGCATCGGCATGCTTAGCACGTCGTTTGGTAGAAATCCACGTGCGCGTTCTGCAAAAAGCACCATTTGCATGCACATCTTGTGGTTTTGCAGAAAACTTCATCCGCGTCTACCAAAAGATGCATGTGCATGCTTAAAACGCGTTTTCGCACAAATGCGTGCGCGGGTGCTAAAAAGAGCAGCATCGGCATGCTTAGCACGTCGTTTGGTAGAAATCCACGAGCGCGTTCTGCAAAAAGCACCATTTGCATGCACATCTTGTGGTTTTGCAGAAAACTTCATCCGCGTCTACCAAAAGATGCATGTGCATGCTTAAAACGCGTTTTCGCACAAATGCGTGCGCGGGTGCTAAAAAGAGCAGCATCGCATGCTTAGCACGTCGTTTGGTAGAAATCCACGTGCGCGTTCTGCAAAAAGCACCATTTGCATGCACATCTTGTGGTTTTGCAGAAAACTTCATCCGCGTCTACCAAAAGATGCATGTGCATGCTTAAAACGCGTTTTCGCACAAATCCGTGCGCGGGTGCTAAAAAGAGCAGCATCGGCATGCTTAGCACGTCGTTTGGTAGAAATCCACGTGCGCGTTCTGCCAAAAGCACCATTTGCATGCACATCTTGTGGTTTTGCAGAAAACTTCATCCGCGTCTACCAAAAGATGCATGTGCATGCTTAAAACGCGTTTTCGCACAAATGCGTGCGCGGGTGCTAAAAAGAGCAGCATCGGCATGCTTAGCACGTCGTTTGGTAGAAATCCACGTGCGCGTTCTGCAAAAAGCACCATTTGCATGCACATCTTGTGGTTTTGCAGAAAACTTCATCCGCGTCTACCAAAAGATGCATGTGCATGCTTAAAACGCGTTTTCGCACAAATGCGTGCGCGGGTGCTAAAAATAGCAGCATCGGCATGCTTAGCACGTCGTTTGGTAGAAATCCACGTGCGCGTTCTGCAAAAAGCACCATTTGCATGCACATCTTGTGGTTTTGCAGAAAACTTCATCCGCGTCTACCAAAAGATGCATGTGCATGCTTAAAACGCGTTTTCGCACAAATGCGTGCGCGGGTGCTAAAAAGAGCAGCATCGGCATGCTTAGCACGTCGTTTGGTAGAAATCCACGTGCGCGTT
Organism: Dermacentor andersoni; assembly: GCF_023375885.2. Classification (NCBI taxonomy): domain Eukaryota; kingdom Metazoa; phylum Arthropoda; class Arachnida; order Ixodida; family Ixodidae; genus Dermacentor; species Dermacentor andersoni. The sequence goes on from NW_027314787.1 coordinate 92,904, forward strand.
CTGCCAAAAGCACCATTTGCATGCACATCTTGTGGTTTTGCAGAAAGCTTCATCCGCGTCTACCAAAAGATGCATGTGCATGCTTAAAACGCGTTTTCGCACAAATCCGTGCGCGGGTGCTAAAAAGAGCAGCATCGGCATGCTTAGCACGTCGTTTGGTAGAAATCCACGTGCGCGTTCTGCAAAAAGCACCATTTGCATGCACGTCTAGTGGTTTTGCAGAAAACTTCATCCGCGTCTACCAAAACATGCATGTGCATGCTTAAAACGCGTTTTCGCACAAATGCGTGCACGGGTGCTAAAAAGAGCAGCATCGGCATGCTTAGCACGTCGTTTGGTAGAAATCCACGTGCGCGTTCTGCCAAAAGCACCATTTGCATGCACATCTTGTGGTGTTGCAGAAAACTTCATCCGCGTCTACAAAAAGATGCATGTGCATGCTTAAAACGCGTTTTCGCACAAATCCGTGCGCGGGTGCTAAAAAGAGCAGCATCGGCATGCTTAGCACGTCGTTTGGTAGAAATCCACGTGCGCGTTCTGCAAAAAGCACCATTTGCATGCACATCTTGTGGTTTTGCAGAAAACTTCATCCGCGTCTACCAGAAGATGCATGTGCATGCTTAAAACGCGTTTTCGCACAAATGCGTGCGCGGGTGCTAAAAAGAGCAGCATCGGCATGCTTAGCACGTCGTTTGGTAGAAATCCACGTGCGCGTTCTGCCAAAAGCACCATTTGCATGCACGTCTTGTGGTTTTGCAGAAAACTTCATCCGCGTCTACCAAAAGATGCATGTGCATGCTTAAAACGCGTTTTCGCACAAATGCGTGCGCGGGTGCTAAAAAGAGCAGCATCGGCATGCTTAGCACGTCGTTTGGTAGAAATCCACGTGCGCGTTCTGCAAAAAGCACCATTTGCATGCACATCTTGTGGCTTTGCAGTTAACTTCATCCGCGTCTACCAAAAGATGCATGTGCATGCTTAAAACGCGTTTTCGCACAAATGCGTGCGCGGGTGCTAAAAAGAGCAGCATCGGCATGCTTAGCCCGTCGTTTGGTAGAAATCCACGTGCGCGTTCTGCCAAAAGCACCATTTGCATGCACATCTTGTGGTTTTGCAGAAAACTTCATCCGCGTCTACCAAAAGATGCATGTGCATGCTTAAAACGCGTTTTCGCACAAATCCGTGCGCGGGTGCTAAAAAGAGCAGCATCGGCATGCTTAGCACGTCGTTTGGTAGAAATCCACGTGCGCGTTCTGCCAAAAGCACCATTTGCATGCACATGTGGTTTTGCAGAAAACTTCATCCGCGTCTACCAAAAGATGCATGTGCATGCTTAAAACGCGTTTTCGCACAAATCCGTGCGCGGGTGCTAAAAAGAGCAGCATCGGCATGCTTAGCACGTCGTTTGGTAGAAATCCACGTGCGCGTTCTGCAAAAAGCACCATTTGCATGCACATCTTGTGGTTTTGCAGAAAACTTCATCCGCGTCTACCAAAAGATGCATGTGCATGCTTAAAACGCGTTTTCGCACAAATCCGTGCGCGGGTGCTAAAAAGAGCAGCATCGGCATGCTTAGCACGTCGTTTGGTAGAAATCCACGTGCGCGTTCTGCAAAAAGCACCATTTGCATGCACATCTTGTGGTTTTGCAGAAAACTTCATCCGCGTCTACCAAAAGATGCATGTGCATGCTTAAAACGCGTTTTCGCACAAATGCGTGCGCGGGTGCTTAGAATAGCAGCATCGGCATGCTTAGCACGTCGTTTGGTAGAAATCCACGTGCGCGTTCTGCAAAAAGCACCATTTGCATGCACATCTTGTGGTTTTGCCGAAAACTTCATCCGCGTCTACCAAAAGATGCATGTGCATGCTTAAAACGCGTTTTCGCACAAATGCGTGCGCGGGTGCTAAAAAGAGCAGCATCGGCATGCTTAGCACGTCGTTTGGTAGAAATCCACGAGCGCGTTCTGCAAAAAGCACCATTTGCATGCACACCTTGTGGTTTTGCAGAAAACTTCATCCGCGTCTACCAAAAGATGCATGTGCATGCTTAAAACGCGTTTTCGCACAAATGCGTGCGCGGGTGCTAAATAGAGCAGCATCGGCATGCTTAGCACGTCGTTTGGTAGAAATCCACGTGCGCGTTCCGCCAAAAGCACCATTTGCATGCACATCTTGTGGTTTTGCAGAAAACTTCATCCGCGTCTACCAAAAGATGCATGTGCATGCTTAAAAACGCGTTTTCGCACAAATGCGTGCGCGGGTGCTAAAAAGAGCAGCATCGGCATGCTTAGCACGTTGTTTGGTAGAAATCCACGTGCGCGTTCTGCAAAAAGCACCATTTGCATGCACATCTTGTGGTTTTGCAGAAAACTTCATCCGTGTCTACCAAAAGATGCAAGTGCATGCTTAAAACGCGTTTTCGCACAAATGCGTGCGCGGGTGCTAAAAAGAGCAGCATCGGCATGCTTAGCACGTCGTTTGGTAGAAATCCACGTGCGCGTTCTGCCAAAAGCACCATTTGCATGCACATCTTGAGGTTTTGCAGAAAACTTCATCCGCGTCTACCAAAAGATGCATGTGCATGCTTAAAACGCGTTTTCGCACAAATCCGTGCGCGGGTGCTAAAAAGAGCAGCATCGGCATGCTTAGCACGTCGTTTGGTAGAAATCCACGTGCGCGTTCTGCAAAAGCACCATTTGCATGCACATCTTGTGGTTTCGCAGAAAACTTCATCCTCGTCTACCAAAAGATGCATGTGCATGCTTAAAACGCGTTTTCGCATAAATGCATGCGCGGGTGCTTAGAATAGCAGCATCGGCATGCTTAGCACGTCGTTTGGTAGAAATCCACGTGCGCGTTCTGCAAAAAGCACCATTTGCATGCACATCTTGTGGTTTTGCAGAAAACTTCATCCGCGTCTACCAAAAGATGCATGTGCATGCTTAAAACGCGTTTTCGCACAAATGCGTGCGCGGGTGCTAAAAAGAGCAGCATCGGCATGCTTAGCACGTCGTTTGGTAGAAATCCACGTGCGCGTTCTGCCAAAAGCACCATTTGCATGCACATCTTGTGGTTTTGCAGAAAACTTCATCCGCGTCTACCAAAAGATGCATGTGCATGCTTAAAACGCGTTTTCGCACAAATGCGTGCGCGGGTGCTAAAAAGAGCAGCATCGGCATGCTTAGCACGTCGTTTGGTAGAAATCCACGTGCGCGTTCTGCCAAAAGCACCATTTGCATGCACATGTTGTGGTTTTGCAGAAAACTTCATCCGCGTCTACCAAAAGATGCATGTGCATGCTTAAAACGCGTTTTCGCACAAATCCGTGCGCGGGTGCTAAAAAGAGCAGCATCGGCATGCTTAGCACGTCGTTTGGTAGAAATGCACGTGCGTGTTCTGCAAAAAGCACCATTTGCATGCACATCTTGTGGTTTTGCAGAAAACTTCATCCGCGTCTACCAAAAGATGCATGTGCATGCTTAAAACGCGTTTTCGCACAAATGCGTGCGCGGGTGCTAAAAAGAGCAGCATCGGCATGCTTAGCACGTCGTTTGGTAGAAATCCACGAGCGCGTTCTGCAAAAAGCACCATTTGCATGCACATCTTGTGGTTTTGCAGAAAACTTTATCCGCGTCTACCAAAAGATGCATGTGCATGCTTAAAACGCGTTTTCGCACAAATGCGTGCGCGGGTGCTAAAAAGAGCAGCATCGGCATGCTTAGCACGTCGTTTGGTAGAAATCCACGTGCGCGTTCTGCAAAAAACACCATTCGCATGCACATCTTGTGGTTTTGCAGAAAACTTCATCCGCGTCTACCAAAAGATGCATGTGCATGCTTAAAACGCGTTTTCGCACAAATGCGTGCGCGGGTGCTAAAAAGAGCAGCATCGGCATGCTTAGCACGTTGTTTGGTAGAAATCCACGTGCGCGTTCTGCAAAAAGCACCATTTGCATGCACATCTTGTGGTTTTGCAGAAAACTTCATCCGCGTCTACCAAAAGATGCAAGTGCATGCTTAAAACGCGTTTTCGCACAAATGCGTGCGCGGGTGCTAAAAAGAGCAGCATCGGCATGCTTAGCACGTCGTTTGGTAGAAATCCACGTGCGCGTTCTGCAAAAAGCACCATTTGCATGCACATCTTGTGGTTTTGCAGAAAACTTCATCCGCGTCTACCAAAAGATGCATGTGCATGCTTAAAACGCGTTTTCGCACAAATGCGTGCGCGGGTGCTTAGAATAGCAGCATCGCCATGCTTAGCACGTCGTTTGGTAGAAATCCACGTGCGCGTTCTGCAAAAAGCACCATTTGCATGCACATCTTGTGGTTTTGCAGAAAACTTCATCCGCGTCTACCAAAAGATGCATGTGCATGCTTAAAACGCGTTTTCGCACAAATCCGTGCGCGGGTGCTAAAAAGAGCAGCATCGGCATGCTTAGCACGTCGTTTGGTAGAAATCCACGTGCGCGTTCTGCAAAAAGCACCATTTGCATGCACATCTTGTGGTTTTGCAGAAAACTTCATCCGCGTCTACCAAAAGATGCATGTGCATGCTTAAAACGCGTTTTCGCACAAATGCGTGCGCGGGTGCTTAGAATAGCAGCATCGGCATGCTTAGCACGTCGTTTGGTAGAAATCCACGTGCGCGTTCTGCAAAAAGCACCATTTGCATGCACATCTTGTGGTTTTGCCGAAAACTTCATCCGCGTCTACCAAAAGATGCATGTGCATGCTTAAAACGCGTTTTCGCACAAATGCGTGCGCGGGTGCTAAAAAGAGCAGCATCGGCATGCTTAGCACGTCGTTTGGTAGAAATCCACGAGCGCGTTCTGCAAAAAGCACCATTTGCATGCACACCTTGTGGTTTTGCAGAAAACTTCATCCGCGTCTACCAAAAGATGCATGTGCATGCTTAAAACGCGTTTTCGCACAAATGCGTGCGCGGGTGCTAAATAGAGCAGCATCGGCATGCTTAGCACGTCGTTTGGTAGAAATCCACGTGCGCGTTCCGCCAAAAGCACCATTTGCATGCACATCTTGTGGTTTTGCAGAAAACTTCATCCGCGTCTACCAAAAGATGCATGTGCATGCTTAAAACGCGTTTTCGCACAAATGCGTGCGCGGGTGCTAAAAAGAGCAGCATCGGCATGCTTAGCACGTTGTTTGGTAGAAATCCACGTGCGCGTTCTGCAAAAAGCACCATTTGCATGCACATCTTGTGGTTTTGCAGAAAACTTCATCCGTGTCTACCAAAAGATGCAAGTGCATGCTTAAAACGCGTTTTCGCACAAATGCGTGCGCGGGTGCTAAAAAGAGCAGCATCGGCATGCTTAGCACGTCGTTTGGTAGAAATCCACGTGCGCGTTCTGCCAAAAGCACCATTTGCATGCACATCTTGAGGTTTTGCAGAAAACTTCATCCGCGTCTACCAAAAGATGCATGTGCATGCTTAAAACGCGTTTTCGCACAAATCCGTGCGCGGGTGCTAAAAAGAGCAGCATCGGCATGCTTAGCACGTCGTTTGGTAGAAATCCACGTGCGCGTTCTGCAAAAAGCACCATTTGCATGCACATCTTGTGGTTTCGCAGAAAACTTCATCCTCGTCTACCAAAAGATGCATGTGCATGCTTAAAACGCGTTTTCGCATAAATGCATGCGCGGGTGCTTAGAATAGCAGCATCGGCATGCTTAGCACGTCGTTTGGTAGAAATCCACGTGCGCGTTCTGCAAAAAGCACCATTTGCATGCACATCTTGTGGTTTTGCAGAAAACTTCATCCGCGTCTACCAAAAGATGCATGTGCATGCTTAAAACGCGTTTTCGCACAAATGCGTGCGCGGGTGCTAAAAAGAGCAGCATCGGCATGCTTAGCACGTCGTTTGGTAGAAATCCACGTGCGCGTTCTGCCAAAAGCACCATTTGCATGCACATCTTGTGGTTTTGCAGAAAACTTCATCCGCGTCTACCAAAAGATGCATGTGCATGCTTAAAACGCGTTTTCGCACAAATCCGTGCGCGGGTGCTAAAAAGAGCAGCATCGGCAAGCGTAGCACGTCGTTTGGTAGAAATCCACGTGCGCGTTCTGCAAAAAGCACCATTTGCATGAACATTTTGTGGTTTTGCAGAAAACTTCATCCGCGTCTACCAAAAGATGCATGTGCATGCTTAAAACACGTTTTCGCACAAATGCGTGCGCGGGTGCTAAAAAGAGCAGCATCGGCATGCTTAGCACGTCGTTTGGTAGAAATCCACGTGCGCGTTCTGCCAAAAGCACCATTTGCATGCACATCTTGTGGTTTTGCAGAAAACTTCATCCGCGTGTTCCAAAAGATGATGTGCATGCTTAAAACGCGTTTTCGCACAAATCCGTGCGCGGGTGCTAAAAAGAGCAGCATCGGCATGCTTAGCACGTCGTTTGGTAGAAATCCACGTGCGCGTTCTGCAAAAAGCACCATTTGTATGAACATTTTGTGGTTTTGCAGAAAACTTCATCCGCGTCTACCAAAAGATGCATGTGCATGCTTAAAACACGTTTTCGCACAAATGCGTGCGCGGGTGCTAAAAAGAGCAGCATCGGCATGCTTAGCACGTCGTTTGGTAGAAATCCACGTGCGCGTTCTGCCAAAAGCACCATTTGCATGCACATCTTGTGGTTTTGCAGAAAACTTCATCCGCGTCTACCAAAAGATGCATGTGCATGCTTAAAACGCGTTTTCGCACAAATCCGTGCGCGGGTGCTAAAAAGAGCAGCATCGGCAAGCGTAGCACGTCGTTTGGTAGAAATCCACGTGCGCGTTCTGCAAAAAGCACCATTTGCATGAACATTTTGTGGTTTTGCAGAAAACTTCATCCGCGTCTACCAAAAGATGCATGTGCATGCTTAAAACACGTTTTCGCACAAATGCGTGCGCGGGTGCTAAAAAGAGCAGCATCGGCATGCTTAGCACGTCGTTTGGTAGAAATCCACGTGCGCGTTCTGCAAAAAGCACCATTTGCATGCACATTTTGTGGTTTTGCAGAAAACTTCATCCGCGTCTACCAAAAGATGCATGTGCATGCTTAAAACGCGTTTTCGCACAAATGCGTGCGCGGGTGCTAAAAAGAGCAGCATCGGCATGCTTAGCACGTCGTTTGGTAGAAATCCACGTGCGCGTTCTGCAAAAAGCACCATTTGCATGCACATCTTGTGGTTTTGCAGAAAACTTCATACGCGTCTACCAAAAGATGCATGTGCATGCTTAAAACGCGTTTTCGCACAAATGCGTGCGCGGGTGCTAAAAATAGCAGCATCGGCATGCTTAGCACGTCGTTTGGTAGAAATCCACGTGCGCGTTCTGCAAAAAGCACAATTTGCATGCACATCTTGTGGTTTTGCAGAAAACTTCATCCGCGTCTACCAAAAGATGCATGTGCATGCTTAAAACGCGTTTTCGCACAAATGCGTGCGCGGGTGCTAAAAAGAGCAGCATCGGCATGCTTAGCACGTCGTTTGGTAGAAATCCACGTGCGCGTTCTGCCAAAAGCACCATTTGCATGCACATCTTGTGGTTTTGCAGAAAACTTCATCCGCGTCTACCAAAAGATGCATGTGCATGCTTAAAACGCGTTTTCGCACAAATCCGTGCGCGGGTGCTAAAAAGAGCAGCATCGGCATGCTTAGCACGTCGTTTGGTAGAAATCCACGTGCGCGTTCTGCAAAAAGCACCATTTGCATGCACATCTTGTGGTTTTGCAGAAAACTTCATCCGCGTCTACCAAAAGATGCATGTGCATGCTTAAAACGCGTTTTCGCACAATTGCGTGCGCGGGTGCTAAAAAGAGCAGCATCGGCATGCTTAGCACGTCGTTTGGTAGAAATCCACGAGCGCGTTCTGCAAAAAGCACCATTTGCATGCACATCTTGTGGTTTTGCAGAAAACTTCATCCGCGTCTACCAAAAGATGCATGTGCATGCTTAAAACGCGTTTTCGCACAAATGCGTGCGCGGGTGCTAAAAAGAGCAGCATCGGCATGCTTAGCACGTCGTTTGGTAGAAATCCACGTGCGCGTTCTGCCAAAAGCACCATTTGCATGCACATCTTGTGGTTTTGCAGAAAACTTCATCCGCGTCTACCAAAAGATGCATGTGCATGCTTAAAACGCGTTTTCGCACAAATCCGTGCGCGGGTGCTAAAAAGAGCAGCATCGGCAAGCTTAGCACGTCGTTTGGTAGAAATCCACGTGCGCGTTCTGCAAAAAGCACCATTTGCATGCACATCTTGTGGTTTTGCAGAAAACTTCATCCGCGTCTACCAAAAGATGCATGTGCATGCTTAAAACGCGTTTTCGCACAAATGCGTGCGCGGGTGCTAAAAATAGCAGCATCGGCATGCTTAGCACGTCGTTTGGTAGAAATCCACGTGCGCGTTCTGCAAAAAGCACAATTTGCATGCACATCTTGTGGTTTTGCAGAAAACTTCATCCGCGTCTACCAAAAGATGCATGTGCATGCTTAAAACGCGTTTTCGCACAAATGCGTGCGCGGGTGCTTAGAATAGCAGCATCGGCATGCTTAGCACGTCGTTTGGTAGAAATCCACGTGCGCGTTCTGCAAAAAGCACAATTTGCATGCACATCTTGTGGTTTTGCAGAAAACTTCATCCGCGTCTACCAAAAGATGCATGTGCATGCTTAAAACGCGTTTTCGCACAAATCCGTGCGCGGGTGCTAAAAAGAGCAGCATCGGCATGCTTAGCACGTCGTTTGGTAGAAATCCACGTGCGCGTTCTGCAAAAAGCACCATTTGCATGCACATCTTGTGGTTTTGCAGAAAACTTCATCCGCGTCTACCAAAAGATGCATGTGCATGCTTAAAACGCGTTCTCGCACAAATGCGTGCGCGGGTGCTAAAAAGAGCAGCATCGGCATGCTTAGCACGTCGTTTGGTAGAAATCCACGTGCGCGTTCTGCAAAAAGCACCATTTGCATGCACATCTTGTGGTTTTGCAGAAAACTTCATCCGCGTCTACCAAAAGATGCATGTGCATGCTTAAAACGCGTTTTCGCACAATTGCGTGCGCGGGTGCTAAAAAGAGCAGCATCGGCATGCTTAGCACGTCGTTTGGTAGAAATCCACGTGCGCGTTCTGCAAAAAGCACCATTTGCATGCACATCTTGTGGTTTTGCAGAAAACTTCATCCGCGTCTACCAAAAGATGCATGTGCATGCTTAAAACGCGTTTTCGCACAAATGCGTGCGCGGGTGCTAAAAAGAGCAGCATCGGCATGCTTAGCACGTCGTTTGGTAGAAATCCACGAGCGCGTTCTGCAAAAAGCACCATTTGCATGCACATCTTGTGGTTTTGCAGAAAACTTCATCCGCGTCTACCAAAAGATGCATGTGCATGCTTAAAACGCGTTTTCGCACAAATGCGTGCGCGGGTGCTAAAAAGAGCAGCATCGGCATGCTTAGCACGTCGTTTGGTAGAAATCCACGTGCGCGTTCTGCAAAAAGCACCATTTGCATGCACATCTTGTGGTTTTGCAGAAAACTTCATCCGCGTCTACCAAAAGATGCATGTGCATGCTTAAAACGCGTTTTCGCACAAATCCGTGCGCGGGTGCTAAAAAGAGCAGCATCGGCATGCTTAGCACGTCGTTTGGTAGAAATCCACGTGCGCGTTCTGCCAAAAGCACCATTTGCATGCACATCTTGTGGTTTTGCAGAAAACTTCATCCGCGTCTACCAAAAGATGCATGTGCATGCTTAAAACGCGTTTTCGCACAAATGCGTGCGCGGGTGCTAAAAAGAGCAGCATCGGCATGCTTAGCACGTCGTTTGGTAGAAATCCACGTGCGCGTTCTGCAAAAAGCACCATTTGCATGCACATCTTGTGGTTTTGCAGAAAACTTCATCCGCGTCTACCAAAAGATGCATGTGCATGCTTAAAACGCGTTTTCGCACAAATGCGTGCGCGGGTGCTAAAAATAGCAGCATCGGCATGCTTAGCACGTCGTTTGGTAGAAATCCACGTGCGCGTTCTGCAAAAAGCACCATTTGCATGCACATCTTGTGGTTTTGCAGAAAACTTCATCCGCGTCTACCAAAAGATGCATGTGCATGCTTAAAACGCGTTTTCGCACAAATGCGTGCGCGGGTGCTAAAAAGAGCAGCATCGGCATGCTTAGCACGTCGTTTGGTAGAAATCCACGTGCGCGTTCTGCCAAAAGCACCATTTGCATGCACATCTTGTGGTTTTGCAGAAAGCTTCATCCGCGTCTACCAAAAGATGCATGTGCATGCTTAAAACGCGTTTTCGCACAAATCCGTGCGCGGGTGCTAAAAAGAGCAGCATCGGCATGCTTAGCACGTCGTTTGGTAGAAATCCACGTGCGCGTTCTGCAAAAAGCACCATTTGCATGCACGTCTAGTGGTTTTGCAGAAAACTTCATCCGCGTCTACCAAAACATGCATGTGCATGCTTAAAACGCGTTTTCGCACAAATGCGTGCACGGGTGCTAAAAAGAGCAGCATCGGCATGCTTAGCACGTCGTTTGGTAGAAATCCACGTGCGCGTTCTGCCAAAAGCACCATTTGCATGCACATCTTGTGGTGTTGCAGAAAACTTCATCCGCGTCTACAAAAAGATGCATGTGCATGCTTAAAACGCGTTTTCGCACAAATCCGTGCGCGGGTGCTAAAAAGAGCAGCATCGGCATGCTTAGCACGTCGTTTGGTAGAAATCCACGTGCGCGTTCTGCAAAAAGCACCATTTGCATGCACATCTTGTGGTTTTGCAGAAAACTTCATCCGCGTCTACCAGAAGATGCATGTGCATGCTTAAAACGCGTTTTCGCACAAATGCGTGCGCGGGTGCTAAAAAGAGCAGCATCGGCATGCTTAGCACGTCGTTTGGTAGAAATCCACGTGCGCGTTCTGCCAAAAGCACCATTTGCATGCACATCTTGTGGTTTTGCAGAAAACTTCATCCACGTCTACCAAAAGATGCATGTGCATGCTTAAAACGCGTTTTCGCACAAATCCGTGCGCGGGTGCTAAAAAGAGCAGCATCGGCATGCTTAGCACGTCGTTTGGTAGAAATCCACGTGCGCGTTCTGCAAAAAGCACCATTTGCATGCACATCTTGTGGTTTTGCAGAAAACTTCATCCGCGTCTACCAAAAGATGCATGTGCATGCTTAAAACGCGTTTTCGCACAAATGCGTGCGCGGGTGCTAAAAAGAGCAGCATCGGCATGCTTAGCACGTCGTTTGGTAGAAATCCACGTGCGCGTTCTGCAAAAAGCACCATTTGCATGCACATCTTGTGGTTTTGCAGAAAACTTCATCCGCGTCTACCAAAAGATGCATGTGCATGCTTAAAACGCGTTTTCGCACAAATGCGTGCGCGGGTGCTAAAAAGAGCAGCATCGGCATGCTTAGCACGTCGTTTGGTAGAAATCCACGAGCGCGTTCTGCAAAAAGCACCATTTGCATGCACATCTTGTGGTTTTGCAGAAAACTTCATCCGCGTCTACCAAAAGATGCATGTGCATGCTTAAAACGCGTTTTCGCACAAATGCGTGCGCGGGCGCTAAAAAGAGCAGCATCGGCATGCTTAGCACGTCGTTTGGTAGAAATCCACGAGCGCGTTCTGCAAAAAGCACCATTTGCATGCACATCTTGTGGTTTTGCAGAAAACTTCATCCGCGTCTACCAAAAGATGCATGTGCATGCTTAAAACGCGTTTTCGCACAAATGCGTGCGCGGGTGCTAAAAAGAGCAGCATCGGCATGCTTAGCACGTCGTTTGGTAGAAATCCACGTGCGCGTTCTGCCAAAAGCACCATTTGCATGCACATCTTGTGGTTTTGCAGAAAACTTCATCCGCATCTACCAAAAGATGCATGTGCATGCTTAAAACGCGTTTTCGCACAAATCCGTGCGCGGGTGCTAAAAAGAGCAGCATCGGCATGCTTAGCACGTCGTTTGGTAGAAATCCACGTGCGCGTTCTGCAAAAAGCACCATTTGCATGCACATCTTGTGGTTTTGCAGAAAACTTCATCCGCGTCTACCAAAAGATGCATGTGCATGCTTAAAACGCGTTTTCGCACAAATGCGTGCGCGGGTGCTAAAAAGAGCAGCATCGGCATGCTTTACACGTCGTTTGGTAGAAATCCACGAGCGCGTTCTGCAAAAAGCACCATTTGCATGCACATCTTGTGGTTTTGCAGAAAACTTCATCCGCGTCTACCAAAAGATGCATGTGCATGCTTAAAACGCGTTTTCGCACAAATGCGTGCGCGGGTGCTAAAAAGAGCAGCATCGGCATGCTTAGCACGTCGTTTGATAGACATCCACGTGCGCGTTGTGCCAAAAGCACCATTTGCATGCACATCTTGTGGTTTTGCAGAAAACTTCATCCACGTCTACCAAAAGATGCATGTGCATGCTTAAAACGCGTTTTCGCACAAATCCGTGCGCGGGTGCTAAAAAGAGCAGCATCGGCATGCTTAGCACGTCGTTTGGTAGAAATCCACGTGCGCGTTCTGCAAAAAGCACCATTTGCATGCACATCTTGTGGTTTTCCAGAAAACTTCATCCGCGTCTACCAAAAGATGCATGTGCATGCTTAAAACGCGTTTTCGCACAAATGCGTGCGCGGGTGCTAAAAAGAGCAGCATCGGCATGCTTAGCACGTTGTTTGGTAGAAATCCACGTGCGCGTTCTGCAAAAAGCACCATTTGCATGCACATCTTGTGGTTTTGCACAAAACTTCATCCGCGTGTACCAAAAGATGCATGTGCATGCTTAAAACGCGTTTTCGCACAAATGCGTGCGCGGGTGCTAAAAAGAGCAGCATCGGCATGCTTAGCACGTCGTTTGATAGACATCCACGTGCGCGTTCTGCCAAAAGCACCATTTGCATGCACATCTTGTGGTTTTGCAGAAAACTTCATCCGCGTCTACCAGAAGATGCATGTGCATGCTTAAAACGCGTTTTCGCACAAATCCGTGCGCGGGTGCTAAAAAGAGCAGCATCGGCATGCTTAGCACGTCGTTTGGTAGAAATCCACGTGCGCGTTCTGCAAAAAGCACCATTTGCATGCACATCTTGTGGTTTTGCAGAAAACTTCATCCGCGTCTACCAAAAGATGCATGTGCATGCTTAAAACGCGTTTTCGCACAAATGCGTGCGCGGGTGCTAAAAAGAGCAGCATCGGCATGCTTAGCACGTTGTTTGGTAGAAATCCACGTGCGCGTTCTGCAAAAAGCACCATTTGCATGCACATCTTGTGGTTTTGCAGAAAACTTCATCCGCGTCTAGCAAGAGATGCAAGTGCATGCTTAAAACGCGTTTTCGCACAAATGCGTGCGCGGGTGCTAAAAAGAGCAGCATCGGCATGCTTAGCACGTCGTTTGGTAGAAATCCACGTGCGCGTTCTGCCAAAAGCACCATTTGCATGCACATCTTGTGGTTTTGCAGAAAACTTCATCCGCGTCTACCAAAAGATGCATGTGCATGCTTAAAACGCGTTTTCGCACAAATCCGTACGCGGGTGCTAAAAAGAGCAGCATCGGCATGCTTAGCACGTCGTTTGGTAGAAATCCACGTGCGCGTTCTGCAAAAAGCACCATTTGCATGCACATCTTGTGGTTTTGCAGAAAACTTCACCCGCGTCTACCAAAAGATGCATGTGCATGCTTAAAACGCGTTTTCGCACAAATGCGTGCGCGGGTGCTAAAAAGAGCAGCATCGGCATGCTTAGCACGTCGTTTGGTAGAAATCCACGTGCGCGTTCTGCAAAAAGCACCATTTGCATGCACATCTTGTGGTTTTGCAGAAAACTTCATCCGCGTCTACCAAAAGATGCATGTGCATGCTTAAAACGCGTTTTCGCACAAATGCGTGCGCGGGTGCTAAAAATAGCAGCATCGGCATGCTTAGCACGTCGTTTGGTAGAAATCCACGTGCGCGTTCTGCAAAAAGCACCATTTGCATGCACATCTTGTGGTTTTGCAGAAAACTTCATCCGCGTCTACCAAAATATGCATGTGCATGCTTAAAACGCGTTTTCGCACAAATGCGTGCGCGGGTGCTAAAAAGAGCAGCATCGGCATGCTTAGCACGTCGTTTGGTCGAAATCCACGTGCGCGTTCTGCCAAAAGCACCATTTGCATGCACATCTTGTGGTTTTGCAGAAAACTTCATCCGCGTCTACCAAAAGATGCATGTGCATGCTTAAAACGCGTTTTCGCACAAATCCGTGCGCGGGTGCTAAAAAGAGCCGCATCGGCATGCTTAGCACGTCGTTTGGTAGAAATCCACGTGCGCGTTCTGCAAAAAGCACCATTTGCATGCACGTCTTGTGGTTTTGCAGAAAACTTCATCCGCGTCTACCAAAAGATGCATGGGCATGCTTAAAACGCGTTTTCGCACAAATGCGTGCGCGGGTGCTAAAAAGAGCAGCATCGGCATGCTTAGCACGTCGTTTGGTAGAAATCCACGTGCGCGTTCTGCCAAAAGCACCATTTGCATGCACATGTTGTGGTTTTGCAGAAAACTTCATCCGCGTCTACCAAAAGATGCATGTGCATGCTTAAAACGCGTTTTCGCACAAATGCGTGCGCGGGTGCTAAAAAGAGCAGCATCGGCATGCTTAGCACGTCGTTTGGTAGAAATCCACGAGCGCGTTCTGCAAAAAGCACCATTTGCATGCACATCTTGTGGTTTTGCAGAAAACTTTATCCGCGTCTACCAAAAGATGCATGTGCATGCTTAAAACGCGTTTTCGCACAAATCCGTGCGCGGGTGCTAAAAAGAGCAGCATCGGCATGCTTAGCACGTCGTTTGGTAGAAATCCACGTGCGCGTTCTGCAAAAAGCACCATTTGCATGCACATCTTGTGGTTTTGCAGAAAACTTCATCCGCGTCTACCAAAAGATGCATGTGCATGCTTAAAACGCGTTTTCGCACAATTGCGTGCGCGGGTGCTAAAAAGAGCAGCATCGGCATGCTTAGCACGTCGTTTGGTAGAAATCCACGTGCGCGTTCTGCAAAAAGCACCATTTGCATGCACATCTTGTGGTTTTGCAGAAAACTTCATCCGCGTCTACCAAAAGATGCATGTGCATGCTTAAAACGCGTTTTCGCACAAATGCGTGCGCGGGTGCTAAAAAGAGCAGCATCGGCATGCTTAGCACGTCGTTTGGTAGAAATCCACGTGCGCGTTCTGCCAAAAGCACCATTTGCATGCACATGTTGTGGTTTTGCAGAAAACTTCATCCGCGTCTACCAAAAGATGCATGTGCATGCTTAAAACGCGTTTTCGCACAAATCCGTGCGCGGGTGCTAAAAAGAGCAGCATCGGCATGCTTAGCACGTCGTTTGGTAGAAATCCACGTGCGCGTTCTGCAAAAAGCACCATTTGCATGCACATCTTGTGGTTTTGCAGAAAACTTCATCCGCGTCTACCAAAAGATGCATGTGCATGCTTAAAACGCGTTTTCGCACAAATGCGTGCGCGGGTGCTAAAAAGAGCAGCATCGGCATGCTTAGCACGTCGTTTGGTAGAAATCCACGTGCGCGTTCTGCCAAAAGCACCATTTGCATGCACATGTTGTGGTTTTGCAGAAAACTTCATCCGCGTCTACCAAAAGATGCATGTGCATGCTTAAAACGCGTTTTCGCACAAATGCGTGCGCGGGTGCTAAAAAGAGCAGCATCGGCATGCTTAGCACGTCGTTTGGTAGAAATCCACGAGCGCGTTCTGCAAAAAGCACCATTTGCATGCACATCTTGTGGTTTTGCAGAAAACTTTATCCGCGTCTACCAAAAGATGCATGTGCATGCTTAAAACGCGTTTTCGCACAAATGCGTGCGCGGGTGCTAAAAAGAGCAGCATCGGCATGCTTAGCACGTCGTTTGGTAGAAATCCACGTGCGCGTTCTGCAAAAAACACCATTTGCATGCACATCTTGTGGTTTTGCAGAAAACTTCATCCGCGTCTACCAAAAGATGCATGTGCATGCTTAAAACGCGTTTTCGCACAAATGCGTGCGCGGGTGCTAAAAAGAGCAGCATCGGCATGCTTAGCACGTTGTTTGGTAGAAATCCACGTGCGCGTTCTGCAAAAAGCACCATTTGCATGCACATCTTGTGGTTTTGCAGAAAACTTCATCCGCGTCTACCAAAAGATGCAAGTGCATGCTTAAAACGCGTTTTCGCACAAATGCGTGCGCGGGTGCTAAAAAGAGCAGCATCGGCATGCTTAGCACGTCGTTTGGTAGAAATCCACGTGCGCGTTCTGCAAAAAGCACCATTTGCATGCACATCTTGTGGTTTTGCAGAAAACTTCATCCGCGTCTACCAAAAGATGCATGTGCATGCTTAAAACGCGTTTTCGCACAAATGCGTGCGCGGGTGCTAAAAAGAGCAGCATCGGCATGCTTAGCACGTCGTTTGGTAGAAATCCACGAGCGCGTTCTGCAAAAAGCACCATTTGCATGCACATCTTGTGGTTTTGCAGAAAACTTTATCCGCGTCTACCAAAAGATGCATGTGCATGCTTAAAACGCGTTTTCGCACAAATGCGTGCGCGGGTGCTAAAAAGAGCAGCATCGGCATGCTTAGCACGTCGTTTGGTAGAAATCCACGTGCGCGTTCTGCAAAAAACACCATTTGCATGCACATCTTGTGGTTTTGCAGAAAACTTCATCCGCGTCTACCAAAAGATGCATGTGCATGCTTAAAACGCGTTTTCGCACAAATGCGTGCGCGGGTGCTAAAAAGAGCAGCATCGGCATGCTTAGCACGTTGTTTGGTAGAAATCCACGTGCGCGTTCTGCAAAAAGCACCATTTGCATGCACATCTTGTGGTTTTGCAGAAAACTTCATCCGCGACTACCAAAAGATGCAAGTGCATGCTTAAAACGCGTTTTCGCACAAATGCGTGCGCGGGTGCTAAAAAGAGCAGCATCGGCATGCTTAGCACGTCGTTTGGTAGAAATCCACGTGCGCGTTCTGCAAAAAGCACCATTTGCATGCACATCTTGTGGTTTTGCAGAAAACTTCATCCGCGTCTACCAAAAGATGCATGTGCATGCTTAAAACGCGTTTTCGCACAAATGCGTGCGCGGGTGCTTAGAATAGCAGCATCGGCATGCTTAGCACGTCGTTTGGTAGAAATCCACGTGCGCGTTCTGCAAAAAGCACCATTTGCATGCACATCTTGTGGTTTTGCAGAAAAATTCATCCGCGTCTACCAAAAGATGCATGTGCATGCTTAAAACGCGTTTTCGCACAAATCCGTGCGCGGGTGCTAAAAAGAGCAGCATCGGCATGCTTAGCACGTCGTTTGGTAGAAATCCACGTGCGCGTTCTGCAAAAAGCACCATTTGCATGCACATCTTGTGGTTTTGCAGAAAACTTCATCCGCGTCTACCAAAAGATGCATGTGCATGCTTAAAACGCGTTTTCGCACAAATGCGTGCGCGGGTGCTTAGAATAGCAGCATCGGCATGCTTAGCACGTCGTTTGGTAGAAATCCACGTGCGCGTTCTGCCAAAAGCACCATTTGCATGCACATCTTGTGGTTTTGCAGAAAACTTCATCCGCGTCTGCCAAAAGATGCATGTGCATGCTTAAAACGCGTTTTCGCACAAATGCGTGCGCGGGTGCTAAAAAGAGCAGCATCGGCATGCTTAGCACGTCGTTTGGTAGAAATCCACGTGCGCGTTCTGCAAAAAGCACCATTTGCATGCACATCTTGTGGTTTTGCAGAAAACTTCATCCGCGTCTACCAAAAGATGCATGTGCATGCTTAAAACGCGTTTTCGCACAAATGCGTGCGCGGGTGCTAAAAAGAGCAGCATCGGCATGCTTAGCACGTCGTTTGGTAGAAATCCACGTGCGCGTTCTGCCAAAAGCACCATTTGCATGCACATGTTGTGGTTTTGCAGAAAACTTCATCCGCGTCTACCAAAAGATGCATGTGCATGCTTAAAACGCGTTTTCGCACAAATCCGTGCGCGGGTGCTAAAAAGAGCAGCATCGGCATGCTTAGCACGTCGTTTGGTAGAAATGCACGTGCGTGTTCTGCAAAAAGCACCATTTGCATGCACATCTTGTGGTTTTGCAGAAAACTTCATCCGCGTCTACCAAAAGATGCATGTGCATGCTTAAAACGCGTTTTCGCACAAATGCGTGCGCGGGTGCTAAAAAGAGCAGCATCGGCATGCTTAGCACGTCGTTTGGTAGAAATCCACGAGCGCGTTCTGCAAAAAGCACCATTTGCATGCACATCTTGTGGTTTTGCAGAAAACTATCCGCGTCTACCAAAAGATGCATGTGCATGCTTAAAACGCGTTTTCTCACAAATCCGTGCGCGGGTGCTAAAAAGAGCAGCATCGGCATGCTTAGCACGTCGTTTGGTAGAAATCCACGTGCGCGTTCTGCAAAAAGCACCATTTGCATGCACATCTTGTGGTTTTGCAGAAAACTTCATCCGCGTCTACCAAAAGATGCATGTGCATGCTTAAAACGCGTTTTCGCACAAATGCGTGCGCGGGTGCTTAGAATAGCAGCATCGGCATGCTTAGCACGTCGTTTGGTAGAAATCCACGTGCGCGTTCTGCCAAAAGCACCATTTGCATGCACATCTTGTGGTTTTGCAGAAAACTTCATCCGCGTCTGCCAAAAGATGCATGTGCATGCTTAAAACGCGTTTTCGCACAAATGCGTGCGCGGGTGCTAAAAAGAGCAGCATCGGCATGCTTAGCACGTCGTTTGGTAGAAATCCACGTGCGCGTTCTGCAAAAAGCACCATTTGCATGCACATCTTGTGGTTTTGCAGAAAACTTCATCCGCGTCTACCAAAAGATGCATGTGCATGCTTAAAACGCGTTTTCGCACAAATGCGTGCGCGGGTGCTAAAAAGAGCAGCATCGGCATGCTTAGCACGTCGTTTGGTAGAAATCCACGTGCGCGTTCTGCCAAAAGCACCATTTGCATGCACATGTTGTGGTTTTGCAGAAAACTTCATCCGCGTCTACCAAAAGATGCATGTGCATGCTTAAAACGCGTTTTCGCACAAATCCGTGCGCGGGTGCTAAAAAGAGCAGCATCGGCATGCTTAGCACGTCGTTTGGTAGAAATGCACGTGCGTGTTCTGCAAAAAGCACCATTTGCATGCACATCTTGTGGTTTTGCAGAAAACTTCATCCGCGTCTACCAAAAGATGCATGTGCATGCTTAAAACGCGTTTTCGCACAAATGCGTGCGCGGGTGCTAAAAAGAGCAGCATCGGCATGCTTAGCACGTCGTTTGGTAGAAATCCACGAGCGCGTTCTGCAAAAAGCACCATTTGCATGCACATCTTGTGGTTTTGCAGAAAACTTTATCCGCGTCTACCAAAAGATGCATGTGCATGCTTAAAACGCGTTTTCGCACAAATGCGTGCGCGGGTGCTAAAAAGAGCAGCATCGGCATGCTTAGCACGTCGTTTGGTAGAAATCCACGAGCGCGTTCTGCAAAAAGCACCATTTGCATGCACATCTTGTGGTTTTGCAGAAAACTATCCGCGTCTACCAAAAGATGCATGTGCATGCTTAAAACGCGTTTTCTCACAAATCCGTGCGCGGGTGCTAAAAAGAGCAGCATCGGCATGCTTAGCACGTCGTTTGGTAGAAATCCACGTGCGCGTTCTGCAAAAAGCACCATTTGCATGCACATCTTGTGGTTTTGCAGAAAACTTCATCCGCGTCTACCAAAAGATGCATGTGCATGCTTAAAACGCGTTTTCGCACAAATGCGTGCGCGGGTGCTTAGAATAGCAGCATCGGCATGCTTAGCACGTCGTTTGGTAGAAATCCACGTGCGCGTTCTGCCAAAAGCACCATTTGCATGCACATCTTGTGGTTTTGCAGAAAACTTCATCCGCGTCTGCCAAAAGATGCATGTGCATGCTTAAAACGCGTTTTCGCACAAATGCGTGCGCGGGTGCTAAAAAGAGCAGCATCGGCATGCTTAGCACGTCGTTTGGTAGAAATCCACGTGCGCGTTCTGCAAAAAGCACCATTTGCATGCACATCTTGTGGTTTTGCAGAAAACTTCATCCGCGTCTACCAAAAGATGCATGTGCATGCTTAAAACGCGTTTTCGCACAAATGCGTGCGCGGGTGCTAAAAAGAGCAGCATCGGCATGCTTAGCACGTCGTTTGGTAGAAATCCACGTGCGCGTTCTGCCAAAAGCACCATTTGCATGCACATGTTGTGGTTTTGCAGAAAACTTCATCCGCGTCTACCAAAAGATGCATGTGCATGCTTAAAACGCGTTTTCGCACAAATCCGTGCGCGGGTGCTAAAAAGAGCAGCATCGGCATGCTTAGCACGTCGTTTGGTAGAAATGCACGTGCGTGTTCTGCAAAAAGCACCATTTGCATGCACATCTTGTGGTTTTGCAGAAAACTTCATCCGCGTCTACCAAAAGATGCATGTGCATGCTTAAAACGCGTTTTCGCACAAATGCGTGCGCGGGTGCTAAAAAGAGCAGCATCGGCATGCTTAGCACGTCGTTTGGTAGAAATCCACGAGCGCGTTCTGCAAAAAGCACCATTTGCATGCACATCTTGTGGTTTTGCAGAAAACTTTATCCGCGTCTACCAAAAGATGCATGTGCATGCTTAAAACGCGTTTTCGCACAAATGCGTGCGCGGGTGCTAAAAAGAGCAGCATCGGCATGCTTAGCACGTCGTTTGGTAGAAATCCACGTGCGCGTTCTGCAAAAAACACCATTCGCATGCACATCTTGTGGTTTTGCAGAAAACTTCATCCGCGTCTACCAAAAGATGCATGTGCATGCTTAAAACGCGTTTTCGCACAAATGCGTGCGCGGGTGCTAAAAAGAGCAGCATCGGCATGCTTAGCACGTTGTTTGGTAGAAATCCACGTGCGCGTTCTGCAAAAAGCACCATTTGCATGCACATCTTGTGGTTTTGCAGAAAACTTCATCCGCGTCTACCAAAAGATGCAAGTGCATGCTTAAAACGCGTTTTCGCACAAATGCGTGCGCGGGTGCTAAAAAGAGCAGCATCGGCATGCTTAGCACGTCGTTTGGTAGAAATCCACGTGCGCGTTCTGCAAAAAGCACCATTTGCATGCACATCTTGTGGTTTTGCAGAAAACTTCATCCGCGTCTACCAAAAGATGCATGTGCATGCTTAAAACGCGTTTTCGCACAAATGCGTGCGCGGGTGCTTAGAATAGCAGCATCGCCATGCTTAGCACGTCGTTTGGTAGAAATCCACGTGCGCGTTCTGCAAAAAGCACCATTTGCATGCACATCTTGTGGTTTTGCAGAAAACTTCATCCGCGTCTACCAAAAGATGCATGTGCATGCTTAAAACGCGTTTTCGCACAAATCCGTGCGCGGGTGCTAAAAAGAGCAGCATCGGCATGCTTAGCACGTCGTTTGGTAGAAATCCACGTGCGCGTTCTGCAAAAAGCACCATTTGCATGCACATCTTGTGGTTTTGCAGAAAACTTCATCCGCGTCTACCAAAAGATGCATGTGCATGCTTAAAACGCGTTTTCGCACAAATGCGTGCGCGGGTGCTTAGAATAGCAGCATCGGCATGCTTAGCACGTCGTTTGGTAGAAATCCACGTGCGCGTTCTGCAAAAAGCACCATTTGCATGCACATCTTGTGGTTTTGCAGAAAACTTCATCCGCGTCTACCAAAAGATGCATGTGCATGCTTAAAACGCGTTTTCGCACAAATGCGTGCGCGGGTGCTAAAAAGAGCAGCATCGGCATGCTTAGCACGTCGTTTGGTAGAAATCCACGTGCGCGTTCTGCCAAAAGCACCATTTGCATGCACATCTTGTGGTTTTGCAGAAAACTTCATCCGCGTCTACCAAAAGATGCATGTGCATGCTTAAAACGCGTTTTCGCACAAATCCGTGCGCGGGTGCTAAAAAGAGCAGCATCGGCAAGCGTAGCACGTCGTTTGGTAGAAATCCACGTGCGCGTTCTGCAAAAAGCACCATTTGCATGAACATTTTGTGGTTTTGCAGAAAACTTCATCCGCGTCTACCAAAAGATGCATGTGCATGCTTAAAACACGTTTTCGCACAAATGCGTGCGCGGGTGCTAAAAAGAGCAGCATCGGCATGCTTAGCACGTCGTTTGGTAGAAATCCACGTGCGCGTTCTGCCAAAAGCACCATTTGCATGCACATCTTGTGGTTTTGCAGAAAACTTCATCCGCGTGTTCCAAAAGATGATGTGCATGCTTAAAACGCGTTTTCGCACAAATCCGTGCGCGGGTGCTAAAAAGAGCAGCATCGGCATGCTTAGCACGTCGTTTGGTAGAAATCCACGTGCGCGTTCTGCAAAAAGCACCATTTGTATGAACATTTTGTGGTTTTGCAGAAAACTTCATCCGCGTCTACCAAAAGATGCATGTGCATGCTTAAAACACGTTTTCGCACAAATGCGTGCGCGGGTGCTAAAAAGAGCAGCATCGGCATGCTTAGCACGTCGTTTGGTAGAAATCCACGTGCGCGTTCTACCAAAAGCACCATTTGCATGCACATCTTGTGGTTTTGCAGAAAACTTCATCCGCGTGTTCCAAAAGATGCATGTGCATGCTTAAAACGCGTTTTCGCACAAATCCGTGCGCGGGTGCTAAAAAGAGCAGCATCGGCATGCTTAGCACGTCGTTTGGTAGAAATCCACGTGCGCGTTCTGCAAAAAGCACCATTTGCATGCACATCTTGTGGTTTTGCAGAAAACTTCATCCGCGTCTACCAAAAGATGCATGTGCATGCTTAAAACGCGTTTTCGCACAAATGCGTGCGCGGGTGCTAAAAAGAGCAGCATCGGCATGCTTAGCACGTCGTTTGGTAGAAATCCACGTGCGCGTTCTGCCAAAAGCACCATTTGCATGCACATCTTGTGGTTTTGCAGAAAACTTCATCCGCGTCTACCAAAAGATGCATGTGCATGCTTAAAACGCGTTTTCGCACAAATCCGTGCGCGGGTGCTAAAAAGAGCAGCATCGGCAAGCGTAGCACGTCGTTTGGTAGAAATCCACGTGCGCGTTCTGCAAAAAGCACCATTTGCATGAACATTTTGTGGTTTTGCAGAAAACTTCATCCGCGTCTACCAAAAGATGCATGTGCATGCTTAAAACACGTTTTCGCACAAATGCGTGCGCGGGTGCTAAAAAGAGCAGCATCGGCATGCTTAGCACGTCGTTTGGTAGAAATCCACGTGCGCGTTCTGCAAAAAGCACCATTTGCATGCACATTTTGTGGTTTTGCAGAAAACTTCATCCGCGTCTACCAAAAGATGCATGTGCATGCTTAAAACGCGTTTTCGCACAAATGCGTGCGCGGGTGCTAAAAAGAGCAGCATCGGCATGCTTAGCACGTCGTTTGGTAGAAATCCACGTGCGCGTTCTGCAAAAAGCACCATTTGCATGCACATCTTGTGGTTTTGCAGAAAACTTCATACGCGTCTACCAAAAGATGCATGTGCATGCTTAAAACGCGTTTTCGCACAAATGCGTGCGCGGGTGCTAAAAATAGCAGCATCGGCATGCTTAGCACGTCGTTTGGTAGAAATCCACGTGCGCGTTCTGCAAAAAGCACAATTTGCATGCACATCTTGTGGTTTTGCAGAAAACTTCATCCGCGTCTACCAAAAGATGCATGTGCATGCTTAAAACGCGTTTTCGCACAAATGCGTGCGCGGGTGCTAAAAAGAGCAGCATCGGCATGCTTAGCACGTCGTTTGGTAGAAATCCACGTGCGCGTTCTGCCAAAAGCACCATTTGCATGCACATCTTGTGCTTTTGCAGAAAACTTCATCCGCGTCTACCAAAAGATGCATGTGCATGCTTAAAACGCGTTTTCGCACAAATCCGTGCGCGGGTGCTAAAAAGAGCAGCATCGGCATGCTTAGCACGTCGTTTGGTAGAAATCCACGTGCGCGTTCTGCAAAAAGCACCATTTGCATGCACAACTTGTGGTTTTGCAGAAAACTTCATCCGCGTCTACCAAAAGATGCATGTGCATGCTTAAAACGCGTTTTCGCACAATTGCGTGCGCGGGTGCTAAAAAGAGCAGCATCGGCATGCTTAGCACGTCGTTTGGTAGAAATCCACGAGCGCGTTCTGCAAAAAGCACCATTTGCATGCACATCTTGTGGTTTTGCAGAAAACTTCATCCGCGTCTACCAAAAGATGCATGTGCATGCTTAAAACGCGTTTTCGCACAAATGCGTGCGCGGGTGCTAAAAAGAGCAGCATCGGCATGCTTAGCACGTCGTTTGGTAGAAATCCACGTGCGCGTTCTGCCAAAAGCACCATTTGCATGCACATCTTGTGGTTTTGCAGAAAACTTCATCCGCGTCTACCAAAAGATGCATGTGCATGCTTAAAACGCGTTTTCGCACAAATCCGTGCGCGGGTGCTAAAAAGAGCAGCATCGGCAAGCTTAGCACGTCGTTTGGTAGAAATCCACGTGCGCGTTCTGCAAAAAGCACCATTTGCATGCACATCTTGTGGTTTTGCAGAAAACTTCATCCGCGTCTACCAAAAGATGCATGTGCATGCTTAAAACGCGTTTTCGCACAAATGCGTGCGCGGGTGCTAAAAATAGCAGCATCGGCATGCTTAGCACGTCGTTTGGTAGAAATCCACGTGCGCGTTCTGCAAAAAGCACAATTTGCATGCACATCTTGTGGTTTTGCAGAAAACTTCATCCGCGTCTACCAAAAGATGCATGTGCATGCTTAAAACGCGTTTTCGCACAAATGCGTGCGCGGGTGCTTAGAATAGCAGCATCGGCATGCTTAGCACGTCGTTTGGTAGAAATCCACGTGCGCGTTCTGCAAAAAGCACAATTTGCATGCACATCTTGTGGTTTTGCAGAAAACTTCATCCGCGTCTACCAAAAGATGCATGTGCATGCTTAAAACGCGTTTTCGCACAAATCCGTGCGCGGGTGCTAAAAAGAGCAGCATCGGCATGCTTAGCACGTCGTTTGGTAGAAATCCACGTGCGCGTTCTGCAAAAAGCACCATTTGCATGCACATCTTGTGGTTTTGCAGAAAACTTCATCCGCGTCTACCAAAAGATGCATGTGCATGCTTAAAACGCGTTCTCGCACAAATGCGTGCGCGGGTGCTAAAAAGAGCAGCATCGGCATGCTTAGCACGTCGTTTGGTAGAAATCCACGTGCGCGTTCTGCAAAAAGCACCATATTCATGCACATCTTGTGGTTTTGCAGAAAACTTCATCCGCGTCTACCAAAAGATGCATGTGCATGCTTAAAACGCGTTTTCGCACAATTGCGTGCGCGGGTGCTAAAAAGAGCAGCATCGGCATGCTTAGCACGTCGTTTGGTAGAAATCCACGTGCGCGTTCTGCAAAAAGCACCATTTGCATGCACATCTTGTGGTTTTGCAGAAAACTTCATCCGCGTCTACCAAAAGATGCATGTGCATGCTTAAAACGCGTTTTCGCACAAATGCGTGCGCGGGTGCTAAAAAGAGCAGCATCGGCATGCTTAGCACGTCGTTTGGTAGAAATCCACGAGCGCGTTCTGCAAAAAGCACCATTTGCATGCACATCTTGTGGTTTTGCAGAAAACTTCATCCGCGTCTACCAAAAGATGCATGTGCATGCTTAAAACGCGTTTTCGCACAAATGCGTGCGCGGGTGCTAAAAAGAGCAGCATCGGCATGCTTAGCACGTCGTTTGGTAGAAATCCACGTGCGCGTTCTGCAAAAAGCACCATTTGCATGCACATCTTGTGGTTTTGCAGAAAACTTCATCCGCGTCTACCAAAAGATGCATGTGCATGCTTAAAACGCGTTTTCGCACAAATCCGTGCGCGGGTGCTAAAAAGAGCAGCATCGGCATGCTTAGCACGTCGTTTGGTAGAAATCCACGTGCGCGTTCTGCCAAAAGCACCATTTGCATGCACATCTTGTGGTTTTGCAGAAAACTTCATCCGCGTCTACCAAAAGATGCATGTGCATGCTTAAAACGCGTTTTCGCACAAATGCGTGCGCGGGTGCTAAAAAGAGCAGCATCGGCATGCTTAGCACGTCGTTTGGTAGAAATCCACGTGCGCGTTCTGCAAAAAGCACCATTTGCATGCACATCTTGTGGTTTTGCAGAAAACTTCATCCGCGTCTACCAAAAGATGCATGTGCATGCTTAAAACGCGTTTTCGCACAAATGCGTGCGCGGGTGCTAAAAATAGCAGCATCGGCATGCTTAGCACGTCGTTTGGTAGAAATCCACGTGCGCGTTCTGCAAAAAGCACCATTTGCATGCACATCTTGTGGTTTTGCAGAAAACTTCATCCGCGTCTACCAAAAGATGCATGTGCATGCTTAAAACGCGTTTTCGCACAAATGCGTGCGCGGGTGCTAAAAAGAGCAGCATCGGCATGCTTAGCACGTCGTTTGGTAGAAATCCACGTGCGCGTTCTGCCAAAAGCACCATTTGCATGCACATCTTGTGGTTTTGCAGAAAGCTTCATCCGCGTCTACCAAAAGATGCATGTGCATGCTTAAAACGCGTTTTCGCACAAATCCGTGCGCGGGTGCTAAAAAGAGCAGCATCGGCATGCTTAGCACGTCGTTTGGTAGAAATCCACGTGCGCGTTCTGCAAAAAGCACCATTTGCATGCACGTCTAGTGGTTTTGCAGAAAACTTCATCCGCGTCTACCAAAACATGCATGTGCATGCTTAAAACGCGTTTTCGCACAAATGCGTGCACGGGTGCTAAAAAGAGCAGCATCGGCATGCTTAGCACGTCGTTTGGTAGAAATCCACGTGCGCGTTCTGCCAAAAGCACCATTTGCATGCACATCTTGTGGTGTTGCAGAAAACTTCATCCGCGTCTACAAAAAGATGCATGTGCATGCTTAAAACGCGTTTTCGCACAAATCCGTGCGCGGGTGCTAAAAAGAGCAGCATCGGCATGCTTAGCACGTCGTTTGGTAGAAATCCACGTGCGCGTTCTGCAAAAAGCACCATTTGCATGCACATCTTGTGGTTTTGCAGAAAACTTCATCCGCGTCTACCAGAAGATGCATGTGCATGCTTAAAACGCGTTTTCGCACAAATGCGTGCGCGGGTGCTAAAAAGAGCAGCATCGGCATGCTTAGCACGTCGTTTGGTAGAAATCCACGTGCGCGTTCTGCCAAAAGCACCATTTGCATGCACGTCTTGTGGTTTTGCAGAAAACTTCATCCGCGTCTACCAAAAGATGCATGTGCATGCTTAAAACGCGTTTTCGCACAAATGCGTGCGCGGGTGCTAAAAAGAGCAGCATCGGCATGCTTAGCACGTCGTTTGGTAGAAATCCACGTGCGCGTTCTGCAAAAAGCACCATTTGCATGCACATCTTGTGGCTTTGCAGTTAACTTCATCCGCGTCTACCAAAAGATGCATGTGCATGCTTAAAACGCGTTTTCGCACAAATGCGTGCGCGGGTGCTAAAAAGAGCAGCATCGGCATGCTTAGCCCGTCGTTTGGTAGAAATCCACGTGCGCGTTCTGCCAAAAGCACCATTTGCATGCACATCTTGTGGTTTTGCAGAAAACTTCATCCGCGTCTACCAAAAGATGCATGTGCATGCTTAAAACGCGTTTTCGCACAAATCCGTGCGCGGGTGCTAAAAAGAGCAGCATCGGCATGCTTAGCACGTCGTTTGGTAGAAATCCACGTGCGCGTTCTGCCAAAAGCACCATTTGCATGCACATGTGGTTTTGCAGAAAACTTCATCCGCGTCTACCAAAAGATGCATGTGCATGCTTAAAACGCGTTTTCGCACAAATCCGTGCGCGGGTGCTAAAAAGAGCAGCATCGGCATGCTTAGCACGTCGTTTGGTAGAAATCCACGTGCGCGTTCTGCAAAAAGCACCATTTGCATGCACATCTTGTGGTTTTGCAGAAAACTTTATCCGCGTCTACCAAAAGATGCATGTGCATGTTTAAAACGCGTTTTCGCACAAATCCGTGCGCGGGTGCTAAAAAGAGCAGCATCGGCAAGCTTAGCACGTCGTTTGGTAGAAATCCACGTGCGCGTTCTGCAAAAAGCACCATTTGCATGCACATCTTGTGGTTTTGCAGAAAACTTCATCCGCGTCTACCAAAAGATGCATGTGCATGCTTAAAACGCGTTTTCGCACAAATGCGTGTGCGGGTGCTAAAAAGAGCAGCATCGGCATGCTTAGCACGTCGTTTGGTAGAAATCCACGAGCGCGTTCTGCAAAAAGCACCATTTGCATGCACATCTTGTGGTTTTGCAGAAAACTTCATCCGCGTCTACCAAAAGATGCATGTGCATGCTTAAAACGCGTTTTCGCACAAATGCGTGCGCGGGTGCTAAAAAGAGCAGCATCGGCATGCTTAGCACGTCGTTTGGTAGAAATCCACGTGCGCGTTCTGCCAAAAGCACCATTTGCATGCACATCTTGTGGTTTTGCAGAAAACTTCATCCGCGTCTACCAAAAGATGCATGTGCATGCTTAAAACGCGTTTTCGCACAAATCCGTGCGCGGGTGCTAAAAAGAGCAGCATCGGCAAGCTTAGCACGTCGTTTGGTAGAAATCCACGTGCGCGTTCTGCAAAAAGCACCATTTGCATGCACATTTTGTGGTTTTGCAGAAAACTTCATCCGCGTCTACCAAAAGATGCATGTGCATGCTTAAAACGCGTTTTCGCACAAATGCGTGCGCGGGTGCTAAAAAGAGCAGCATCGGCATGCTTAGCACGTCGTTTGGTAGAAATCCACGTGCGCGTTCTGCAAAAAGCACCATTTGCATGCACATCTTGTGGTTTTGCAGAAAACTTCATACGCGTCTACCAAAAGATGCATGTGCATGCTTAAAACGCGTTTTCGCACAAATGCGTGCGCGGGTGCTAAAAATAGCAGCATCGGCATGCTTAGCACGTCGTTTGGTAGAAATCCACGTGCGCGTTCTGCAAAAAGCACAATTTGCATGCACATCTTGTGGTTTTGCAGAAAACTTCATCCGCGTCTACCAAAAGATGCATGTGCATGCTTAAAACGCGTTTTCGCACAAATGCGTGCGCGGGTGCTAAAAAGAGCAGCATCGGCATGCTTAGCACGTCGTTTGGTAGAAATCCACGTGCGCGTTCTGCCAAAAGCACCATTTGCATGCACATCTTGTGGTTTTGCAGAAAACTTCATCCGCGTCTACCAAAAGATGCATGTGCATGCTTAAAACGCGTTTTCGCACAAATCCGTGCGCGGGTGCTAAAAAGAGCAGCATCGGCATGCTTAGCACGTCGTTTGGTAGAAATCCACGTGCGCGTTCTGCAAAAAGCACCATTTGCATGCACATCTTGTGGTTTTGCAGAAAACTTCATCCGCGTCTACCAAAAGATGCATGTGCATGCTTAAAACGCGTTTTCGCACAATTGCGTGCGCGGGTGCTAAAAAGAGCAGCATCGGCATGCTTAGCACGTCGTTTGGTAGAAATCCACGAGCGCGTTCTGCAAAAAGCACCATTTGCATGCACATCTTGTGGTTTTGCAGAAAACTTCATCCGCGTCTACCAAAAGATGCATGTGCATGCTTAAAACGCGTTTTCGCACAAATGCGTGCGCGGGTGCTAAAAAGAGCAGCATCGGCATGCTTAGCACGTCGTTTGGTAGAAATCCACGTGCGCGTTCTGCCAAAAGCACCATTTGCATGCACATCTTGTGGTTTTGCAGAAAACTTCATCCGCGTCTACCAAAAGATGCATGTGCATGCTTAAAACACGTTTTCGCACAAATCCGTGCGCGGGTGCTAAAAAGAGCAGCATCGGCAAGCTTAGCACGTCGTTTGGTAGAAATCCACGTGCGCGTTCTGCAAAAAGCACCATTTGCATGCACATCTTGTGGTTTTGCAGAAAACTTCATCCGCGTCTACCAAAAGATGCATGTGCATGCTTAAAACGCGTTTTCGCACAAATGCGTGCGCGGGTGCTAAAAATAGCAGCATCGGCATGCTTAGCACGTCGTTTGGTAGAAATCCACGTGCGCGTTCTGCAAAAAGCACAATTTGCATGCACATCTTGTGGTTTTGCAGAAAACTTCATCCGCGTCTACCAAAAGATGCATGTGCATGCTTAAAACGCGTTTTCGCACAAATGCGTGCGCGGGTGCTAAAAAGAGCAGCATCGGCATGCTTAGCACGTCGTTTGGTAGAAATCCACGAGCGCGTTCTGCAAAAAGCACCATTTGCATGCACATCTTGTGGTTTTGCAGAAAACTTCATCCGCGTCTACCAAAAGATGCATGTGCATGCTTAAAACGCGTTTTCGCACAAATCCGTGCGCGGGTGCTAAAAAGAGCAGCATCGGCATGCTTAGCACGTCGTTTGGTAGAAATCCACGTGCGCGTTCTGCAAAAAGCACCATTTGCATGCACATCTTGTGGTTTTGCAGAAAACTTCATCCGCGTCTACCAAAAGATGCATGTGCACGCTTAAAACGCGTTTTCGCACAAATGCGTGCGCGGGTGCTTAGAATAGCAGCATCGGCATGCTTAGCACGTCGTTTGGTAGAAATCCACGTGCGCGTTCTGCAAAAAGCACAATTTGCATGCACATCTTGTGGTTTTGCAGAAAACTTCATCCGCGTCTACCAAAAGATGCATGTGCATGCTTAAAACGCGTTTTCGCACAAATCCGTGCGCGGGTGCTAAAAAGAGCAGCATCGGCATGCTTAGCACGTCGTTTGGTAGAAATCCACGTGCGCGTTCTGCAAAAAGCACCATTTGCATGCACATCTTGTGGTTTTGCAGAAAACTTCATCCGCGTCTACCAAAAGATGCATGTGCATGCTTAAAACGCGTTCTCGCACAAATGCGTGCGCGGGTGCTAAAAAGAGCAGCATCGGCATGCTTAGCACGTCGTTTGGTAGAAATCCACGTGCGCGTTCTGCAAAAAGCACCATTTGCATGCACATCTTGTGGTTTTGCAGAAAACTTCATCCGCGTCTACCAAAAGATGCATGTGCATGCTTAAAACGCGTTTTCGCACAATTGCGTGCGCGGGTGCTAAAAAGAGCAGCATCGGCATGCTTAGCACGTCGTTTGGTAGAAATCCACGTGCGCGTTCTGCAAAAAGCACCATTTGCATGCACATCTTGTGGTTTTGCAGAAAACTTCATCCGCGTCTACCAAAAGATGCATGTGCATGCTTAAAACGCGTTTTCGCACAAATCCGTGCGCGGGTGCTAAAAAGAGCAGCATCGGCATGCTTAGCAC
Source organism: Dermacentor andersoni (assembly GCF_023375885.2). Taxonomy (NCBI): domain Eukaryota; kingdom Metazoa; phylum Arthropoda; class Arachnida; order Ixodida; family Ixodidae; genus Dermacentor; species Dermacentor andersoni. The sequence goes on from NW_027314787.1 coordinate 124,188, forward strand.
GTCGTTTGGTAGAAATCCACGTGCGCGTTCTGCCAAAAGCACCATTTGCATGCACATCTTGTGGTTTTGCAGAAAACTTCATCCGCGTCTACCAAAAGATGCATGTGCATGCTTAAAACGCGTTTTCGCACAAATGCGTGCGCGGGTGCTAAAAAGAGCAGCATCGGCATGCTTAGCACGTCGTTTGGTAGAAATCCACGTGCGCGTTCTGCAAAAAGCACCATTTGCATGCACATCTTGTGGTTTTGCAGAAAACTTCATCCGCGTCTACCAAAAGATGCATGTGCATGCTTAAAACGCGTTTTCGCACAAATGCGTGCGCGGGTGCTAAAAATAGCAGCATCGGCATGCTTAGCACGTCGTTTGGTAGAAATCCACGTGCGCGTTCTGCAAAAAGCACCATTTGCATGCACATCTTGTGGTTTTGCAGAAAACTTCATCCGCGTCTACCAAAAGATGCATGTGCATGCTTAAAACGCGTTTTCGCACAAATGCGTGCGCGGGTGCTAAAAAGAGCAGCATCGGCATGCTTAGCACGTCGTTTGGTAGAAATCCACGTGCGCGTTCTGCCAAAAGCACCATTTGCATGCACATCTTGTGGTTTTGCAGAAAGCTTCATCCGCGTCTACCAAAAGATGCATGTGCATGCTTAAAACGCGTTTTCGCACAAATCCGTGCGCGGGTGCTAAAAAGAGCAGCATCGGCATGCTTAGCACGTCGTTTGGTAGAAATCCACGTGCGCGTTCTGCAAAAAGCACCATTTGCATGCACGTCTAGTGGTTTTGCAGAAAACTTCATCCGCGTCTACCAAAACATGCATGTGCATGCTTAAAACGCGTTTTCGCACAAATGCGTGCACGGGTGCTAAAAAGAGCAGCATCGGCATGCTTAGCACGTCGTTTGGTAGAAATCCACGTGCGCGTTCTGCCAAAAGCACCATTTGCATGCACATCTTGTGGTGTTGCAGAAAACTTCATCCGCGTCTACAAAAAGATGCATGTGCATGCTTAAAACGCGTTTTCGCACAAATCCGTGCGCGGGTGCTAAAAAGAGCAGCATCGGCATGCTTAGCACGTCGTTTGGTAGAAATCCACGTGCGCGTTCTGCAAAAAGCACCATTTGCATGCACATCTTGTGGTTTTGCAGAAAACTTCATCCGCGTCTACCAGAAGATGCATGTGCATGCTTAAAACGCGTTTTCGCACAAATGCGTGCGCGGGTGCTAAAAAGAGCAGCATCGGCATGCTTAGCACGTCGTTTGGTAGAAATCCACGTGCGCGTTCTGCCAAAAGCACCATTTGCATGCACGTCTTGTGGTTTTGCAGAAAACTTCATCCGCGTCTACCAAAAGATGCATGTGCATGCTTAAAACGCGTTTTCGCACAAATGCGTGCGCGGGTGCTAAAAAGAGCAGCATCGGCATGCTTAGCACGTCGTTTGGTAGAAATCCACGTGCGCGTTCTGCAAAAAGCACCATTTGCATGCACATCTTGTGGCTTTGCAGATAACTTCATCCGCGTCTACCAAAAGATGCATGTGCATGCTTAAAACACGTTTTCGCACAAATGCGTGCGCGGGTGCTAAAAAGAGCAGCATCGGCATGCTTAGCCCGTCGTTTGGTAGAAATCCACGTGCGCGTTCTGCCAAAAGCACCATTTGCATGCACATCTTGTGGTTTTGCAGAAAACTTCATCCGCGTCTACCAAAAGATGCATGTGCATGCTTAAAACGCGTTTTCGCACAAATCCGTGCGCGGGTGCTAAAAAGAGCAGCATCGGCATGCTTAGCACGTCGTTTGGTAGAAATCCACGTGCGCGTTCTGCCAAAAGCACCATTTGCATGCACATGTGGTTTTGCAGAAAACTTCATCCGCGTCTACCAAAAGATGCATGTGCATGCTTAAAACGCGTTTTCGCACAAATCCGTGCGCGGGTGCTAAAAAGAGCAGCATCGGCATGCTTAGCACGTCGTTTGGTAGAAATCCACGTGCGCGTTCTGCAAAAAGCACCATTTGCATGCACATCTTGTGGTTTTGCAGAAAACTTTATCCGCGTCTACCAAAAGATGCATGTGCATGTTTAAAACGCGTTTTCGCACAAATCCGTGCGCGGGTGCTAAAAAGAGCAGCATCGGCAAGCTTAGCACGTCGTTTGGTAGAAATCCACGTGCGCGTTCTGCAAAAAGCACCATTTGCATGCACATCTTGTGGTTTTGCAGAAAACTTCATCCGCGTCTACCAAAAGATGCATGTGCATGCTCAAAACGCGTTTTCGCACAAATGCGTGTGCGGGTGCTAAAAAGAGCAGCATCGGCATGCTTAGCACGTCGTTTGGTAGAAATCCACGAGCGCGTTCTGCAAAAAGCACCATTTGCATGCACATCTTGTGGTTTTGCAGAAAACTTCATCCGCGTCTACCAAAAGATGCATGTGCATGCTTAAAACGCGTTTTCGCACAAATGCGTGCGCGGGTGCTAAAAAGAGCAGCATCGGCATGCTTAGCACGTCGTTTGGTAGAAATCCACGTGCGCGTTCTGCCAAAAGCACCATTTGCATGCACATCTTGTGGTTTTGCAGAAAACTTCATCCGCGTCTACCAAAAGATGCATGTGCATGCTTAAAACGCGTTTTCGCACAAATCCGTGCGCGGGTGCTAAAAAGAGCAGCATCGGCAAGCTTAGCACGTCGTTTGGTAGAAATCCACGTGCGCGTTCTGCAAAAAGCACCATTTGCATGCACATTTTGTGGTTTTGCAGAAAACTTCATCCGCGTCTACCAAAAGATGCATGTGCATGCTTAAAACGCGTTTTCGCACAAATGCGTGCGCGGGTGCTAAAAAGAGCAGCATCGGCATGCTTAGCACGTCGTTTGGTAGAAATCCACGTGCGCGTTCTGCAAAAAGCACCATTTGCATGCACATCTTGTGGTTTTGCAGAAAACTTCATACGCGTCTACCAAAAGATGCATGTGCATGCTTAAAACGCGTTTTCGCACAAATGCGTGCGCGGGTGCTAAAAATAGCAGCATCGGCATGCTTAGCACGTCGTTTGGTAGAAATCCACGTGCGCGTTCTGCAAAAAGCACAATTTGCATGCACATCTTGTGGTTTTGCAGAAAACTTCATCCGCGTCTACCAAAAGATGCATGTGCATGCTTAAAACGCGTTTTCGCACAAATGCGTGCGCGGGTGCTAAAAAGAGCAGCATCGGCATGCTTAGCACGTCGTTTGGTAGAAATCCACGTGCGCGTTCTGCCAAAAGCACCATTTGCATGCACATCTTGTGGTTTTGCAGAAAACTTCATCCGCGTCTACCAAAAGATGCATGTGCATGCTTAAAACGCGTTTTCGCACAAATCCGTGCGCGGGTGCTAAAAAGAGCAGCATCGGCATGCTTAGCACGTCGTTTGGTAGAAATCCACGTGCGCGTTCTGCAAAAAGCACCATTTGCATGCACATCTTGTGGTTTTGCAGAAAACTTCATCCGCGTCTACCAAAAGATGCATGTGCATGCTTAAAACGCGTTTTCGCACAATTGCGTGCGCGGGTGCTAAAAAGAGCAGCATCGGCATGCTTAGCACGTCGTTTGGTAGAAATCCACGAGCGCGTTCTGCAAAAAGCACCATTTGCATGCACATCTTGTGGTTTTGCAGAAAACTTCATCCGCGTCTACCAAAAGATGCATGTGCATGCTTAAAACGCGTTTTCGCACAAATGCGTGCGCGGGTGCTAAAAAGAGCAGCATCGGCATGCTTAGCACGTCGTTTGGTAGAAATCCACGTGCGCGTTCTGCCAAAAGCACCATTTGCATGCACATCTTGTGGTTTTGCAGAAAACTTCATCCGCGTCTACCAAAAGATGCATGTGCATGCTTAAAACACGTTTTCGCACAAATCCGTGCGCGGGTGCTAAAAAGAGCAGCATCGGCAAGCTTAGCACGTCGTTTGGTAGAAATCCACGTGCGCGTTCTGCAAAAAGCACCATTTGCATGCACATCTTGTGGTTTTGCAGAAAACTTCATCCGCGTCTACCAAAAGATGCATGTGCATGCTTAAAACGCGTTTTCGCACAAATGCGTGCGCGGGTGCTAAAAATAGCAGCATCGGCATGCTTAGCACGTCGTTTGGTAGAAATCCACGTGCGCGTTCTGCAAAAAGCACAATTTGCATGCACATCTTGTGGTTTTGCAGAAAACTTCATCCGCGTCTACCAAAAGATGCATGTGCATGCTTAAAACGCGTTTTCGCACAAATGCGTGCGCGGGTGCTAAAAAGAGCAGCATCGGCATGCTTAGCACGTCGTTTGGTAGAAATCCACGAGCGCGTTCTGCAAAAAGCACCATTTGCATGCACATCTTGTGGTTTTGCAGAAAACTTCATCCGCGTCTACCAAAAGATGCATGTGCATGCTTAAAACGCGTTTTCGCACAAATCCGTGCGCGGGTGCTAAAAAGAGCAGCATCGGCATGCTTAGCACGTCGTTTGGTAGAAATCCACGTGCGCGTTCTGCAAAAAGCACCATTTGCATGCACATCTTGTGGTTTTGCAGAAAACTTCATCCGCGTCTACCAAAAGATGCATGTGCATGCTTAAAACGCGTTCTCGCACAAATGCGTGCGCGGGTGCTAAAAAGAGCAGCATCGGCATGCTTAGCACGTCGTTTGGTAGAAATCCACGTGCGCGTTCTGCAAAAAGCACCATTTGCATGCACATCTTGTGGTTTTGCAGAAAACTTCATCCGCGTCTACCAAAAGATGCATGTGCATGCTTAAAACGCGTTTTCGCACAATTGCGTGCGCGGGTGCTAAAAAGAGCAGCATCGGCATGCTTAGCACGTCGTTTGGTAGAAATCCACGAGCGCGTTCTGCAAAAAGCACCATTTGCATGCACATCTTGTGGTTTTGCAGAAAACTTCATCCGCGTCTACCAAAAGATGCATGTGCATGCTTAAAACGCGTTTTCGCACAAATGCGTGCGCGGGTGCTAAAAAGAGCAGCATCGGCATGCTTAGCACGTCGTTTGGTAGAAATCCACGTGCGCGTTCTGCCAAAAGCACCATTTGCATGCACATCTTGTGGTTTTGCAGAAAACTTCATCCGCGTCTACCAAAAGATGCATGTGCATGCTTAAAACACGTTTTCGCACAAATCCGTGCGCGGGTGCTAAAAAGAGCAGCATCGGCAAGCTTAGCACGTCGTTTGGTAGAAATCCACGTGCGCGTTCTGCAAAAAGCACCATTTGCATGCACATATTGTGGTTTTGCAGAAAACTTCATCCGCGTCTACCAAAAGATGCATGTGCATGCTTAAAACGCGTTTTCGCACAAATGCGTGCGCGGGTGCTAAAAAGAGCAGCATCGGCATGCTTAGCACGTCGTTTGGTAGAAATCCACGTGCGCGTTCTGCAAAAAGCACCATTTGCATGCACATCTTGTGGTTTTGCAGAAAACTTCATCCGCGTCTACCAAAAGATGCATGTGCATGCTTAAAACGCGTTTTCGCACAAATGCGTGCGCGGGTGCTAAAAATAGCAGCATCGGCATGCTTAGCACGTCGTTTGGTAGAAATCCACGTGCGCGTTCTGCAAAAAGCACAATTTGCATGCACATCTTGTGGTTTTGCAGAAAACTTCATCCGCGTCTACCAAAAGATGCATGTGCATGCTTAAAACGCGTTTTCGCACAAATGCGTGCGCGGGTGCTAAAAAGAGCAGCATCGGCATGCTTAGCACGTCGTTTGGTAGAAATCCACGAGCGCGTTCTGCAAAAAGCACCATTTGCATGCACATCTTGTGGTTTTGCAGAAAACTTCATCCGCGTCTACCAAAAGATGCATGTGCATGCTTAAAACGCGTTTTCGCACAAATCCGTGCGCGGGTGCTAAAAAGAGCAGCATCGGCATGCTTAGCACGTCGTTTGGTAGAAATCCACGTGCGCGTTCTGCAAAAAGCACCATTTGCATGCACATCTTGTGGTTTTGCAGAAAACTTCATCCGCGTCTACCAAAAGATGCATGTGCATGCTTAAAACGCGTTTTCGCACAAATGCGTGCGCGGGTGCTTAGAATAGCAGCATCGGCATGCTTAGCACGTCGTTTGGTAGAAATCCACGTGCGCGTTCTGCAAAAAGCACAATTTGCATGCACATCTTGTGGTTTTGCAGAAAACTTCATCCGCGTCTACCAAAAGATGCATGTGCATGCTTAAAACGCGTTTTCGCACAAATCCGTGCGCGGGTGCTAAAAAGAGCAGCATCGGCATGCTTAGCACGTCGTTTGGTAGAAATCCACGTGCGCGTTCTGCAAAAAGCACCATTTGCATGCACATCTTGTGGTTTTGCAGAAAACTTCATCCGCGTCTACCAAAAGATGCATGTGCATGCTTAAAACGCGTTCTCGCACAAATGCGTGCGCGGGTGCTAAAAAGAGCAGCATCGGCATGCTTAGCACGTCGTTTGGTAGAAATCCACGTGCGCGTTCTGCAAAAAGCACCATTTGCATGCACATCTTGTGGTTTTGCAGAAAACTTCATCCGCGTCTACCAAAAGATGCATGTGCATGCTTAAAACGCGTTTTCGCACAAATGCGTGCGCGGGTGCTAAAAATAGCAGCATCGGCATGCTTAGCACGTCGTTTGGTAGAAATCCACGTGCGCGTTCTGCAAAAAGCACAATTTGCATGCACATCTTGTGGTTTTGCAGAAAACTTCATCCGCGTCTACCAAAAGATGCATGTGCATGCTTAAAACGCGTTTTCGCACAAATGCGTGCGCGGGTGCTAAAAAGAGCAGCATCGGCATGCTTAGCACGTCGTTTGGTAGAAATCCACGAGCGCGTTCTGCAAAAAGCACCATTTGCATGCACATCTTGTGGTTTTGCAGAAAACTTCATCCGCGTCTACCAAAAGATGCATGTGCATGCTTAAAACGCGTTTTCGCACAAATCCGTGCGCGGGTGCTAAAAAGAGCAGCATCGGCATGCTTAGCACGTCGTTTGGTAGAAATCCACGTGCGCGTTCTGCAAAAAGCACCATTTGCATGCACATCTTGTGGTTTTGCAGAAAACTTCATCCGCGTCTACCAAAAGATGCATGTGCATGCTTAAAACGCGTTTTCGCACAAATGCGTGCGCGGGTGCTTAGAATAGCAGCATCGGCATGCTTAGCACGTCGTTTGGTAGAAATCCACGTGCGCGTTCTGCAAAAAGCACCATTTGCATGCACATCTTGTGGTTTTGCAGAAAACTTCATCCGCGTCTACCAAAAGATGCATGTGCATGCTTAAAACGCGTTTTCGCACAAATGCGTGCGCGGGTGCTAAAAAGAGCAGCATCGGCATGCTTAGCACGTCGTTTGGTAGAAATCCACGTGCGCGTTCTGCCAAAAGCACCATTTGCATGCACATCTTGTGGTTTTGCAGAAAACTTCATCCGCGTCTACCAAAAGATGCATGTGCATGCTTAAAACGCGTTTTCGCACAAATCCGTGCGCGGGTGCTAAAAAGAGCAGCATCGGCATGCTTAGCACGTCGTTTGGTAGAAATCCACATGCGCGTTCTGCAAAAAGCACCATTTGCATGCACATCTTGTGGTTTTGCAGAAAACTTCATCCGCGTCTACGAAAAGATGCATGTGCATGCTTAAAACGCGTTTTCGCACAAATGCGTGCGCGGGTGCTTAGAATAGCAGCATCGGCATGCTTAGCACGTCGTTTGGTAGAAATCCACGTGCGCGTTCTGCAAAAAGCACCATTTGCATGCACATCTTGTGGTTTTGCAGAAAACTTCATCCGCGTCTACCAAAAGATGCATGTGCATGCTTAAAACGCGTTTTCGCACAAATGCGTGCGCGGGTGCTAAAAAGAGCAGCATCGGCATGCTTAGCACGTCGTTTGGTAGAAATCCACGTGCGCGTTCTGCCAAAAGCACCATTTGCATGCACATCTTGTGGTTTTGCAGAAAACTTCATCCGCGTCTACCAAAAGATGCATGTGCATGCTTAAAACGCGTTTTCGCACAAATCCGTGCGCGGGTGCTAAAAAGAGCAGCATCGGCATGCTTAGCACGTCGTTTGGTAGAAATCCACGTGCGCGTTCTGCAAAAAGCACCATTTGCATGCACATCTTGTGGTTTTGCAGAAAACTTCATCCGCGTCTACCAAAAGATGCATGTGCATGCTTAAAACGCGTTTTCGCACAAATCCGTGCGCGGGTGCTAAAAAGAGCAGCATCGGCATGCTTAGCACGTCGTTTGGTAGAAATCCACGTGCGCGTTCGGCAAAAAGCACCATTTGCATGCACATCTTGTGGTTTTGCAGAAAACTTCATCCGCGTCTACCAAAAGATGCATGTGCATGCTTAAAACGCGTTTTCGCACAAATGCGTGCGCGGGTGCTAAAAAGAGCAGCATCGGCATGCTTAGCACGTCGTTTGGTAGAAATCCACGTGCGCGTTCTGCCAAAAGCACCATTTGCATGCACATCTTGTGGTTTTGCAGAAAACTTCATCCGCGTCTACCAAAAGATGCATGTGCATGCTTAAAACGCGTTTTCGCACAAATCCGTGCGCGGGTGCTAAAAAGAGCAGCATCGGCATGCTTAGCACGTCGTTTGGTAGAAATCCACGTGCGCGTTCTGCAAAAAGCACCATTTGCATGCACATCTTGTGGTTTTGCAGAAAACTTCATCCGCGTCTACGAAAAGATGCATGTGCATGCTTAAAACGCGTTTTCGCACAAATGCGTGCGCGGGTGCTTAGAATAGCAGCATCGGCATGCTTAGCACGTCGTTTGGTAGAAATCCACGTGCGCGTTCTGCAAAAAGCACCATTTGCATGCACATCTTGTGGTTTTGCAGAAAACTTCATCCGCGTCTACCAAAAGATGCATGTGCATGCTTAAAACGCGTTTTCGCACAAATCCGTGCGCGGGTGCTAAAAAGAGCAGCATCGGCATGCTTAGCACGTCGTTTGGTAGAAATCCACGTGCGCGTTCTGCAAAAAGCACCATTTGCATGCACATCTTGTGGTTTTGCAGAAAACTTCATCCGCGTCTACCAAAAGATGCATGTGCATGCTTAAAACGCGTTTTCGCACAATTGCGTGCGCGGGTGCTAAAAAGAGCAGCATCGGCATGCTTAGCACGTCGTTTGGTAGAAATCCACGAGCGCGTTCTGCAAAAAGCACCATTTGCATGCACATCTTGTGGTTTTGCAGAAAACTTCATCCGCGTCTACCAAAAGATGCATGTGCATGCTTAAAACGCGTTTTCGCACAAATGCGTGCGCGGGTGCTAAAAAGAGCAGCATCGGCATGCTTAGCACGTCGTTTGGTAGAAATCCACGTGCGCGTTCTGCCAAAAGCACCATTTGCATGCACATCTTGTGGTTTTGCAGAAAACTTCATCCGCGTCTACCAAAAGATGCATGTGCATGCTTAAAACACGTTTTCGCACAAATCCGTGCGCGGGTGCTAAAAAGAGCAGCATCGGCAAGCTTAGCACGTCGTTTGGTAGAAATCCACGTGCGCGTTCTGCAAAAAGCACCATTTGCATGCACATATTGTGGTTTTGCAGAAAACTTCATCCGCGTCTACCAAAAGATGCATGTGCATGCTTAAAACGCGTTTTCGCACAAATGCGTGCGCGGGTGCTAAAAAGAGCAGCATCGGCATGCTTAGCACGTCGTTTGGTAGAAATCCACGTGCGCGTTCTGCAAAAAGCACCATTTGCATGCACATCTTGTGGTTTTGCAGAAAACTTCATCCGCGTCTACCAAAAGATGCATGTGCATGCTTAAAACGCGTTTTCGCACAAATGCGTGCGCGGGTGCTAAAAATAGCAGCATCGGCATGCTTAGCACGTCGTTTGGTAGAAATCCACGTGCGCGTTCTGCAAAAAGCACAATTTGCATGCACATCTTGTGGTTTTGCAGAAAATTTCATCCGCGTCTACCAAAAGATGCATGTGCATGCTTAAAACGCGTTTTCGCACAAATGCGTGCGCGGGTGCTAAAAAGAGCAGCATCGGCATGCTTAGCACGTCGTTTGGTAGAAATCCACGAGCGCGTTCTGCAAAAAGCACCATTTGCATGCACATCTTGTGGTTTTGCAGAAAACTTCATCCGCGTCTACCAAAAGATGCATGTGCATGCTTAAAACGCGTTTTCGCACAAATCCGTGCGCGGGTGCTAAAAAGAGCAGCATCGGCATGCTTAGCACGTCGTTTGGTAGAAATCCACGTGCGCGTTCTGCAAAAAGCACAATTTGCATGCACATCTTGTGGTTTTGCAGAAAATTTCATCCGCGTCTACCAAAAGATGCATGTGCATGCTTAAAACGCGTTTTCGCACAAATGCGTGCGCGGGTGCTAAAAAGAGCAGCATCGGCATGCTTAGCACGTCGTTTGGTAGAAATCCACGAGCGCGTTCTGCAAAAAGCACCATTTGCATGCACATCTTGTGGTTTTGCAGAAAACTTCATCCGCGTCTACCAAAAGATGCATGTGCATGCTTAAAACGCGTTTTCGCACAAATCCGTGCGCGGGTGCTAAAAAGAGCAGCATCGGCATGCTTAGCACGTCGTTTGGTAGAAATCCACGTGCGCGTTCTGCAAAAAGCACCATTTGCATGCACATCTTGTGGTTTTGCAGAAAACTTCATCCGCGTCTACCAAAAGATGCATGTGCATGCTTAAAACGCGTTTTCGCACAAATGCGTGCGCGGGTGCTTAGAATAGCAGCATCGGCATGCTTAGCACGTCGTTTGGTAGAAATCCACGTGCGCGTTCTGCAAAAAGCACAATTTGCATGCACATCTTGGTTTTGCAGAAAACTTCATCCGCGTCTACCAAAAGATGCATGTGCATGCTTAAAACGCGTTTTCGCACAAATCCGTGCGCGGGTGCTAAAAAGAGCAGCATCGGCATGCTTAGCACGTCGTTTGGTAGAAATCCACGTGCGCGTTCTGCAAAAAGCACCATTTGCATGCACATCTTGTGGTTTTGCAGAAAACTTCATCCGCGTCTACCAAAAGATGCATGTGCATGCTTAAAACGCGTTTTCGCACAAATGCGTGCGCGGGTGCTGAAAAGAGCAGCATCGGCATACTTAGCACGTCGTTTGGTAGAAATCCACGTGCGCGTTCTGCCAAAAGCACCATTTGCATGCACATCTTGTGGTTTTGCAGAAAACTTCATCCGCGTCTACCAAAAGATGCATGTGCATGTTAAAACGCGTTCTCGCACAAATGCGTGCGCGGGTGCTAAAAAGAGCAGCATCGGCATGCTTAGCACGTCGTTTGGTAGAAATCCACGTGCGCGTTCTGCAAAAAGCACCATTTGCATGCACATCTTGTGGTTTTGCAGAAAACTTCATCCGCGTCTACCAAAAGATGCATGTGCATGCTTAAAACGCGTTTTCGCACAAATGCGTGCGCGGGTGCTAAAAATAGCAGCATCGGCATGCTTAGCACGTCGTTTGGTAGAAATCCACGTGCGCGTTCTGCAAAAAGCACAATTTGCATGCACATCTTGTGGTTTTGCAGAAAACTTCATCCGCGTCTACCAAAAGATGCATGTGCATGCTTAAAACGCGTTTTCGCACAAATGCGTGCGCGGGTGCTAAAAAGAGCAGCATCGGCATGCTTAGCACGTCGTTTGGTAGAAATCCACGAGCGCGTTCTGCAAAAAGCACCATTTGCATGCACATATTGTGGTTTTGCAGAAAACTTCATCCGCGTCTACCAAAAGATGCATGTGCATGCTTAAAACGCGTTTTCGCACAAATCCGTGCGCGGGTGCTAAAAAGAGCAGCATCGGCATGCTTAGCACGTCGTTTGGTAGAAATCCACGTGCGCGTTCTGCAAAAAGCACCATTTGCATGCACATCTTGTGGTTTTGCAGAAAACTTCATCCGCGTCTACCAAAAGATGCATGTGCATGCTTAAAACGCGTTTTCGCACAAATGCGTGCGCGGGTGCTTAGAATAGCAGCATCGGCATGCTTAGCACGTCGTTTGGTAGAAATCCACGTGCGCGTTCTGCAAAAAGCACCATTTGCATGCACATCTTGTGGTTTTGCAGAAAACTTCATCCGCGTCTACCAAAAGATGCATGTGCATGCTTAAAACGCGTTTTCGCACAAATCCGTGCGCGGGTGCTAAAAAGAGCAGCATCGGCATGCTTAGCACGTCGTTTGGTAGAAATCCACGTGCGCGTTCTGCAAAAAGCACCATTTGCATGCACATCTTGTGGTTTTGCAGAAAACTTCATCCGCGTCTACCAAAAGATGCATGTGCATGCTTAAAACGCGTTTTCGCACAAATGCGTGCGCGGGTGCTAAAAAGAGCAGCATCGGCATGCTTAGCACGTCGTTTGGTAGAAATCCACGTGCGCGTTCTGCCAAAAGCACCATTTGCATGCACATCTTGTGGTTTTGCAGAAAACTTCATCCGCGTCTACCAAAAGATGCATGTGCATGCTTAAAACGCGTTTTCGCACAAATCCGTGCGCGGGTGCTAAAAAGAGCAGCATCGGCATGCTTAGCACGTCGTTTGGTAGAAATCCACGTGCGCGTTCTGCAAAAAGCGCCATTTGCATGCACATCTCGTGGTTTTGCAGAAAACTTCATCCGCGTCTACGAAAAGATGCATGTGCATGCTTAAAACGCGTTTTCGCACAAATGCGTGCGCGGGTGCTTAGAATAGCAGCATCGGCATGCTTAGCACGTCGTTTGGTAGAAATCCACGTGCGCGTTCTGCAAAAAGCACCATTTGCATGCACATCTTGTGGTTTTGCAGAAAACTTCATCCGCGTCTACCAAAAGATGCATGTGCATGCTTAAAACGCGTTTTCGCACAAATGCGTGCGCGGGTGCTAAAAAGAGCAGCATCGGCATGCTTAGCACGTCGTTTGGTAGAAATCGACGTGCGCGTTCTGCCAAAAGCACCATTTGCATGCACATCTTGTGGTTTTGCAGAAAACTTCATCCGCGTCTACCAAAAGATGCATGTGCATGCTTAAAACGCGTTTTCGCACAAATCCGTGCGCGGGTGCTAAAAAGAGCAGCATCGGCATGCTTAGCACGTCGTTTGGTAGAAATCCACGTGCGCGTTCTGCAAAAAGCACCATTTGCATGCACGTCTAGTGGTTTTGCAGAAAACTTCATCCGCGTCTACCAAAACATGCATGTGCATGCTTAAAACGCGTTTTCGCACAAATGCGTGCACGGGTGCTAAAAAGAGCAGCATCGGCATGCTTAGCACGTCGTTTGGTAGAAATCCACGTGCGCGTTCTGCCAAAAGCACCATTTGCATGCACATCTTGTGGTTTTGCAGAAAACTTCATCCGCGTCTACCAAAAGATGCATGTGCATGCTTAAAACGCGTTTTCGCACAAATCCGTGCGCGGGTGCTAAAAAGAGCAGCATCGGCAAGCGTAGCACGTCGTTTGGTAGAAATCCACGTGCGCGTTCTGCAAAAAGCACCATTTGCATGAACATTTTGTGGTTTTGCAGAAAACTTCATCCGCGTCTACCAAAAGATGCATGTGCATAATGCGTGCGCGGGTGCTAAAAAGAGCAGCATCGGCATGCTTAGCACGTCGTTTGGTAGAAATCCACGTGCGCGTTCTGCAAAAAGCACCATTTGCATGCACATCTTGTGGTTTTGCAGAAAACTTCATCCGCGTCTACCAAAAGAAGCATGTGCATGCTTAAAACGCGTTTTCGCACAAATGCGTGCGCGGGTGCTAAAAAGAGCAGCATCGGCATGCTTAGCACGTCGTTTGGTAGAAATCCACGAGCGCGTTCTGCAAAAAGCACCATTTGCATGCACATCTTGTGGTTTTGCAGAAAACTTCATCCGCGTCTACCAAAACATGCATGTGCATGCTTAAAACGCGTTTTCGCACAAATGCGTGCGCGGGTGCTAAAAAGAGCAGCATCGGCATGCTTAGCACGTCGTTTGGTAGAAATCCACGTGCGCGTTCTGCAAAAAGCACCATTTGCATGCACATCTTGTGGTTTTGCAGAAAACTTCATCCGCGTCTACCAAAAGATGCATGTGCATGCTTAAAACGCGTTTTCGCACAAATGCGTGCGCGGGTGCTAAAAAGAGCAGCATCGGCATGCTTAGCACGTCGTTTGGTAGAAATCCACGTGCGCGTTCTGCCAAAAGCACCATTTGCATGCACATCTTGTGGTTTTGCAGAAAACTTCATCCGCGTCTACCAAAAGATGCATGTGCATGCTTAAAACGCGTTTTCGCACAAATCCGTGCGCGGGTGCTAAAAAGAGCAGCATCGGCATGCTTAGCACGTCGTTTGGTAGAAATCCACGTGCGCGTTCTGCCAAAAGCACCATTTGCATGCACATCTTGTGGTTTTGCAGAAAACTTCATGCGCGTCTACCAAAAGATGCATGTGCATGCTTAAAACGCGTTTTCGCACAAATCCGTGCGCGGGTGCTAAAAAGAGCAGCATCGGCAAGCGTAGCACGTCGTTTGGTAGAAATCCACGTGCGCGTTCTGCAAAAAGCACCATTTGCATGAACATCTTGTGGTTTTGCAGAAAACTTCATCCGCGTCTACCAAAAGATGCATGTGCATGCTTAAAACACGTTTTCGCACAAATGCGTGCGCGGGTGCTAAAAAGAGCAGCATCGGCATGCTTAGCACGTCGTTTGGTAGAAATCCACGTGCGCGTTCTGCCAAAAGCACCATTTGCATGCACATATTGTGGTTTTGCAGAAAACTTCATCCGCGTCTACCAAAAGATGCATGTGCATGCTTAAAACGCGTTTTCGCACAAATCCGTGCGCGGGTGCTAAAAAGAGCAGCATCGGCATGCTTAGCACGTCGTTTGGTAGAAATCCACGTGCGCGTTCTGCAAAAAGCACCATTTGCATGCACATCTTGTGGTTTTGCAGAAAACTTCATCCGCGTCTACCAAAAGATGCATGTGCATGCTTAAAACGCGTTTTCGCACAAATGCGTGCGCGGGTGCTAAAAAGAGCAGCATCGGCATGCTCAGCACGTCGTTTGGTAGAAATCCACGAGCGCGTTCTGCAAAAAGCACCATTTGCATGCACATCTTGTGGTTTTGCAGAAAACTTCATCCGCGTCTACCAAAAGATGCATGTGCATGCTTAAAACGCGTTTTCGCACAAATGCGTGCGCGGGTGCTAAAAAGAGCAGCATCGGCATGCTTAGCACGTCGTTTGGTAGAAATCCACGAGCGCGTTCTGCAAAAAGCACCATTTGCATGCACATCTTGTGGTTTTGCAGAAAACTTCATCCGCGTCTACCAAAAGATGCATGTGCATGCTTAAAACGCGTTTTCGCACAAATCCGTGCGCGGGTGCTAAAAAGAGCAGCATCGGCATGCTTAGCACGTCGTTTGGTAGAAATCCACGTGCGCGTTCTGCAAAAAGCACCATTTGCATGCACATCTTGTTGTTTTGCAGAAAACTTCATCCGCGTCTACCAAAAGATGCATGTGCATGCTTAAAACGCGTTTTCGCACAAATGCGTGCGCGGGTGCTAAAAAGAGCAGCATCGGCATGCTTAGCACGTCGTTTGGTAGAAATTCACGTGCGCGTTCTGCCAAAAGCACCATTTGCATGCACATCTTGTGGTTTTGCAGAAAACTTCATCCGCGTCTACCAAAAGATGCATGTGCATGCTTAAAACGCGTTTTCGCACAAATGCGTGCGCGGGTGCTAAAAAGAGCAGCATCGGCATGCTTAGCACGTCGTTAGGTAGAAATCCACGTGCGCGTTCTGCAAAAAGCACCATTTGCATGCACATCTTGTGGTTTTGCAGAAAACTTCATCCGCGTCTACCAAAAGATGCATGTGCATGCTTAAAACGCGTTTTCGCACAATTGCGTGCGCGGGTGCTAAAAAGAGCAGCATCGGCATGCTTAGCACGTCGTTTGGTAGAAATCCACGTGCGCGTTCTGCAAAAAGCACCATTTGCATGCACATCTTGTGGTTTTGCAGAAAACTTCATCCGCGTCTACCAAAAGATGCATGTGCATGCTTAAAACGCGTTTTCGCACAAATCCGTGCGCGGGTGCTAAAAAGAGCAGCATCGGCATGCTTAGCACGTCGTTTGGTAGAAATCCACGTGCGCGTTCTGCAAAAAGCACCATTTGCATGCACATCTTGTTGTTTTGCAGAAAACTTCATCCGCGTCTACCAAAAGATGCATGTGCATGCTTAAAACGCGTTTTCGCACAAATCCGTGCGCGGGTGCTAAAAAGAGCAGCATCGGCATGCTTAGCACGTCGTTTGGTAGAAATCCACGTGCGCGTTCTGCAAAAAGCACCATTTGCATGCACGTCTAGTGGTTTTGCAGAAAACTTCATCCGCGTCTACCAAAACATGCATGTGCATGCTTAAAACGCGTTTTCGCACAAATGCGTGCACGGGTGCTAAAAAGAGCAGCATCGGCATGCTTAGCACGTCGTTTGGTAGAAATCCACGTGCGCGTTCTGCCAAAAGCACCATTTGCATGCACATCTTGTGGTTTTGCAGAAAACTTCATCCGCGTCTACCAAAAGATGCATGTGCATGCTTAAAACGCGTTTTCGCACAAATCCGTGCGCGGGTGCTAAAAAGAGCAGCATCGGCAAGCGTAGCACGTCGTTTGGTAGAAATCCACGTGCGCGTTCTGCAAAAAGCACCATTTGCATGAACATTTTGTGGTTTTGCAGAAAACTTCATCCGCGTCTACCAAAAGATGCATGTGCATAATGCGTGCGCGGGTGCTAAAAAGAGCAGCATCGGCATGCTTAGCACGTCGTTTGGTAGAAATCCACGTGCGCGTTCTGCCAAAAGCACCATTTGCATGCACATCTTGTGGTTTTGCAGAAAACTTCATCCGCGTCTACCAAAAGATGCATGTGCATGCTTAAAACGCGTTTTCGCACAAATCCGTGCGCGGGTGCTAAAAAGAGCAGCATCGGCATGCTTAGCACGTCGTTTGGTAGAAATCCACGTGCGCGTTCTGCAAAAAGCACCATTTGCATGCACATCTTGTGGTTTTGCAGAAAACTTCATCCGCGTCTACCAAAAGAAGCATGTGCATGCTTAAAACGCGTTTTCGCACAAATGCGTGCGCGGGTGCTAAAAAGAGCAGCATCGGCATGCTTAGCACGTCGTTTGGTAGAAATCCACGAGCGCGTTCTGCAAAAAGCACCATTTGCATGCACATCTTGTGGTTTTGCAGAAAACTTCATCCGCGTCTACCAAAAGATGCATGTGCATGCTTAAAACGCGTTTTCGCACAAATGCGTGCGCGGGTGCTAAAAAGAGCAGCATCGGCATGCTCAGCACGTCGTTTGGTAGAAATCCACGTGCGCGTTCTGCAAAAAGCACCATTTGCATGCACATCTTGTGGTTTTGCAGAAAACTTCATCCGCGTCTACCAAAAGATGCATGTGCATGCTTAAAACGCGTTTTCGCACAAATGCGTGCGCGGGTGCTAAAAAGAGCAGCATCGGCATGCTTAGCACGTCGTTTGGTAGAAATCCACGTGCGCGTTCTGCCAAAAAGCACCATTTGCATGCACATCTTGTGGTTTTGCAGAAAACTTCATCCGCGTCTACCAAAAGATGCATGTGCATGCTTAAAACGCGTTTTCGCACAAATCCGTGCGCGGGTGCTAAAAAGAGCAGCATCGGCATGCTTAGCACGTCGTTTGGTAGAAATCCACGTGCGCGTTCTGCCAAAAGCACCATTTGCATGCACATCTTGTGGTTTTGCAGAAAACTTCATGCGCGTCTACCAAAAGATGCATGTGCATGCTTAAAACGCGTTTTCGCACAAATCCGTGCGCGGGTGCTAAAAAGAGCAGCATCGGCATGCTTAGCACGTCGTTTGGTAGAAATCCACGTGCGCGTTCTGCCAAAAGCACCATTTGCATGCACATCTTGTGGTGTTGCAGAAAACTTCATCCGCGTCTACAAAAAGATGCATGTGCATGCTTAAAACGCGTTTTCGCACAAATCCGTGCGCGGGTGCTAAAAAGAGCAGCATCGGCATGCTTAGCACGTCGTTTGGTAGAAATCCACGAGCGCGTTCTGCAAAAAGCACCATTTGCATGCACATCTTGTGGTTTTGCAGAAAACTTCATCCGCGTCTACCAAAAGATGCATGTGCATGCTTAAAACGCGTTTTCGCACAAATGCGTGCGCGGGTGCTAAAAAGAGCAGCATCGGCATGCTTAGCACGTCGTTTGGTAGAAATCCACGAGCGCGTTCTGCAAAAAGCACCATTTGCATGCACATCTTGTGGTTTTGCAGAAAACTTCATCCGCGTCTACCAAAAGATGCATGTGCATGCTTAAAACGCGTTTTCGCACAAATCCGTGCGCGGGTGCTAAAAAGAGCAGCATCGGCATGCTTAGCACGTCGTTTGGTAGAAATCCACGTGCGCGTTCTGCAAAAAGCACCATTTGCATGCACATCTTGTTATTTTGCAGAAAACTTCATCCGCGTCTACCAAAAGATGCATGTGCATGCTTAAAACGCGTTTTCGCACAAATGCGTGCGCGGGTGCTAAAAAGAGCAGCATCGGCATGCTTAGCACGTCGTTTGGTAGAAATTCGCGTGCGCGTTCTGCCAAAAGCACCATTTGCATGCACATCTTGTGGTTTTGCAGAAAACTTCATCCGCGTCTACCAAAAGATGCATGTGCATGCTTAAAACGCGTTTTCGCACAAATGCGTGCGCGGGTGCTAAAAAGAGCAGCATCGGCATGCTTAGCACGTCGTTAGGTAGAAATCCACGTGCGCGTTCTGCAAAAAGCACCATTTGCATGCACATCTTGTGGTTTTGCAGAAAACTTCATCCGCGTCTACCAAAAGATGCATGTGCATGCTTAAAACGCGTTTTCGCACAATTGCGTGCGCGGGTGCTAAAAAGAGCAGCATCGGCATGCTTAGCACGTCGTTTGGTAGAAATCCACGTGCGCGTTCTGCAAAAAGCACCATTTGCATGCACATCTTGTGGATTTGCAGAAAACTTCATCCGCGTCTACCAAAAGATGCATGTGCATGCTTAAAACGCGTTTTCGCACAAATCCGTGCGCGGGTGCTAAAAAGAGCAGCATCGGCATGCTTAGCACGTCGTTTGGTAGAAATCCACGTGCGCGTTCTGCAAAAAGCACCATTTGCATGCACATCTTGTTGTTTTGCAGAAAACTTCATCCGCGTCTACCAAAAGATGCATGTGCATGCTTAAAAGGCGTTTTCGCACAAATGCGTGCGCGGGTGCTAAAAAGAGCAGCATCGGCATGCTTAGCACGTCGTTTGGTAGAAATTCACGTGCGCGTTCTGCCAAAAGCACCATTTGCATGCACATCTTGTGGTTTTGCAGAAAACTTCATCCGCGTCTACCAAAAGATGCATGTGCTTGCTTAAAACGCGTTTTCGCACAAATGCGTGCGCGGGTGCTAAAAAGAGCAGCATCGGCATGCTTAGCACGTCGTTAGGTAGAAATCCACGTGCGCGTTCTGCAAAAAGCAGCATTTGCATGCACATCTTGTGGTTTTGCAGAAAACTTCATCCGCGTCTACCAAAAGATGCATGTGCATGCTTAAAACGCGTTTTCGCACAATTGCGTGCGCGGGTGCTAAAAAGAGCAGCATCGGCATGCTTAGCACGTCGTTTGGTAGAAATCCACGTGCGCGTTCTGCAAAAAGCACCATTTGCATGCACATCTTGTGGTTTTGCAGAAAACTTCATCCGCGTCTACCAAAAGATGCATGTGCATGCTTAAAACGCGTTTTCGCACAAATGCGTGCGCGGGTGCTAAAAATAGCAGCATCGGCATGCTTAGCACGTCGTTTGGTAGAAATCCACGTGCGCGTTCTGCAAAAAGCACAATTTGCATGCACATCTTGTGGTTTTGCAGAAAACTTCATCCGCGTCTACCAAAAGATGCATGTGCATGCTTAAAACGCGTTTTCGCACAAATGCGTGCGCGGGTGCTTAGAATAGCAGCATCGGCATGCTTAGCACGTCGTTTGGTAGAAATCCACGTGCGCGTTCTGCAAAAAGCACCATTTGCATGCACATCCTGTGGTTTTGCAGAAAAATTCATCCGCGTCTACCAAAAGATGCATGTGCATGCTTAAAACGCGTTTTCGCACAAATCCGTGCGCGGGTGCTAAAAAGAGCAGCATCGGCATGCTTAGCACGTCGTTTGGTAGAAATCCACGTGCGCGTTCTGCAAAAAGCACCATTTGCATGCACATCTTGTGGTTTTGCAGAAAACTTCATCCGCGTCTACCAAAAGATGCATGTGCATGCTTAAAACGCGTTTTCGCACAAATGCGTGCGCGGGTGCTTAGAATAGCAGCATCGGCATGCTTAGCACGTCGTTTGGTAGAAATCCACGTGCGCGTTCTGCCAAAAGCACCATTTGCATGCACATCTTGTGGTTTTGCAGAAAACTTCATCCGCGTCTAGCAAGAGATGCATGTGCATGCTTAAAACGCGTTTTCGCACAAATGCGTGCGCGGGTGCTAAAAAGAGCAGCATCGGCATGCTTAGCACGTCGTTTGGTAGAAATCCACGTGCGCGTTCTGCCAAAAGCACCATTTGCATGCACATCTTGTGGTTTTGCAGAAAACTTCATCCGCGTCTACCAAAAGATGCATGTGCATGCTTAAAACGCGTTTTCGCACAAATCCGTACGCGGGTGCTAAAAAGAGCAGCATCGGCATGCTTAGCACGTCGTTTGGTAGAAATCCACGTGCGCGTTCTGCAAAAAGCACCATTTGCATGCACATCTTGTGGTTTTGCAGAAAACTTCATCCGCGTCTACCAAAAGATGCATGTGCATGCTTAAAACGCGTTTTCGCACAAATGCGTGCGCGGGTGCTAAAAAGAGCAGCATCGGCATGCTTAGCACGTCGTTTGGTAGAAATCCACGTGCGCGTTCTGCAAAAAGCACCATTTGCATGCACATCTTGTGGTTTTGCAGAAAACTTCATCCGCGTCTACCAAAAGATGCATCTGCATGCTTAAAACGCGTTTTCGCACAAATGCGTGCGCGGGTGCTAAAAATAGCAGCATCGGCATGCTTAGCACGTCGTTTGGTAGAAATCCACGTGCGCGTTCTGCAAAAAGCACCATTTGCATGCACATCTTGTGGTTTTGCAGAAAACTTCATCCGCGTCTACCAAAAGATGCATGTGCATGCTTAAAACGCGTTTTCGCACAAATGCGTGCGCGGGTGCTAAAAATAGCAGCATCGGCATGCTTAGCACGTCGTTTGGTAGAAATCCACGTGCGCGTTCTGCAAAAAGCACCATTTGCATGCACATCTTGTGGTTTTGCAGAAAACTTCATCCGCGTCTACCAAAATATGCATGTGCATGCTTAAAACGCGTTTTCGCACAAATGCGTGCGCGGGTGCTAAAAAGAGCAGCATCGGCATGCTTAGCACGTCGTTTGGTCGAAATCCACGTGCGCGTTCTGCCAAAAGCACCATTTGCATGCACATCTTGTGGTTTTGCAGAAAACTTCATCCGCGTCTACCAAAAGATGCATGTGCATGCTTAAAACGCGTTTTCGCACAAATCCGTGCGCGGGTGCTAAAAAGAGCAGCATCGGCATGCTTAGCACGTCGTTTGGTAGAAATCAACGTGCGCGTTCTGCAAAAAGCACCATTTGCATGCACATCTTGTGGTTTTGCAGAAAACTTCATCCGCGTCTACCAAAAGATGCATGTGCATGCTTAAAACGCGTTTTCGCACAAATGCGTGCGCGGGTGCTAAAAAGAGCAGCATCGGCATGCTTAGCACGTCGTTTGGTAGAAATCCACGTGCGCGTTCTGCCAAAAGCACCATTTGCATGCACATCTTGTGGTTTTGCAGAAAACTTCATCCACGTCTACCAAAAGATGCATGTGCATGCTTAAAACGCGTTTTCGCACAAATCCGTGCGCGGGTGCTAAAAAGAGCAGCATCGGCATGCTTAGCACGTCGTTTGGTAGAAATCCACGTGCGCGTTCTGCAAAAAGCACCATTTGCATGCACATCTTGTGGTTTTGCAGAAAACTTCATCCGCGTCTACCAAAAGATGCATGTGCATGCTTAAAACGCGTTTTCGCACAAATGCGTGCGCGGGTGCTAAAAAGAGCAGCATCGGCATGCTTAGCACGTCGTTTGGTAGAAATCCACGTGCGCGTTCTGCAAAAAGCACCATTTGCATGCACATCTTGTGGTTTTGCAGAAAACTTCATCCGCGTCTACCAAAAGATGCATGTGCTTGCTTAAAACGCGTTTTCGCACAAATGCGTGCGCGGGTGCTA
Organism: Dermacentor andersoni; assembly: GCF_023375885.2. Classification (NCBI taxonomy): domain Eukaryota; kingdom Metazoa; phylum Arthropoda; class Arachnida; order Ixodida; family Ixodidae; genus Dermacentor; species Dermacentor andersoni. The sequence goes on from NW_027314787.1 coordinate 146,486, forward strand.
AAAAGAGCAGCATCGGCATGCTTAGCACGTCGTTTGGTAGAAATCCACGTGCGCGTTCTGCCAAAAGCACCATTTGCATGCACATCTTGTGGTTTTGCAGAAAACTTCATCCACGTCTACCAAAAGATGCATGTGCATGCTTAAAACGCGTTTTCGCACAAATCCGTGCGCGGGTGCTAAAAAGAGCAGCATCGGCATGCTTAGCACGTCGTTTGGTAGAAATCCACGTGCGCGTTCTGCAAAAAGCACCATTTGCATGCACATCTTGTGGTTTTGCAGAAAACTTCATCCGCGTCTACCAAAAGATGCATGTGCATGCTTAAAACGCGTTTTCGCACAAATGCGTGCGCGGGTGCTAAAAAGAGCAGCATCGGCATGCTTAGCACGTCGTTTGGTAGAAATCCACGTGCGCGTTCTGCCAAAAGCACCATTTGCATGCACATCTTGTGGTTTTGCAGAAAACTTCATCCGCGTCTACCAAAAGATGCATGTGCTTGCTTAAAACGCGTTTTCGCACAAATGCGTGCGCGGGTGCTAAAAAGAGCAGCATCGGCATGCTTAGCACGTCGTTAGGTAGAAATCCACGTGCGCGTTCTGCAAAAAGCAGCATTTGCATGCACATCTTGTGGTTTTGCAGAAAACTTCATCCGCGTCTACCAAAAGATGCATGTGCATGCTTAAAACGCGTTTTCGCACAATTGCGTGCGCGGGTGCTAAAAAGAGCAGCATCGGCATGCTTAGCACGTCGTTTGGTAGAAATCCACGTGCGCGTTCTGCAAAAAGCACCATTTGCATGCACATCTTGTGGTTTTGCAGAAAACTTCATCCGCGTCTACCAAAAGATGCATGTGCATGCTTAAAACGCGTTTTCGCACAAATGCGTGCGCGGGTGCTAAAAATAGCAGCATCGGCATGCTTAGCACGTCGTTTGGTAGAAATCCACGTGCGCGTTCTGCAAAAAGCACAATTTGCATGCACATCTTGTGGTTTTGCAGAAAACTTCATCCGCGTCTACCAAAAGATGCATGTGCATGCTTAAAACGCGTTTTCGCACAAATGCGTGCGCGGGTGCTTAGAATAGCAGCATCGGCATGCTTAGCACGTCGTTTGGTAGAAATCCACGTGCGCGTTCTGCAAAAAGCACCATTTGCATGCACATCTTGTGGTTTTGCAGAAAAATTCATCCGCGTCTACCAAAAGATGCATGTGCATGCTTAAAACGCGTTTTCGCACAAATCCGTGCGCGGGTGCTAAAAAGAGCAGCATCGGCATGCTTAGCACGTCGTTTGGTAGAAATCCACGTGCGCGTTCTGCAAAAAGCACCATTTGCATGCACATCTTGTGGTTTTGCAGAAAACTTCATCCGCGTCTACCAAAAGATGCATGTGCATGCTTAAAACGCGTTTTCGCACAAATGCGTGCGCGGGTGCTTAGAATAGCAGCATCGGCATGCTTAGCACGTCGTTTGGTAGAAATCCACGTGCGCGTTCTGCCAAAAGCACCATTTGCATGCACATCTTGTGGTTTTGCAGAAAACTTCATCCGCGTCTAGCAAGAGATGCATGTGCATGCTTAAAACGCGTTTTCGCACAAATGCGTGCGCGGGTGCTAAAAAGAGCAGCATCGGCATGCTTAGCACGTCGTTTGGTAGAAATCCACGTGCGCGTTCTGCCAAAAGCACCATTTGCATGCACATCTTGTGGTTTTGCAGAAAACTTCATCCGCGTCTACCAAAAGATGCATGTGCATGCTTAAAACGCGTTTTCGCACAAATCCGTACGCGGGTGCTAAAAAAGCAGCATCGGCATGCTTAGCACGTCGTTTGGTAGAAATCCACGTGCGCGTTCTGCAAAAAGCACCATTTGCTGCACATCTTGTGGTTTTGCAGAAAACTTCATCCGCGTCTACCAAAAGATGCATGTGCATGCTTAAAACGCGTTTTCGCACAAATGCGTGCGCGGGTGCTAAAAAGAGCAGCATCGGCATGCTTAGCACGTCGTTTGGTAGAAATCCACGTGCGCGTTCTGCAAAAAGCACCATTTGCATGCACATCTTGTGGTTTTGCAGAAAACTTCATCCGCGTCTACCAAAAGATGCATGTGCATGCTTAAAACGCGTTTTCGCACAAATGCGTGCGCGGGTGCTAAAAATAGCAGCATCGGCATGCTTAGCACGTCGTTTGGTAGAAATCCACGTGCGCGTTCTGCAAAAAGCACCATTTGCATGCACATCTTGTGGTTTTGCAGAAAACTTCATCCGCGTCTACCAAAATATGCATGTGCATGCTTAAAACGCGTTTTCGCACAAATGCGTGCGCGGGTGCTAAAAAGAGCAGCATCGGCATGCTTAGCACGTCGTTTGGTCGAAATCCACGTGCGCGTTCTGCCAAAAGCACCATTTGCATGCACATCTTGTGGTTTTGCAGAAAACTTCATCCGCGTCTACCAAAAGATGCATGTGCATGCTTAAAACGCGTTTTCGCACAAATCCGTGCGCGGGTGCTAAAAAGAGCAGCATCGGCATGCTTAGCACGTCGTTTGGTAGAAATCAACGTGCGCGTTCTGCAAAAAGCACCATTTGCATGCACATCTTGTGGTTTTGCAGAAAACTTCATCCGCGTCTACCAAAAGATGCATGTGCATGCTTAAAACGCGTTTTCGCACAAATGCGTGCGCGGGTGCTAAAAAGAGCAGCATCGGCATGCTTAGCACGTCGTTTGGTAGAAATCCACGTGCGCGTTCTGCCAAAAGCACCATTTGCATGCACATCTTGTGGTTTTGCAGAAAACTTCATCCACGTCTACCAAAAGATGCATGTGCATGCTTAAAACGCGTTTTCGCACAAATCCGTGCGCGGGTGCTAAAAAGAGCAGCATCGGCATGCTTAGCACGTCGTTTGGTAGAAATCCACGTGCGCGTTCTGCAAAAAGCACCATTTGCATGCACATCTTGTGGTTTTGCAGAAAACTTCATCCGCGTCTACCAAAAGATGCATGTGCATGCTTAAAACGCGTTTTCGCACAAATGCGTGCGCGGGTGCTAAAAAGAGCAGCATCGGCATGCTTAGCACGTCGTTTGGTAGAAATCCACGTGCGCGTTCTGCAAAAAGCACCATTTGCATGCACATCTTGTGGTTTTGCAGAAAACTTCATCCGCGTCTACCAAAAGATGCATGTGCATGCTTAAAACGCGTTTTCGCACAAATGCGTGCGCGGGTGCTAAAAAGAGCAGCATCGGCATGCTTAGCACGTCGTTTGGTAGAAATCCACGAGCGCGTTCTGCAAAAAGCACCATTTGCATGCACATCTTGTGGTTTTGCAGAAAACTTCATCCGCGTCTACCAAAAGATGCATGTGCATGCTTAAAACGCGTTTTCGCACAAATGCGTGCGCGGGCGCTAAAAAGAGCAGCATCGGCATGCTTAGCACGTCGTTTGGTAGAAATCCACGAGCGCGTTCTGCAAAAAGCACCATTTGCATGCACATCTTGTGGTTTTGCAGAAAACTTCATCCGCGTCTACCAAAAGATGCATGTGCATGCTTAAAACGCGTTTTCGCACAAATGCGTGCGCGGGTGCTAAAAAGAGCAGCATCGGCATGCTTAGCACGTCGTTTGGTAGAAATCCACGTGCGCGTTCTGCCAAAAGCACCATTTGCATGCACATCTTGTGGTTTTGCAGAAAACTTCATCCGCATCTACCAAAAGATGCATGTGCATGCTTAAAACGCGTTTTCGCACAAATCCGTGCGCGGGTGCTAAAAAGAGCAGCATCGGCATGCTTAGCACGTCGTTTGGTAGAAATCCACGTGCGCGTTCTGCAAAAAGCACCATTTGCATGCACATCTTGTGGTTTTGAAGAAAACTTCATCCGCGTCTACCAAAAGATGCATGTGCATGCTTAAAACGCGTTTTCGCACAAATGCGTGCGCGGGTGCTAAAAAGAGCAGCATCGGCATGCTTTACACGTCGTTTGGTAGAAATCCACGAGCGCGTTCTGCAAAAAGCACCATTTGCATGCACATCTTGTGGTTTTGCAGAAAACTTCATCCGCGTCTACCAAAAGATGCATGTGCATGCTTAAAACGCGTTTTCGCACAAATGCGTGCGCGGGTGCTAAAAAGAGCAGCATCGGCATGCTTAGCACGTCTTTTGATAGACATCCACGTGCGCGTTGTGCCAAAAGCACCATTTGCATGCACATCTTGTGGTTTTGCAGAAAACTTCATCCACGTCTACCAAAAGATGCATGTGCATGCTTAAAACGCGTTTTCGCACAAATCCGTGCGCGGGTGCTAAAAAGAGCAGCATCGGCATGCTTAGCACGTCGTTTGGTAGAAATCCACGTGCGCGTTCTGCAAAAAGCACCATTTGCATGCACATCTTGTGGTTTTGCAGAAAACTTCATCCGCGTCTACCAAAAGATGCTTTGCATGCTTAAAACGCGTTTTCGCACAAATGCGTGCGCGGGTGCTAAAAAGAGCAGCATCGGCATGCTTAGCACGTTGTTTGGTAGAAATCCACGTGCGCGTTCTGCAAAAAGCACCATTTGCATGCACATCTTGTGGTTTTGCACAAAACTTCATCCGCGTGTACCAAAAGATGCATGTGCATGCTTAAAACGCGTTTTCGCACAAATGCGTGCGCGGGTGCTAAAAAGAGCAGCATCGGCATGCTTAGCACGTCGTTTGATAGACATCCACGTGCGCGTTCTGCCAAAAGCACCATTTGCATGCACATCTTGTGGTTTTGCAGAAAACTTCATCCGCGTCTACCAAAAGATGCATGTGCATGCTTAAAACGCGTTTTCGCACAAATCCGTGCGCGGGTGCTAAAAAGAGCAGCATCGGCATGCTTAGCACGTCGTTTGGTAGAAATCCACGTGCGCGTTCTGCAAAAAGCACCATTTGCATGCACATCTTGTGGTTTTGCAGAAAACTTCATCCGCGTCTACCAAAAGATGCATGTGCATGCTTAAAACGCGTTTTCGCACAAATGCGTGCGCGGGTGCTAAAAAGAGCAGCATCGGCATGCTTAGCACGTTGTTTGGTAGAAATCCACGTGCGCGTTCTGCAAAAAGCACCATTTGCATGCACATCTTGTGGTTTTGCAGAAAACTTCATCCGCGTCTAGCAAGAGATGCAAGTGCATGCTTAAAACGCGTTTTCGCACAAATGCGTGCGCGGGTGCTAAAAAGAGCAGCATCGGCATGCTTAGCACGTCGTTTGGTAGAAATCCACGTGCGCGTTCTGCCAAAAGCACCATTTGCATGCACATCTTGTGGTTTTGCAGAAAACTTCATCCGCGTCTACCAAAAGATGCATGTGCATGCTTAAAACGCGTTTTCGCACAAATCCGTACGCGGGTGCTAAAAAGAGCAGCATCGGCATGCTTAGCACGTCGTTTGGTAGAAATCCACGTGCGCGTTCTGCAAAAAGCACCATTTGCATGCACATCTTGTGGTTTTGCAGAAAACTTCATCCGCGTCTACCAAAAGATGCATGTGCATGCTTAAAACGCGTTTTCGCACAAATCCGTGCGCGGGTGCTAAAAAGAGCAGCATCGGCATGCTTAGCACGTCGTTTGGTAGAAATCCACGTGCGCGTTCTGCAAAAAGCACCATTTGCATGCACATCTTGTGGTTTTGCAGAAAACTTCATCCGCGTCTACCAAAAGATGCATGTGCATGCTTAAAACGCGTTTTCGCACAAATGCGTGCGCGGGTGCTTAGAATAGCAGCATCGGCATGCTTAGCACGTCGTTTGGTAGAAATCCACGTGCGCGTTCTGCCAAAAGCACCATTTGCATGCACATCTTGTGGTTTTGCAGAAAACTTCATCCGCGTCTAGCAAGAGATGCATGTGCATGCTTAAAACGCGTTTTCGCACAAATGCGTGCGCGGGTGCTAAAAAGAGCAGCATCGGCATGCTTAGCACGTCGTTTGGTAGAAATCCACGTGCGCGTTCTGCCAAAAGCACCATTTGCATGCACATCTTGTGGTTTTGCAGAAAACTTCATCCGCGTCTACCAAAAGATGCATGTGCATGCTTAAAACGCGTTTTCGCACAAATCCGTACGCGGGTGCTAAAAAGAGCAGCATCGGCATGCTTAGCACGTCGTTTGGTAGAAATCCACGTGCGCGTTCTGCAAAAAGCACCATTTGCATGCACATCTTGTGGTTTTGCAGAAAACTTCATCCGCGTCTACCAAAAGATGCATGTGCATGCTTAAAACGCGTTTTCGCACAAATGCGTGCGCGGGTGCTAAAAAGAGCAGCATCGGCATGCTTAGCACGTCGTTTGGTAGAAATCCACGTGCGCGTTCTGCAAAAAGCACCATTTGCATGCACATCTTGTGGTTTTGCAGAAAACTTCATCCGCGTCTACCAAAAGATGCATCTGCATGCTTAAAACGCGTTTTCGCACAAATGCGTGCGCGGGTGCTAAAAATAGCAGCATCGGCATGCTTAGCACGTCGTTTGGTAGAAATCCACGTGCGCGTTCTGCAAAAAGCACCATTTGCATGCACATCTTGTGGTTTTGCAGAAAACTTCATCCGCGTCTACCAAAAGATGCATGTGCATGCTTAAAACGCGTTTTCGCACAAATGCGTGCGCGGGTGCTAAAAATAGCAGCATCGGCATGCTTAGCACGTCGTTTGGTAGAAATCCACGTGCGCGTTCTGCAAAAAGCACCATTTGCATGCACATCTTGTGGTTTTGCAGAAAACTTCATCCGCGTCTACCAAAATATGCATGTGCATGCTTAAAACGCGTTTTCGCACAAATGCGTGCGCGGGTGCTAAAAAGAGCAGCATCGGCATGCTTAGCACGTCGTTTGGTCGAAATCCACGTGCGCGTTCTGCCAAAAGCACCATTTGCATGCACATCTTGTGGTTTTGCAGAAAACTTCATCCGCGTCTACCAAAAGATGCATGTGCATGCTTAAAACGCGTTTTCGCACAAATCCGTGCGCGGGTGCTAAAAAGAGCAGCATCGGCATGCTTAGCACGTCGTTTGGTAGAAATCAACGTGCGCGTTCTGCAAAAAGCACCATTTGCATGCACATCTTGTGGTTTTGCAGAAAACTTCATCCGCGTCTACCAAAAGATGCATGTGCATGCTTAAAACGCGTTTTCGCACAAATGCGTGCGCGGGTGCTAAAAAGAGCAGCATCGGCATGCTTAGCACGTCGTTTGGTAGAAATCCACGTGCGCGTTCTGCCAAAAGCACCATTTGCATGCACATCTTGTGGTTTTGCAGAAAACTTCATCCACGTCTACCAAAAGATGCATGTGCATGCTTAAAACGCGTTTTCGCACAAATCCGTGCGCGGGTGCTAAAAAGAGCAGCATCGGCATGCTTAGCACGTCGTTTGGTAGAAATCCACGTGCGCGTTCTGCAAAAAGCACCATTTGCATGCACATCTTGTGGTTTTGCAGAAAACTTCATCCGCGTCTACCAAAAGATGCATGTGCATGCTTAAAACGCGTTTTCGCACAAATGCGTGCGCGGGTGCTAAAAAGAGCAGCATCGGCATGCTTAGCACGTCGTTTGGTAGAAATCCACGTGCGCGTTCTGCAAAAAGCACCATTTGCATGCACATCTTGTGGTTTTGCAGAAAACTTCATCCGCGTCTACAAAAAGATGCATGTGCTTGCTTAAAACGCGTTTTCGCACAAATGCGTGCGCGGGTGCTAAAAAGAGCAGCATCGGCATGCTTAGCACGTCGTTTGGTAGAAATCCACGTGCGCGTTCTGCCAAAAGCACCATTTGCATGCACATCTTGTGGTTTTGCAGAAAACTTCATCCACGTCTACCAAAAGATGCATGTGCATGCTTAAAACGCGTTTTCGCACAAATCCGTGCGCGGGTGCTAAAAAGAGCAGCATCGGCATGCTTAGCACGTCGTTTGGTAGAAATCCACGTGCGCGTTCTGCAAAAAGCACCATTTGCATGCACATCTTGTGGTTTTGCAGAAAACTTCATCCGCGTCTACCAAAAGATGCATGTGCATGCTTAAAACGCGTTTTCGCACAAATGCGTGCGCGGGTGCTAAAAAGAGCAGCATCGGCATGCTTAGCACGTCGTTTGGTAGAAATCCACGTGCGCGTTCTGCCAAAAGCACCATTTGCATGCACATCTTGTGGTTTTGCAGAAAACTTCATCCGCGTCTACCAAAAGATGCATGTGCTTGCTTAAAACGCGTTTTCGCACAAATGCGTGCGCGGGTGCTAAAAAGAGCAGCATCGGCATGCTTAGCACGTCGTTAGGTAGAAATCCACGTGCGCGTTCTGCAAAAAGCAGCATTTGCATGCACATCTTGTGGTTTTGCAGAAAACTTCATCCGCGTCTACCAAAAGATGCATGTGCATGCTTAAAACGCGTTTTCGCACAATTGCGTGCGCGGGTGCTAAAAAGAGCAGCATCGGCATGCTTAGCACGTCGTTTGGTAGAAATCCACGTGCGCGTTCTGCAAAAAGCACCATTTGCATGCACATCTTGTGGTTTTGCAGAAAACTTCATCCGCGTCTACCAAAAGATGCATGTGCATGCTTAAAACGCGTTTTCGCACAAATGCGTGCGCGGGTGCTAAAAATAGCAGCATCGGCATGCTTAGCACGTCGTTTGGTAGAAATCCACGTGCGCGTTCTGCAAAAAGCACCATTTGCATGCACATCTTGTGGTTTTGCAGAAAACTTCATCCGCGTCTACAAAAAGATGCATGTGCTTGCTTAAAACGCGTTTTCGCACAAATGCGTGCGCGGGTGCTAAAAAGAGCAGCATCGGCATGCTTAGCACGTCGTTTGGTAGAAATCCACGTGCGCGTTCTGCCAAAAGCACCATTTGCATGCACATCTTGTGGTTTTGCAGAAAACTTCATCCACGTCTACCAAAAGATGCATGTGCATGCTTAAAACGCGTTTTCGCACAAATCCGTGCGCGGGTGCTAAAAAGAGCAGCATCGGCATGCTTAGCACGTCGTTTGGTAGAAATCCACGTGCGCGTTCTGCAAAAAGCACCATTTGCATGCACATCTTGTGGTTTTGCAGAAAACTTCATCCGCGTCTACCAAAAGATGCATGTGCATGCTTAAAACGCGTTTTCGCACAAATGCGTGCGCGGGTGCTAAAAAGAGCAGCATCGGCATGCTTAGCACGTCGTTTGGTAGAAATCCACGTGCGCGTTCTGCCAAAAGCACCATTTGCATGCACATCTTGTGGTTTTGCAGAAAACTTCATCCGCGTCTACCAAAAGATGCATGTGCTTGCTTAAAACGCGTTTTCGCACAAATGCGTGCGCGGGTGCTAAAAAGAGCAGCATCGGCATGCTTAGCACGTCGTTAGGTAGAAATCCACGTGCGCGTTCTGCAAAAAGCAGCATTTGCATGCACATCTTGTGGTTTTGCAGAAAACTTCATCCGCGTCTACCAAAAGATGCATGTGCATGCTTAAAACGCGTTTTCGCACAATTGCGTGCGCGGGTGCTAAAAAGAGCAGCATCGGCATGCTTAGCACGTCGTTTGGTAGAAATCCACGTGCGCGTTCTGCAAAAAGCACCATTTGCATGCACATCTTGTGGTTTTGCAGAAAACTTCATCCGCGTCTACCAAAAGATGCATGTGCATGCTTAAAACGCGTTTTCGCACAAATGCGTGCGCGGGTGCTAAAAATAGCAGCATCGGCATGCTTAGCACGTCGTTTGGTAGAAATCCACGTGCGCGTTCTGCAAAAAGCACAATTTGCATGCACATCTTGTGGTTTTGCAGAAAACTTCATCCGCGTCTACCAAAAGATGCATGTGCATGCTTAAAACGCGTTTTCGCACAAATGCGTGCGCGGGTGCTTAGAATAGCAGCATCGGCATGCTTAGCACGTCGTTTGGTAGAAATCCACGTGCGCGTTCTGCAAAAAGCACCATTTGCATGCACATCTTGTGGTTTTGCAGAAAAATTCATCCGCGTCTACCAAAAGATGCATGTGCATGCTTAAAACGCGTTTTCGCACAAATCCGTGCGCGGGTGCTAAAAAGAGCAGCATCGGCATGCTTAGCACGTCGTTTGGTAGAAATCCACGTGCGCGTTCTGCAAAAAGCACCATTTGCATGCACATCTTGTGGTTTTGCAGAAAACTTCATCCGCGTCTACCAAAAGATGCATGTGCATGCTTAAAACGCGTTTTCGCACAAATGCGTGCGCGGGTGCTTAGAATAGCAGCATCGGCATGCTTAGCACGTCGTTTGGTAGAAATCCACGTGCGCGTTCTGCCAAAAGCACCATTTGCATGCACATCTTGTGGTTTTGCAGAAAACTTCATCCGCGTCTAGCAAGAGATGCATGTGCATGCTTAAAACGCGTTTTCGCACAAATGCGTGCGCGGGTGCTAAAAAGAGCAGCATCGGCATGCTTAGCACGTCGTTTGGTAGAAATCCACGTGCGCGTTCTGCCAAAAGCACCATTTGCATGCACATCTTGTGGTTTTGCAGAAAACTTCATCCGCGTCTACCAAAAGATGCATGTGCATGCTTAAAACGCGTTTTCGCACAAATCCGTACGCGGGTGCTAAAAAGAGCAGCATCGGCATGCTTAGCACGTCGTTTGGTAGAAATCCACGTGCGCGTTCTGCAAAAAGCACCATTTGCTGCACATCTTGTGGTTTTGCAGAAAACTTCATCCGCGTCTACCAAAAGATGCATGTGCATGCTTAAAACGCGTTTTCGCACAAATGCGTGCGCGGGTGCTAAAAAGAGCAGCATCGGCATGCTTAGCACGTCGTTTGGTAGAAATCCACGTGCGCGTTCTGCAAAAAGCACCATTTGCATGCACATCTTGTGGTTTTGCAGAAAACTTCATCCGCGTCTACCAAAAGATGCATGTGCATGCTTAAAACGCGTTTTCGCACAAATGCGTGCGCGGGTGCTAAAAATAGCAGCATCGGCATGCTTAGCACGTCGTTTGGTAGAAATCCACGTGCGCGTTCTGCAAAAAGCACCATTTGCATGCACATCTTGTGGTTTTGCAGAAAACTTCATCCGCGTCTACCAAAATATGCATGTGCATGCTTAAAACGCGTTTTCGCACAAATGCGTGCGCGGGTGCTAAAAAGAGCAGCATCGGCATGCTTAGCACGTCGTTTGGTCGAAATCCACGTGCGCGTTCTGCCAAAAGCACCATTTGCATGCACATCTTGTGGTTTTGCAGAAAACTTCATCCGCGTCTACCAAAAGATGCATGTGCATGCTTAAAACGCGTTTTCGCACAAATCCGTGCGCGGGTGCTAAAAAGAGCAGCATCGGCATGCTTAGCACGTCGTTTGGTAGAAATCAACGTGCGCGTTCTGCAAAAAGCACCATTTGCATGCACATCTTGTGGTTTTGCAGAAAACTTCATCCGCGTCTACCAAAAGATGCATGTGCATGCTTAAAACGCGTTTTCGCACAAATGCGTGCGCGGGTGCTAAAAAGAGCAGCATCGGCATGCTTAGCACGTCGTTTGGTAGAAATCCACGTGCGCGTTCTGCCAAAAGCACCATTTGCATGCACATCTTGTGGTTTTGCAGAAAACTTCATCCACGTCTACCAAAAGATGCATGTGCATGCTTAAAACGCGTTTTCGCACAAATCCGTGCGCGGGTGCTAAAAAGAGCAGCATCGGCATGCTTAGCACGTCGTTTGGTAGAAATCCACGTGCGCGTTCTGCAAAAAGCACCATTTGCATGCACATCTTGTGGTTTTGCAGAAAACTTCATCCGCGTCTACCAAAAGATGCATGTGCATGCTTAAAACGCGTTTTCGCACAAATGCGTGCGCGGGTGCTAAAAAGAGCAGCATCGGCATGCTTAGCACGTCGTTTGGTAGAAATCCACGTGCGCGTTCTGCAAAAAGCACCATTTGCATGCACATCTTGTGGTTTTGCAGAAAACTTCATCCGCGTCTACCAAAAGATGCATGTGCATGCTTAAAACGCGTTTTCGCACAAATGCGTGCGCGGGTGCTAAAAAGAGCAGCATCGGCATGCTTAGCACGTCGTTTGGTAGAAATCCACGAGCGCGTTCTGCAAAAAGCACCATTTGCATGCACATCTTGTGGTTTTGCAGAAAACTTCATCCGCGTCTACCAAAAGATGCATGTGCATGCTTAAAACGCGTTTTCGCACAAATGCGTGCGCGGGCGCTAAAAAGAGCAGCATCGGCATGCTTAGCACGTCGTTTGGTAGAAATCCACGAGCGCGTTCTGCAAAAAGCACCATTTGCATGCACATCTTGTGGTTTTGCAGAAAACTTCATCCGCGTCTACCAAAAGATGCATGTGCATGCTTAAAACGCGTTTTCGCACAAATGCGTGCGCGGGTGCTAAAAAGAGCAGCATCGGCATGCTTAGCACGTCGTTTGGTAGAAATCCACGTGCGCGTTCTGCCAAAAGCACCATTTGCATGCACATCTTGTGGTTTTGCAGAAAACTTCATCCGCATCTACCAAAAGATGCATGTGCATGCTTAAAACGCGTTTTCGCACAAATCCGTGCGCGGGTGCTAAAAAGAGCAGCATCGGCATGCTTAGCACGTCGTTTGGTAGAAATCCACGTGCGCGTTCTGCAAAAAGCACCATTTGCATGCACATCTTGTGGTCTTGAAGAAAACTTCATCCGCGTCTACCAAAAGATGCATGTGCATGCTTAAAACGCGTTTTCGCACAAATGCGTGCGCGGGTGCTAAAAAGAGCAGCATCGGCATGCTTTACACGTCGTTTGGTAGAAATCCACGAGCGCGTTCTGCAAAAAGCACCATTTGCATGCACATCTTGTGGTTTTGCAGAAAACTTCATCCGCGTCTACCAAAAGATGCATGTGCATGCTTAAAACGCGTTTTCGCACAAATGCGTGCGCGGGTGCTAAAAAGAGCAGCATCGGCATGCTTAGCACGTCGTTTGATAGACATCCACGTGCGCGTTGTGCCAAAAGCACCATTTGCATGCACATCTTGTGGTTTTGCAGAAAACTTCATCCACGTCTACCAAAAGATGCATGTGCATGCTTAAAACGCGTTTTCGCACAAATCCGTGCGCGGGTGCTAAAAAGAGCAGCATCGGCATGCTTAGCACGTCGTTTGGTAGAAATCCACGTGCGCGTTCTGCAAAAAGCACCATTTGCATGCACATCTTGTGGTTTTGCAGAAAACTTCATCCGCGTCTACCAAAAGATGCTTTGCATGCTTAAAACGCGTTTTCGCACAAATGCGTGCGCGGGTGCTAAAAAGAGCAGCATCGGCATGCTTAGCACGTTGTTTGGTAGAAATCCACGTGCGCGTTCTGCAAAAAGCACCATTTGCATGCACATCTTGTGGTTTTGCACAAAACTTCATCCGCGTGTACCAAAAGATGCATGTGCATGCTTAAAACGCGTTTTCGCACAAATGCGTGCGCGGGTGCTAAAAAGAGCAGCATCGGCATGCTTAGCACGTCGTTTGATAGACATCCACGTGCGCGTTCTGCCAAAAGCACCATTTGCATGCACATCTTGTGGTTTTGCAGAAAACTTCATCCGCGTCTACCAAAAGATGCATGTGCATGCTTAAAACGCGTTTTCGCACAAATCCGTGCGCGGGTGCTAAAAAGAGCAGCATCGGCATGCTTAGCACGTCGTTTGGTAGAAATCCACGTGCGCGTTCTGCAAAAAGCACCATTTGCATGCACATCTTGTGGTTTTGCAGAAAACTTCATCCGCGTCTACCAAAAGATGCATGTGCATGCTTAAAACGCGTTTTCGCACAAATGCGTGCGCGGGTGCTAAAAAGAGCAGCATCGGCATGCTTAGCACGTTGTTTGGTAGAAATCCACGTGCGCGTTCTGCAAAAAGCACCATTTGCATGCACATCTTGTGGTTTTGCAGAAAACTTCATCCGCGTCTAGCAAGAGATGCAAGTGCATGCTTAAAACGCGTTTTCGCACAAATGCGTGCGCGGGTGCTAAAAAGAGCAGCATCGGCATGCTTAGCACGTCGTTTGGTAGAAATCCACGTGCGCGTTCTGCCAAAAGCACCATTTGCATGCACATCTTGTGGTTTTGCAGAAAACTTCATCCGCGTCTACCAAAAGATGCATGTGCATGCTTAAAACGCGTTTTCGCACAAATCCGTACGCGGGTGCTAAAAAGAGCAGCATCGGCATGCTTAGCACGTCGTTTGGTAGAAATCCACGTGCGCGTTCTGCAAAAAGCACCATTTGCATGCACATCTTGTGGTTTTGCAGAAAACTTCATCCGCGTCTACCAAAAGATGCATGTGCATGCTTAAAACGCGTTTTCGCACAAATCCGTGCGCGGGTGCTAAAAAGAGCAGCATCGGCATGCTTAGCACGTCGTTTGGTAGAAATCCACGTGCGCGTTCTGCAAAAAGCACCATTTGCATGCACATCTTGTGGTTTTGCAGAAAACTTCATCCGCGTCTACCAAAAGATGCATGTGCATGCTTAAAACGCGTTTTCGCACAAATGCGTGCGCGGGTGCTTAGAATAGCAGCATCGGCATGCTTAGCACGTCGTTTGGTAGAAATCCACGTGCGCGTTCTGCCAAAAGCACCATTTGCATGCACATCTTGTGGTTTTGCAGAAAACTTCATCCGCGTCTAGCAAGAGATGCATGTGCATGCTTAAAACGCGTTTTCGCACAAATGCGTGCGCGGGTGCTAAAAAGAGCAGCATCGGCATGCTTAGCACGTCGTTTGGTAGAAATCCACGTGCGCGTTCTGCCAAAAGCACCATTTGCATGCACATCTTGTGGTTTTGCAGAAAACTTCATCCGCGTCTACCAAAAGATGCATGTGCATGCTTAAAACGCGTTTTCGCACAAATCCGTACGCGGGTGCTAAAAAGAGCAGCATCGGCATGCTTAGCACGTCGTTTGGTAGAAATCCACGTGCGCGTTCTGCAAAAAGCACCATTTGCATGCACATCTTGTGGTTTTGCAGAAAACTTCATCCGCGTCTACCAAAAGATGCATGTGCATGCTTAAAACGCGTTTTCGCACAAATGCGTGCGCGGGTGCTAAAAAGAGCAGCATCGGCATGCTTAGCACGTCGTTTGGTAGAAATCCACGTGCGCGTTCTGCAAAAAGCACCATTTGCATGCACATCTTGTGGTTTTGCAGAAAACTTCATCCGCGTCTACCAAAAGATGCATCTGCATGCTTAAAACGCGTTTTCGCACAAATGCGTGCGCGGGTGCTAAAAATAGCAGCATCGGCATGCTTAGCACGTCGTTTGGTAGAAATCCACGTGCGCGTTCTGCAAAAAGCACCATTTGCATGCACATCTTGTGGTTTTGCAGAAAACTTCATCCGCGTCTACCAAAAGATGCATGTGCATGCTTAAAACGCGTTTTCGCACAAATGCGTGCGCGGGTGCTAAAAATAGCAGCATCGGCATGCTTAGCACGTCGTTTGGTAGAAATCCACGTGCGCGTTCTGCAAAAAGCACCATTTGCATGCACATCTTGTGGTTTTGCAGAAAACTTCATCCGCGTCTACCAAAATATGCATGTGCATGCTTAAAACGCGTTTTCGCACAAATGCGTGCGCGGGTGCTAAAAAGAGCAGCATCGGCATGCTTAGCACGTCGTTTGGTCGAAATCCACGTGCGCGTTCTGCCAAAAGCACCATTTGCATGCACATCTTGTGGTTTTGCAGAAAACTTCATCCGCGTCTACCAAAAGATGCATGTGCATGCTTAAAACGCGTTTTCGCACAAATCCGTGCGCGGGTGCTAAAAAGAGCAGCATCGGCATGCTTAGCACGTCGTTTGGTAGAAATCAACGTGCGCGTTCTGCAAAAAGCACCATTTGCATGCACATCTTGTGGTTTTGCAGAAAACTTCATCCGCGTCTACCAAAAGATGCATGTGCATGCTTAAAACGCGTTTTCGCACAAATGCGTGCGCGGGTGCTAAAAAGAGCAGCATCGGCATGCTTAGCACGTCGTTTGGTAGAAATCCACGTGCGCGTTCTGCCAAAAGCACCATTTGCATGCACATCTTGTGGTTTTGCAGAAAACTTCATCCACGTCTACCAAAAGATGCATGTGCATGCTTAAAACGCGTTTTCGCACAAATCCGTGCGCGGGTGCTAAAAAGAGCAGCATCGGCATGCTTAGCACGTCGTTTGGTAGAAATCCACGTGCGCGTTCTGCAAAAAGCACCATTTGCATGCACATCTTGTGGTTTTGCAGAAAACTTCATCCGCGTCTACCAAAAGATGCATGTGCATGCTTAAAACGCGTTTTCGCACAAATGCGTGCGCGGGTGCTAAAAAGAGCAGCATCGGCATGCTTAGCACGTCGTTTGGTAGAAATCCACGTGCGCGTTCTGCAAAAAGCACCATTTGCATGCACATCTTGTGGTTTTGCAGAAAACTTCATCCGCGTCTACAAAAAGATGCATGTGCTTGCTTAAAACGCGTTTTCGCACAAATGCGTGCGCGGGTGCTAAAAAGAGCAGCATCGGCATGCTTAGCACGTCGTTTGGTAGAAATCCACGTGCGCGTTCTGCCAAAAGCACCATTTGCATGCACATCTTGTGGTTTTGCAGAAAACTTCATCCACGTCTACCAAAAGATGCATGTGCATGCTTAAAACGCGTTTTCGCACAAATCCGTGCGCGGGTGCTAAAAAGAGCAGCATCGGCATGCTTAGCACGTCGTTTGGTAGAAATCCACGTGCGCGTTCTGCAAAAAGCACCATTTGCATGCACATCTTGTGGTTTTGCAGAAAACTTCATCCGCGTCTACCAAAAGATGCATGTGCATGCTTAAAACGCGTTTTCGCACAAATGCGTGCGCGGGTGCTAAAAAGAGCAGCATCGGCATGCTTAGCACGTCGTTTGGTAGAAATCCACGTGCGCGTTCTGCCAAAAGCACCATTTGCATGCACATCTTGTGGTTTTGCAGAAAACTTCATCCGCGTCTACCAAAAGATGCATGTGCTTGCTTAAAACGCGTTTTCGCACAAATGCGTGCGCGGGTGCTAAAAAGAGCAGCATCGGCATGCTTAGCACGTCGTTAGGTAGAAATCCACGTGCGCGTTCTGCAAAAAGCAGCATTTGCATGCACATCTTGTGGTTTTGCAGAAAACTTCATCCGCGTCTACCAAAAGATGCATGTGCATGCTTAAAACGCGTTTTCGCACAATTGCGTGCGCGGGTGCTAAAAAGAGCAGCATCGGCATGCTTAGCACGTCGTTTGGTAGAAATCCACGTGCGCGTTCTGCAAAAAGCACCATTTGCATGCACATCTTGTGGTTTTGCAGAAAACTTCATCCGCGTCTACCAAAAGATGCATGTGCATGCTTAAAACGCGTTTTCGCACAAATGCGTGCGCGGGTGCTAAAAATAGCAGCATCGGCATGCTTAGCACGTCGTTTGGTAGAAATCCACGTGCGCGTTCTGCAAAAAGCACAATTTGCATGCACATCTTGTGGTTTTGCAGAAAACTTCATCCGCGTCTACCAAAAGATGCATGTGCATGCTTAAAACGCGTTTTCGCACAAATGCGTGCGCGGGTGCTTAGAATAGCAGCATCGGCATGCTTAGCACGTCGTTTGGTAGAAATCCACGTGCGCGTTCTGCAAAAAGCACCATTTGCATGCACATCTTGTGGTTTTGCAGAAAAATTCATCCGCGTCTACCAAAAGATGCATGTGCATGCTTAAAACGCGTTTTCGCACAAATCCGTGCGCGGGTGCTAAAAAGAGCAGCATCGGCATGCTTAGCACGTCGTTTGGTAGAAATCCACGTGCGCGTTCTGCAAAAAGCACCATTTGCATGCACATCTTGTGGTTTTGCAGAAAACTTCATCCGCGTCTACCAAAAGATGCATGTGCATGCTTAAAACGCGTTTTCGCACAAATGCGTGCGCGGGTGCTTAGAATAGCAGCATCGGCATGCTTAGCACGTCGTTTGGTAGAAATCCACGTGCGCGTTCTGCCAAAAGCACCATTTGCATGCACATCTTGTGGTTTTGCAGAAAACTTCATCCGCGTCTAGCAAGAGATGCATGTGCATGCTTAAAACGCGTTTTCGCACAAATGCGTGCGCGGGTGCTAAAAAGAGCAGCATCGGCATGCTTAGCACGTCGTTTGGTAGAAATCCACGTGCGCGTTCTGCCAAAAGCACCATTTGCATGCACATCTTGTGGTTTTGCAGAAAACTTCATCCGCGTCTACCAAAAGATGCATGTGCATGCTTAAAACGCGTTTTCGCACAAATCCGTACGCGGGTGCTAAAAAGAGCAGCATCGGCATGCTTAGCACGTCGTTTGGTAGAAATCCACGTGCGCGTTCTGCAAAAAGCACCATTTGCATGCACATCTTGTGGTTTTGCAGAAAACTTCATCCGCGTCTACCAAAAGATGCATGTGCATGCTTAAAACGCGTTTTCGCACAAATGCGTGCGCGGGTGCTAAAAAGAGCAGCATCGGCATGCTTAGCACGTCGTTTGGTAGAAATCCACGTGCGCGTTCTGCAAAAAGCACCATTTGCATGCACATCTTGTGGTTTTGCAGAAAACTTCATCCGCGTCTACCAAAAGATGCATGTGCATGCTTAAAACGCGTTTTCGCACAAATGCGTGCGCGGGTGCTAAAAATAGCAGCATCGGCATGCTTAGCACGTCGTTTGGTAGAAATCCACGTGCGCGTTCTGCAAAAAGCACCATTTGCATGCACATCTTGTGGTTTTGCAGAAAACTTCATCCGCGTCTACCAAAATATGCATGTGCATGCTTAAAACGCGTTTTCGCACAAATGCGTGCGCGGGTGCTAAAAAGAGCAGCATCGGCATGCTTAGCACGTCGTTTGGTCGAAATCCACGTGCGCGTTCTGCCAAAAGCACCATTTGCATGCACATCTTGTGGTTTTGCAGAAAACTTCATCCGCGTCTACCAAAAGATGCATGTGCATGCTTAAAACGCGTTTTCGCACAAATCCGTGCGCGGGTGCTAAAAAGAGCAGCATCGGCATGCTTAGCACGTCGTTTGGTAGAAATCAACGTGCGCGTTCTGCAAAAAGCACCATTTGCATGCACATCTTGTGGTTTTGCAGAAAACTTCATCCGCGTCTACCAAAAGATGCATGTGCATGCTTAAAACGCGTTTTCGCACAAATGCGTGCGCGGGTGCTAAAAAGAGCAGCATCGGCATGCTTAGCACGTCGTTTGGTAGAAATCCACGTGCGCGTTCTGCCAAAAGCACCATTTGCATGCACATCTTGTGGTTTTGCAGAAAACTTCATCCACGTCTACCAAAAGATGCATGTGCATGCTTAAAACGCGTTTTCGCACAA
Organism: Dermacentor andersoni; assembly: GCF_023375885.2. Lineage (NCBI taxonomy): Eukaryota > Metazoa > Arthropoda > Arachnida > Ixodida > Ixodidae > Dermacentor > Dermacentor andersoni. The sequence continues at coordinate 165,795 of NW_027314787.1, forward strand.
ATCCGTGCGCGGGTGCTAAAAAGAGCAGCATCGGCATGCTTAGCACGTCGTTTGGTAGAAATCCACGTGCGCGTTCTGCAAAAAGCACCATTTGCATGCACATCTTGTGGTTTTGCAGAAAACTTCATCCGCGTCTACCAAAAGATGCATGTGCATGCTTAAAACGCGTTTTCGCACAAATGCGTGCGCGGGTGCTAAAAAGAGCAGCATCGGCATGCTTAGCACGTCGTTTGGTAGAAATCCACGTGCGCGTTCTGCAAAAAGCACCATTTGCATGCACATCTTGTGGTTTTGCAGAAAACTTCATCCGCGTCTACCAAAAGATGCATGTGCATGCTTAAAACGCGTTTTCGCACAAATGCGTGCGCGGGTGCTAAAAAGAGCAGCATCGGCATGCTTAGCACGTCGTTTGGTAGAAATCCACGAGCGCGTTCTGCAAAAAGCACCATTTGCATGCACATCTTGTGGTTTTGCAGAAAACTTCATCCGCGTCTACCAAAAGATGCATGTGCATGCTTAAAACGCGTTTTCGCACAAATGCGTGCGCGGGCGCTAAAAAGAGCAGCATCGGCATGCTTAGCACGTCGTTTGGTAGAAATCCACGAGCGCGTTCTGCAAAAAGCACCATTTGCATGCACATCTTGTGGTTTTGCAGAAAACTTCATCCGCGTCTACCAAAAGATGCATGTGCATGCTTAAAACGCGTTTTCGCACAAATGCGTGCGCGGGTGCTAAAAAGAGCAGCATCGGCATGCTTAGCACGTCGTTTGGTAGAAATCCACGTGCGCGTTCTGCCAAAAGCACCATTTGCATGCACATCTTGTGGTTTTGCAGAAAACTTCATCCGCATCTACCAAAAGATGCATGTGCATGCTTAAAACGCGTTTTCGCACAAATCCGTGCGCGGGTGCTAAAAAGAGCAGCATCGGCATGCTTAGCACGTCGTTTGGTAGAAATCCACGTGCGCGTTCTGCAAAAAGCACCATTTGCATGCACATCTTGTGGTTTTGAAGAAAACTTCATCCGCGTCTACCAAAAGATGCATGTGCATGCTTAAAACGCGTTTTCGCACAAATGCGTGCGCGGGTGCTAAAAAGAGCAGCATCGGCATGCTTTACACGTCGTTTGGTAGAAATCCACGAGCGCGTTCTGCAAAAAGCACCATTTGCATGCACATCTTGTGGTTTTGCAGAAAACTTCATCCGCGTCTACCAAAAGATGCATGTGCATGCTTAAAACGCGTTTTCGCACAAATGCGTGCGCGGGTGCTAAAAAGAGCAGCATCGGCATGCTTAGCACGTCGTTTGATAGACATCCACGTGCGCGTTGTGCCAAAAGCACCATTTGCATGCACATCTTGTGGTTTTGCAGAAAACTTCATCCACGTCTACCAAAAGATGCATGTGCATGCTTAAAACGCGTTTTCGCACAAATCCGTGCGCGGGTGCTAAAAAGAGCAGCATCGGCATGCTTAGCACGTCGTTTGGTAGAAATCCACGTGCGCGTTCTGCAAAAAGCACCATTTGCATGCACATCTTGTGGTTTTGCAGAAAACTTCATCCGCGTCTACCAAAAGATGCTTTGCATGCTTAAAACGCGTTTTCGCACAAATGCGTGCGCGGGTGCTAAAAAGAGCAGCATCGGCATGCTTAGCACGTTGTTTGGTAGAAATCCACGTGCGCGTTCTGCAAAAAGCACCATTTGCATGCACATCTTGTGGTTTTGCACAAAACTTCATCCGCGTGTACCAAAAGATGCATGTGCATGCTTAAAACGCGTTTTCGCACAAATGCGTGCGCGGGTGCTAAAAAGAGCAGCATCGGCATGCTTAGCACGTCGTTTGATAGACATCCACGTGCGCGTTCTGCCAAAAGCACCATTTGCATGCACATCTTGTGGTTTTGCAGAAAACTTCATCCGCGTCTACCAAAAGATGCATGTGCATGCTTAAAACGCGTTTTCGCACAAATCCGTGCGCGGGTGCTAAAAAGAGCAGCATCGGCATGCTTAGCACGTCGTTTGGTAGAAATCCACGTGCGCGTTCTGCAAAAAGCACCATTTGCATGCACATCTTGTGGTTTTGCAGAAAACTTCATCCGCGTCTACCAAAAGATGCATGTGCATGCTTAAAACGCGTTTTCGCACAAATGCGTGCGCGGGTGCTAAAAAGAGCAGCATCGGCATGCTTAGCACGTTGTTTGGTAGAAATCCACGTGCGCGTTCTGCAAAAAGCACCATTTGCATGCACATCTTGTGGTTTTGCAGAAAACTTCATCCGCGTCTAGCAAGAGATGCAAGTGCATGCTTAAAACGCGTTTTCGCACAAATGCGTGCGCGGGTGCTAAAAAGAGCAGCATCGGCATGCTTAGCACGTCGTTTGGTAGAAATCCACGTGCGCGTTCTGCCAAAAGCACCATTTGCATGCACATCTTGTGGTTTTGCAGAAAACTTCATCCGCGTCTACCAAAAGATGCATGTGCATGCTTAAAACGCGTTTTCGCACAAATCCGTACGCGGGTGCTAAAAAGAGCAGCATCGGCATGCTTAGCACGTCGTTTGGTAGAAATCCACGTGCGCGTTCTGCAAAAAGCACCATTTGCATGCACATCTTGTGGTTTTGCAGAAAACTTCATCCGCGTCTACCAAAAGATGCATGTGCATGCTTAAAACGCGTTTTCGCACAAATGCGTGCGCGGGTGCTAAAAAGAGCAGCATCGGCATGCTTAGCACGTCGTTTGGTAGAAATCCACGTGCGCGTTCTGCAAAAAGCACCATTTGCATGCACATCTTGTGGTTTTGCAGAAAACTTCATCCGCGTCTACCAAAAGATGCATGTGCATGCTTAAAACGCGTTTTCGCACAAATGCGTGCGCGGGTGCTAAAAATAGCAGCATCGGCATGCTTAGCACGTCGTTTGGTAGAAATCCACGTGCGCGTTCTGCAAAAAGCACCATTTGCATGCACATCTTGTGGTTTTGCAGAAAACTTCATCCGCGTCTACCAAAATATGCATGTGCATGCTTAAAACGCGTTTTCGCACAAATGCGTGCGCGGGTGCTAAAAAGAGCAGCATCGGCATGCTTAGCACGTCGTTTGGTCGAAATCCACGTGCGCGTTCTGCCAAAAGCACCATTTGCATGCACATCTTGTGGTTTTGCAGAAAACTTCATCCGCGTCTACCAAAAGATGCATGTGCATGCTTAAAACGCGTTTTCGCACAAATCCGTGCGCGGGTGCTAAAAAGAGCCGCATCGGCATGCTTAGCACGTCGTTTGGTAGAAATCCACGTGCGCGTTCTGCAAAAAGCACCATTTGCATGCACGTCTTGTGGTTTTGCAGAAAACTTCATCCGCGTCTACCAAAAGATGCATGGGCATGCTTAAAACGCGTTTTCGCACAAATGCGTGCGCGGGTGCTAAAAAGAGCAGCATCGGCATGCTTAGCACATCGTTTGGTAGAAATCCACGTGCGCGTTCTGCCAAAAGCACCATTTGCATGCACATGTTGTGGTTTTGCAGAAAACTTCATCCGCGTCTACCAAAAGATGCATGTGCATGCTTAAAACGCGTTTTCGCACAAATGCGTGCGCGGGTGCTAAAAAGAGCAGCATCGGCATGCTTAGCACGTCGTTTGGTAGAAATCCACGAGCGCGTTCTGCAAAAAGCACCATTTGCATGCACATCTTGTGGTTTTGCAGAAAACTTTATCCGCGTCTACCAAAAGATGCATGTGCATGCTTAAAACGCGTTTTCGCACAAATGCGTGCGCGGGTGCTAAAAAGAGCAGCATCGGCATGCTTAGCACGTCGTTTGGTAGAAATCCACGTGCGCGTTCTGCAAAAAACACCATTTGCATGCACATCTTGTGGTTTTGCAGAAAACTTCATCCGCGTCTACCAAAAGATGCATGTGCATGCTTAAAACGCGTTTTCGCACAAATGCGTGCGCGGGTGCTAAAAAGAGCAGCATCGGCATGCTTAGCACGTTGTTTGGTAGAAATCCACGTGCGCGTTCTGCAAAAAGCACCATTTGCATGCACATCTTGTGGTTTTGCAGAAAACTTCATCCGCGTCTACCAAAAGATGCAAGTGCATGCTTAAAACGCGTTTTCGCACAAATGCGTGCGCGGGTGCTAAAAAGAGCAGCATCGGCATGCTTAGCACGTCGTTTGGTAGAAATCCACGTGCGCGTTCTGCAAAAAGCACCATTTGCATGCACATCTTGTGGTTTTGCAGAAAACTTCATCCGCGTCTACCAAAAGATGCATGTGCATGCTTAAAACGCGTTTTCGCACAAATGCGTGCGCGGGTGCTTAGAATAGCAGCATCGGCATGCTTAGCACGTCGTTTGGTAGAAATCCACGTGCGCGTTCTGCAAAAAGCACCATTTGCATGCACATCTTGTGGTTTTGCAGAAAAATTCATCCGCGTCTACCAAAAGATGCATGTGCATGCTTAAAACGCGTTTTCGCACAAATCCGTGCGCGGGTGCTAAAAAGAGCAGCATCGGCATGCTTAGCACGTCGTTTGGTAGAAATCCACGTGCGCGTTCTGCAAAAAGCACCATTTGCATGCACATCTTGTGGTTTTGCAGAAAACTTCATCCGCGTCTACCAAAAGATGCATGTGCATGCTTAAAACGCGTTTTCGCACAAATGCGTGCGCGGGTGCTTAGAATAGCAGCATCGGCATGCTTAACACGTCGTTTGGTAGGAATCCACGTGCGCGTTCTGCCAAAAGCACCATTTGCATGCACATCTTGTGGTTTTGCAGAAAACTTCATCCGCGTCTGCCAAAAGATGCATGTGCATGCTTAAAACGCGTTTTCGCACAAATGCGTGCGCGGGTGCTAAAAAGAGCAGCATCGGCATGCTTAGCACGTCGTTTGGTAGAAATCCACGTGCGCGTTCTGCAAAAAGCACCATTTGCATGCACATCTTGTGGTTTTGCAGAAAACTTCATCCGCGTCTACCAAAAGATGCATGTGCATGCTTAAAACGCGTTTTCGCACAAATGCGTGCGCGGGTGCTAAAAAGAGCAGCATCGGCATGCTTAGCACGTTGTTTGGTAGAAATCCACGTGCGCGTTCTGCAAAAAGCACCATTTGCATGCACATCTTGTGGTTTTGCAGAAAACTTCATCCGCGTCTAGCAAGAGATGCAAGTGCATGCTTAAAACGCGTTTTCGCACAAATGCGTGCGCGGGTGCTAAAAAGAGCAGCATCGGCATGCTTAGCACGTCGTTTGGTAGAAATCCACGTGCGCGTTCTGCCAAAAGCACCATTTGCATGCACATCTTGTGGTTTTGCAGAAAACTTCATCCGCGTCTACCAAAAGATGCATGTGCATGCTTAAAACGCGTTTTCGCACAAATCCGTACGCGGGTGCTAAAAAGAGCAGCATCGGCATGCTTAGCACGTCGTTTGGTAGAAATCCACGTGCGCGTTCTGCAAAAAGCACCATTTGCATGCACATCTTGTGGTTTTGCAGAAAACTTCATCCGCGTCTACCAAAAGATGCATGTGCATGCTTAAAACGCGTTTTCGCACAAATGCGTGCGCGGGTGCTAAAAAGAGCAGCATCGGCATGCTTAGCACGTCGTTTGGTAGAAATCCACGTGCGCGTTCTGCAAAAAGCACCATTTGCATGCACATCTTGTGGTTTTGCAGAAAACTTCATCCGCGTCTACCAAAAGATGCATGTGCATGCTTAAAACGCGTTTTCGCACAAATGCGTGCGCGGGTGCTAAAAATAGCAGCATCGGCATGCTTAGCACGTCGTTTGGTAGAAATCCACGTGCGCGTTCTGCAAAAAGCACCATTTGCATGCACATCTTGTGGTTTTGCAGAAAACTTCATCCGCGTCTACCAAAATATGCATGTGCATGCTTAAAACGCGTTTTCGCACAAATGCGTGCGCGGGTGCTAAAAAGAGCAGCATCGGCATGCTTAGCACGTCGTTTGGTCGAAATCCACGTGCGCGTTCTGCCAAAAGCACCATTTGCATGCACATCTTGTGGTTTTGCAGAAAACTTCATCCGCGTCTACCAAAAGATGCATGTGCATGCTTAAAACGCGTTTTCGCACAAATCCGTGCGCGGGTGCTAAAAAGAGCCGCATCGGCATGCTTAGCACGTCGTTTGGTAGAAATCCACGTGCGCGTTCTGCAAAAAGCACCATTTGCATGCACGTCTTGTGGTTTTGCAGAAAACTTCATCCGCGTCTACCAAAAGATGCATGGGCATGCTTAAAACGCGTTTTCGCACAAATGCGTGCGCGGGTGCTAAAAAGAGCAGCATCGGCATGCTTAGCACATCGTTTGGTAGAAATCCACGTGCGCGTTCTGCCAAAAGCACCATTTGCATGCACATGTTGTGGTTTTGCAGAAAACTTCATCCGCGTCTACCAAAAGATGCATGTGCATGCTTAAAACGCGTTTTCGCACAAATGCGTGCGCGGGTGCTAAAAAGAGCAGCATCGGCATGCTTAGCACGTCGTTTGGTAGAAATCCACGAGCGCGTTCTGCAAAAAGCACCATTTGCATGCACATCTTGTGGTTTTGCAGAAAACTTTATCCGCGTCTACCAAAAGATGCATGTGCATGCTTAAAACGCGTTTTCGCACAAATGCGTGCGCGGGTGCTAAAAAGAGCAGCATCGGCATGCTTAGCACGTCGTTTGGTAGAAATCCACGTGCGCGTTCTGCAAAAAACACCATTTGCATGCACATCTTGTGGTTTTGCAGAAAACTTCATCCGCGTCTACCAAAAGATGCATGTGCATGCTTAAAACGCGTTTTCGCACAAATGCGTGCGCGGGTGCTAAAAAGAGCAGCATCGGCATGCTTAGCACGTTGTTTGGTAGAAATCCACGTGCGCGTTCTGCAAAAAGCACCATTTGCATGCACATCTTGTGGTTTTGCAGAAAACTTCATCCGCGTCTACCAAAAGATGCAAGTGCATGCTTAAAACGCGTTTTCGCACAAATGCGTGCGCGGGTGCTAAAAAGAGCAGCATCGGCATGCTTAGCACGTCGTTTGGTAGAAATCCACGTGCGCGTTCTGCAAAAAGCACCATTTGCATGCACATCTTGTGGTTTTGCAGAAAACTTCATCCGCGTCTACCAAAAGATGCATGTGCATGCTTAAAACGCGTTTTCGCACAAATGCGTGCGCGGGTGCTTAGAATAGCAGCATCGGCATGCTTAGCACGTCGTTTGGTAGAAATCCACGTGCGCGTTCTGCAAAAAGCACCATTTGCATGCACATCTTGTGGTTTTGCAGAAAAATTCATCCGCGTCTACCAAAAGATGCATGTGCATGCTTAAAACGCGTTTTCGCACAAATCCGTGCGCGGGTGCTAAAAAGAGCAGCATCGGCATGCTTAGCACGTCGTTTGGTAGAAATCCACGTGCGCGTTCTGCAAAAAGCACCATTTGCATGCACATCTTGTGGTTTTGCAGAAAACTTCATCCGCGTCTACCAAAAGATGCATGTGCATGCTTAAAACGCGTTTTCGCACAAATGCGTGCGCGGGTGCTTAGAATAGCAGCATCGGCATGCTTAACACGTCGTTTGGTAGGAATCCACGTGCGCGTTCTGCCAAAAGCACCATTTGCATGCACATCTTGTGGTTTTGCAGAAAACTTCATCCGCGTCTGCCAAAAGATGCATGTGCATGCTTAAAACGCGTTTTCGCACAAATGCGTGCGCGGGTGCTAAAAAGAGCAGCATCGGCATGCTTAGCACGTCGTTTGGTAGAAATCCACGTGCGCGTTCTGCCAAAAGCACCATTTGCATGCACATCTTGTGGTTTTGCAGAAAACTTCATCCGCGTCTGCCAAAAGATGCATGTGCATGCTTAAAACGCGTTTTCGCACAAATGCGTGCGCGGGTGCTAAAAAGAGCAGCATCGGCATGCTTAGCACGTCGTTTGGTAGAAATCCACGTGCGCGTTCTGCAAAAAGCACCATTTGCATGCACATCTTGTGGTTTTGCAGAAAACTTCATCCGCGTCTACCAAAAGATGCATGTGCATGCTTAAAACGCGTTTTCGCACAAATGCGTGCGCGGGTGCTAAAAAGAGCAGCATCGGCATGCTTAGCACGTCGTTTGGTAGAAATCCACGTGCGCGTTCTGCCAAAAGCACCATTTGCATGCACATGTTGTGGTTTTGCAGAAAACTTCATCCGCGTCTACCAAAAGATGCATGTGCATGCTTAAAACGCGTTTTCGCACAAATCCGTGCGCGGGTGCTAAAAAGAGCAGCATCGGCATGCTTAGCACGTCGTTTGGTAGAAATCCACGTGCGCGTTCTGCAAAAAGCACCATTTGCATGCACATCTTGTGGTTTTGCAGAAAACTTCATCCGCGTCTACCAAAAGATGCATGTGCATGCTTAAAACGCGTTTTCGCACAAATGCGTGCGCGGGTGCTAAAAAGAGCAGCATCGGCATGCTTAGCACGTCGTTTGGTAGAAATCCACGAGCGCGTTCTGCAAAAAGCACCATTTGCATGCACATCTTGTGGTTTTGCAGAAAACTTTATCCGCGTCTACCAAAAGATGCATGTGCATGCTTAAAACGCGTTTTCGCACAAATGCGTGCGCGGGTGCTAAAAAGAGCAGCATCGGCATGCTTAGCACGTCGTTTGGTAGAAATCCACGTGCGCGTTCTGCAAAAAACACCATTTGCATGCACATCTTGTGGTTTTGCAGAAAACTTCATCCGCGTCTACCAAAAGATGCATGTGCATGCTTAAAACGCGTTTTCGCACAAATGCGTGCGCGGGTGCTAAAAAGAGCAGCATCGGCATGCTTAGCACGTTGTTTGGTAGAAATCCACGTGCGCGTTCTGCAAAAAGCACCATTTGCATGCACATCTTGTGGTTTTGCAGAAAACTTCATCCGCGTCTACCAAAAGATGCAAGTGCATGCTTAAAACGCGTTTTCGCACAAATGTGTGCGCGGGTGCTAAAAAGAGCAGCATCGGCATGCTTAGCACGTCGTTTGGTAGAAATCCACGTGCGCGTTCTGCAAAAAGCACCATTTGCATGCACATCTTGTGGTTTTGCAGAAAACTTCATCCGCGTCTACCAAAAGATGCATGTGCATGCTTAAAACGCGTTTTCGCACAAATGCGTGCGCGGGTGCTTAGAATAGCAGCATCGGCATGCTTAGCACGTCGTTTGGTAGAAATCCACGTGCGCGTTCTGCAAAAAGCACCATTTGCATGCACATCTTGTGGTTTTGCAGAAAAATTCATCCGCGTCTACCAAAAGATGCATGTGCATGCTTAAAACGCGTTTTCGCACAAATCCGTGCGCGGGTGCTAAAAAGAGCAGCATCGGCATGCTTAGCACGTCGTTTGGTAGAAATCCACGTGCGCGTTCTGCAAAAAGCACCATTTGCATGCACATCTTGTGGTTTTGCAGAAAACTTCATCCGCGTCTACCAAAAGATGCATGTGCATGCTTAAAACGCGTTTTCGCACAAATGCGTGCGCGGGTGCTTAGAATAGCAGCATCGGCATGCTTAGCACGTCGTTTGGTAGAAATCCACGTGCGCGTTCTGCCAAAAGCACCATTTGCATGCACATCTTGTGGTTTTGCAGAAAACTTCATCCGCGTCTGCCAAAAGATGCATGTGCATGCTTAAAACGCGTTTTCGCACAAATGCGTGCGCGGGTGCTAAAAAGAGCAGCATCGGCATGCTTAGCACGTCGTTTGGTAGAAATCCACGTGCGCGTTCTGCAAAAAGCACCATTTGCATGCACATCTTGTGGTTTTGCAGAAAACTTCATCCGCGTCTACCAAAAGATGCATGTGCATGCTTAAAACGCGTTTTCGCACAAATGCGTGCGCGGGTGCTAAAAAGAGCAGCATCGGCATGCTTAGCACGTCGTTTGGTAGAAATCCACGTGCGCGTTCTGCCAAAAGCACCATTTGCATGCACATGTTGTGGTTTTGCAGAAAACTTCATCCGCGTCTACCAAAAGATGCATGTGCATGCTTAAAACGCGTTTTCGCACAAATCCGTGCGCGGGTGCTAAAAAGAGCAGCATCGGCATGCTTAGCACGTCGTTTGGTAGAAATGCACGTGCGTGTTCTGCAAAAAGCACCATTTGCATGCACATCTTGTGGTTTTGCAGAAAACTTCATCCGCGTCTACCAAAAGATGCATGTGCATGCTTAAAACGCGTTTTCGCACAAATGCGTGCGCGGGTGCTAAAAAGAGCAGCATCGGCATGCTTAGCACGTCGTTTGGTAGAAATCCACGAGCGCGTTCTGCAAAAAGCACCATTTGCATGCACATCTTGTGGTTTTGCAGAAAACTTTATCCGCGTCTACCAAAAGATGCATGTGCATGCTTAAAACGCGTTTTCGCACAAATGCGTGCGCGGGTGCTAAAAAGAGCAGCATCGGCATGCTTAGCACGTCGTTTGGTAGAAATCCACGTGCGCGTTCTGCAAAAAACACCATTCGCATGCACATCTTGTGGTTTTGCAGAAAACTTCATCCGCGTCTACCAAAAGATGCATGTGCATGCTTAAAACGCGTTTTCGCACAAATGCGTGCGCGGGTGCTAAAAAGAGCAGCATCGGCATGCTTAGCACGTTGTTTGGTAGAAATCCACGTGCGCGTTCTGCAAAAAGCACCATTTGCATGCACATCTTGTGGTTTTGCAGAAAACTTCATCCGCGTCTACCAAAAGATGCAAGTGCATGCTTAAAACGCGTTTTCGCACAAATGCGTGCGCGGGTGCTAAAAAGAGCAGCATCGGCATGCTTAGCACGTCGTTTGGTAGAAATCCACGTGCGCGTTCTGCAAAAAGCACCATTTGCATGCACATCTTGTGGTTTTGCAGAAAACTTCATCCGCGTCTACCAAAAGATGCATGTGCATGCTTAAAACGCGTTTTCGCACAAATGCGTGCGCGGGTGCTTAGAATAGCAGCATCGCCATGCTTAGCACGTCGTTTGGTAGAAATCCACGTGCGCGTTCTGCAAAAAGCACCATTTGCATGCACATCTTGTGGTTTTGCAGAAAACTTCATCCGCGTCTACCAAAAGATGCATGTGCATGCTTAAAACGCGTTTTCGCAAACATCCGTGCGCGGGTGCTAAAAAGAGCAGCATCGGCATGCTTAGCACGTCGTTTGGTAGAAATCCACGTGCGCGTTCTGCAAAAAGCACCATTTGCATGCACATCTTGTGGTTTTGCAGAAAACTTCATCCGCGTCTACCAAAAGATGCATGTGCATGCTTAAAACGCGTTTTCGCACAAATGCGTGCGCGGGTGCTTAGAATAGCAGCATCGGCATGCTTAGCACGTCGTTTGGTAGAAATCCACGTGCGCGTTCTGCAAAAAGCACCATTTGCATGCACATCTTGTGGTTTTGCAGAAAACTTCATCCGCGTCTACCAAAAGATGCATGTGCATGCTTAAAACGCGTTTTCGCACAAATGCGTGCGCGGGTGCTAAAAAGAGCAGCATCGGCATGCTTAGCACGTCGTTTGGTAGAAATCCACGAGCGCGTTCTGCAAAAAGCACCATTTGCATGCACACCTTGTGGTTTTGCAGAAAACTTCATCCGCGTCTACCAAAAGATGCATGTGCATGCTTAAAACGCGTTTTCGCACAAATGCGTGCGCGGGTGCTAAATAGAGCAGCATCGGCGTGCTTAGCACGTCGTTTGGTAGAAATCCACGTGCGCGTTCCGCCAAAAGCACCATTTGCATGCACATCTTGTGGTTTTGCAGAAAACTTCATCCGCGTCTACCAAAAGATGCATGTGCATGCTTAAAACGCGTTTTCGCACAAATGCGTGCGCGGGTGCTAAAAAGAGCAGCATCGGCATGCTTAGCACGTTGTTTGGTAGAAATCCACGTGCGCGTTCTGCAAAAAGCACCATTTGCATGCACATCTTGTGGTTTTGCAGAAAACTTCATCCGTGTCTACCAAAAGATGCAAGTGCATGCTTAAAACGCGTTTTCGCACAAATGCGTGCGCGGGTGCTAAAAAGAGCAGCATCGGCATGCTTAGCACGTCGTTTGGTAGAAATCCACGTGCGCGTTCTGCCAAAAGCACCATTTGCATGCACATCTTGAGGTTTTGCAGAAAACTTCATCCGCGTCTACCAAAAGATGCATGTGCATGCTTAAAACGCGTTTTCGCACAAATCCGTGCGCGGGTGCTAAAAAGAGCAGCATCGGCATGCTTAGCACGTCGTTTGGTAGAAATCCACGTGCGCGTTCTGCAAAAAGCACCATTTGCATGCACATCTTGTGGTTTCGCAGAAAACTTCATCCTCGTCTACCAAAAGATGCATGTGCATGCTTAAAACGCGTTTTCGCACAAATGCATGCGCGGGTGCTTAGAATAGCAGCATCGGCATGCTTAGCACGTCGTTTGGTAGAAATCCACGTGCGCGTTCTGCAAAAAGCACCATTTGCATGCACATCTTGTGGTTTTGCAGAAAACTTCATCCGCGTCTACCAAAAGATGCATGTGCATGCTTAAAACGCGTTTTCGCACAAATGCGTGCGCGGGTGCTAAAAAGAGCAGCATCGGCATGCTTAGCACGTCGTTTGGTAGAAATCCACGTGCGCGTTCTGCCAAAAGCACCATTTGCATGCACATCTTGTGGTTTTGCAGAAAACTTCATCCGCGTCTACCAAAAGATGCATGTGCATGCTTAAAACGCGTTTTCGCACAAATCCGTGCGCGGGTGCTAAAAAGAGCAGCATCGGCAAGCGTAGCACGTCGTTTGGTAGAAATCCACGTGCGCGTTCTGCAAAAAGCACCATTTGCATGAACATTTTGTGGTTTTGCAGAAAACTTCATCCGCGTCTACCAAAAGATGCATGTGCATGCTTAAAACACGTTTTCGCACAAATGCGTGCGCGGGTGCTAAAAAGAGCAGCATCGGCATGCTTAGCACGTCGTTTGGTAGAAATCCACGTGCGCGTTCTGCCAAAAGCACCATTTGCATGCACATCTTGTGGTTTTGCAGAAAACTTCATCCGCGTGTTCCAAAAGATGATGTGCATGCTTAAAACGCGTTTTCGCACAAATCCGTGCGCGGGTGCTAAAAAGAGCAGCATCGGCATGCTTAGCACGTCGTTTGGTAGAAATCCACGTGCGCGTTCTGCAAAAAGCACCATTTGTATGAACATTTTGTGGTTTTGCAGAAAACTTCATCCGCGTCTACCAAAAGATGCATGTGCATGCTTAAAACACGTTTTCGCACAAATGCGTGCGCGGGTGCTAAAAAGAGCAGCATCGGCATGCTTAGCACGTCGTTTGGTAGAAATCCACGTGCGCGTTCTGCCAAAAGCACCATTTGCATGCACATCTTGTGGTTTTGCAGAAAACTTCATCCGCGTGTTCCAAAAGATGCATGTGCATGCTTAAAACGCGTTTTCGCACAAATCCGTGCGCGGGTGCTAAAAAGAGCAGCATCGGCATGCTTAGCACGTCGTTTGGTAGAAATCCACGTGCGCGTTCTGCAAAAAGCACCATTTGCATGCACATCTTGTGGTTTTGCAGAAAACTTCATCCGCGTCTACCAAAAGATGCATGTGCATGCTTAAAACGCGTTTTCGCACAAATGCGTGCGCGGGTGCTAAAAAGAGCAGCATCGGCATGCTTAGCACGTCGTTTGGTAGAAATCCACGTGCGCGTTCTGCCAAAAGCACCATTTGCATGCACATCTTGTGGTTTTGCAGAAAACTTCATCCGCGTCTACCAAAAGATGCATGTGCATGCTTAAAACGCGTTTTCGCACAAATCCGTGCGCGGGTGCTAAAAAGAGCAGCATCGGCAAGCGTAGCACGTCGTTTGGTAGAAATCCACGTGCGCGTTCTGCAAAAAGCACCATTTGCATGAACATTTTGTGGTTTTGCAGAAAACTTCATCCGCGTCTACCAAAAGATGCATGTGCATGCTTAAAACACGTTTTCGCACAAATGCGTGCGCGGGTGCTAAAAAGAGCAGCATCGGCATGCTTAGCACGTCGTTTGGTAGAAATCCACGTGCGCGTTCTGCCAAAAGCACCATTTGCATGCACATCTTGTGGTTTTGCAGAAAACTTCATCCGCGTGTTCCAAAAGATGATGTGCATGCTTAAAACGCGTTTTCGCACAAATCCGTGCGCGGGTGCTAAAAAGAGCAGCATCGGCATGCTTAGCACGTCGTTTGGTAGAAATCCACGTGCGCGTTCTGCAAAAAGCACCATTTGCATGCACATCTTGTGGTTTTGCAGAAAACTTCATCCGCGTCTACCAAAAGATGCATGTGCATGCTTAAAACGCGTTTTCGCACAAATGCGTGCGCGGGTGCTTAGAATAGCAGCATCGCCATGCTTAGCACGTCGTTTGGTAGAAATCCACGTGCGCGTTCTGCAAAAAGCACCATTTGCATGCACATCTTGTGGTTTTGCAGAAAACTTCATCCGCGTCTACCAAAAGATGCATGTGCATGCTTAAAACGCGTTTTCGCAAACATCCGTGCGCGGGTGCTAAAAAGAGCAGCATCGGCATGCTTAGCACGTCGTTTGGTAGAAATCCACGTGCGCGTTCTGCAAAAAGCACCATTTGCATGCACATCTTGTGGTTTTGCAGAAAACTTCATCCGCGTCTACCAAAAGATGCATGTGCATGCTTAAAACGCGTTTTCGCACAAATGCGTGCGCGGGTGCTTAGAATAGCAGCATCGGCATGCTTAGCACGTCGTTTGGTAGAAATCCACGTGCGCGTTCTGCAAAAAGCACCATTTGCATGCACATCTTGTGGTTTTGCAGAAAACTTCATCCGCGTCTACCAAAAGATGCATGTGCATGCTTAAAACGCGTTTTCGCACAGATGCGTGCGCGGGTGCTAAAAAGAGCAGCATCGGCATGCTTAGCACGTCGTTTGGTAGAAATCCACGAGCGCGTTCTGCAAAAAGCACCATTTGCATGCACACCTTGTGGTTTTGCAGAAAACTTCATCCGCGTCTACCAAAAGATGCATGTGCATGCTTAAAACGCGTTTTCGCACAAATGCGTGCGCGGGTGCTAAATAGAGCAGCATCGGCGTGCTTAGCACGTCGTTTGGTAGAAATCCACGTGCGCGTTCCGCCAAAAGCACCATTTGCATGCACATCTTGTGGTTTTGCAGAAAACTTCATCCGCGTCTACCAAAAGATGCATGTGCATGCTTAAAACGCGTTTTCGCACAAATGCGTGCGCGGGTGCTAAAAAGAGCAGCATCGGCATGCTTAGCACGTTGTTTGGTAGAAATCCACGTGCGCGTTCTGCAAAAAGCACCATTTGCATGCACATCTTGTGGTTTTGCAGAAAACTTCATCCGTGTCTACCAAAAGATGCAAGTGCATGCTTAAAACGCGTTTTCGCACAAATGCGTGCGCGGGTGCTAAAAAGAGCAGCATCGGCATGCTTAGCACGTCGTTTGGTAGAAATCCACGTGCGCGTTCTGCCAAAAGCACCATTTGCATGCACATCTTGAGGTTTTGCAGAAAACTTCATCCGCGTCTACCAAAAGATGCATGTGCATGCTTAAAACGCGTTTTCGCACAAATCCGTGCGCGGGTGCTAAAAAGAGCAGCATCGGCATGCTTAGCACGTCGTTTGGTAGAAATCCACGTGCGCGTTCTGCAAAAAGCACCATTTGCATGCACATCTTGTGGTTTCGCAGAAAACTTCATCCTCGTCTACCAAAAGATGCATGTGCATGCTTAAAACGCGTTTTCGCACAAATGCATGCGCGGGTGCTTAGAATAGCAGCATCGGCATGCTTAGCACGTCGTTTGGTAGAAATCCACGTGCGCGTTCTGCAAAAAGCACCATTTGCATGCACATCTTGTGGTTTTGCAGAAAACTTCATCCGCGTCTACCAAAAGATGCATGTGCATGCTTAAAACGCGTTTTCGCACAAATGCGTGCGCGGGTGCTAAAAAGAGCAGCATCGGCATGCTTAGCACGTCGTTTGGTAGAAATCCACGTGCGCGTTCTGCCAAAAGCACCATTTGCATGCACATCTTGTGGTTTTGCAGAAAACTTCATCCGCGTCTACCAAAAGATGCATGTGCATGCTTAAAACGCGTTTTCGCACAAATCCGTGCGCGGGTGCTAAAAAGAGCAGCATCGGCAAGCGTAGCACGTCGTTTGGTAGAAATCCACGTGCGCGTTCTGCAAAAAGCACCATTTGCATGAACATTTTGTGGTTTTGCAGAAAACTTCATCCGCGTCTACCAAAAGATGCATGTGCATGCTTAAAACACGTTTTCGCACAAATGCGTGCGCGGGTGCTAAAAAGAGCAGCATCGGCATGCTTAGCACGTCGTTTGGTAGAAATCCACGTGCGCGTTCTGCCAAAAGCACCATTTGCATGCACATCTTGTGGTTTTGCAGAAAACTTCATCCGCGTGTTCCAAAAGATGATGTGCATGCTTAAAACGCGTTTTCGCACAAATCCGTGCGCGGGTGCTAAAAAGAGCAGCATCGGCATGCTTAGCACGTCGTTTGGTAGAAATCCACGTGCGCGTTCTGCAAAAAGCACCATTTGTATGAACATTTTGTGGTTTTGCAGAAAACTTCATCCGCGTCTACCAAAAGATGCATGTGCATGCTTAAAACACGTTTTCGCACAAATGCGTGCGCGGGTGCTAAAAAGAGCAGCATCGGCATGCTTAGCACGTCGTTTGGTAGAAATCCACGTGCGCGTTCTGCCAAAAGCACCATTTGCATGCACATCTTGTGGTTTTGCAGAAAACTTCATCCGCGTGTTCCAAAAGATGCATGTGCATGCTTAAAACGCGTTTTCGCACAAATCCGTGCGCGGGTGCTAAAAAGAGCAGCATCGGCATGCTTAGCACGTCGTTTGGTAGAAATCCACGTGCGCGTTCTGCAAAAAGCACCATTTGCATGCACATCTTGTGGTTTTGCAGAAAACTTCATCCGCGTCTACCAAAAGATGCATGTGCATGCTTAAAACGCGTTTTCGCACAAATGCGTGCGCGGGTGCTAAAAAGAGCAGCATCGGCATGCTTAGCACGTCGTTTGGTAGAAATCCACGTGCGCGTTCTGCCAAAAGCACCATTTGCATGCACATCTTGTGGTTTTGCAGAAAACTTCATCCGCGTCTACCAAAAGATGCATGTGCATGCTTAAAACGCGTTTTCGCACAAATCCGTGCGCGGGTGCTAAAAAGAGCAGCATCGGCAAGCGTAGCACGTCGTTTGGTAGAAATCCACGTGCGCGTTCTGCAAAAAGCACCATTTGCATGAACATTTTGTGGTTTTGCAGAAAACTTCATCCGCGTCTACCAAAAGATGCATGTGCATGCTTAAAACACGTTTTCGCACAAATGCGTGCGCGGGTGCTAAAAAGAGCAGCATCGGCATGCTTAGCACGTCGTTTGGTAGAAATCCACGTGCGCGTTCTGCCAAAAGCACCATTTGCATGCACATCTTGTGGTTTTGCAGAAAACTTCATCCGCGTGTTCCAAAAGATGATGTGCATGCTTAAAACGCGTTTTCGCACAAATCCGTGCGCGGGTGCTAAAAAGAGCAGCATCGGCATGCTTAGCACGTCGTTTGGTAGAAATCCACGTGCGCGTTCTGCAAAAAGCACCATTTGTATGAACATTTTGTGGTTTTGCAGAAAACTTCATCCGCGTCTACCAAAAGATGCATGTGCATGCTTAAAACGCGTTTTCGCACAAATGCGTGCGCGGGTGCTAAAAAGAGCAGCATCGGCATGCTTAGCACGTTGTTTGGTAGAAATCCACGTGCGCGTTCTGCAAAAAGCACCATTTGCATGCACATCTTGTGGTTTTGCAGAAAACTTCATCCGTGTCTACCAAAAGATGCAAGTGCATGCTTAAAACGCGTTTTCGCACAAATGCGTGCGCGGGTGCTAAAAAGAGCAGCATCGGCATGCTTAGCACGTCGTTTGGTAGAAATCCACGTGCGCGTTCTGCCAAAAGCACCATTTGCATGCACATCTTGAGGTTTTGCAGAAAACTTCATCCGCGTCTACCAAAAGATGCATGTGCATGCTTAAAACGCGTTTTCGCACAAATCCGTGCGCGGGTGCTAAAAAGAGCAGCATCGGCATGCTTAGCACGTCGTTTGGTAGAAATCCACGTGCGCGTTCTGCAAAAAGCACCATTTGCATGCACATCTTGTGGTTTCGCAGAAAACTTCATCCTCGTCTACCAAAAGATGCATGTGCATGCTTAAAACGCGTTTTCGCACAAATGCATGCGCGGGTGCTTAGAATAGCAGCATCGGCATGCTTAGCACGTCGTTTGGTAGAAATCCACGTGCGCGTTCTGCAAAAAGCACCATTTGCATGCACATCTTGTGGTTTTGCAGAAAACTTCATCCGCGTCTACCAAAAGATGCATGTGCATGCTTAAAACGCGTTTTCGCACAAATGCGTGCGCGGGTGCTAAAAAGAGCAGCATCGGCATGCTTAGCACGTCGTTTGGTAGAAATCCACGTGCGCGTTCTGCCAAAAGCACCATTTGCATGCACATCTTGTGGTTTTGCAGAAAACTTCATCCGCGTCTACCAAAAGATGCATGTGCATGCTTAAAACGCGTTTTCGCACAAATCCGTGCGCGGGTGCTAAAAAGAGCAGCATCGGCAAGCGTAGCACGTCGTTTGGTAGAAATCCACGTGCGCGTTCTGCAAAAAGCACCATTTGCATGAACATTTTGTGGTTTTGCAGAAAACTTCATCCGCGTCTACCAAAAGATGCATGTGCATGCTTAAAACACGTTTTCGCACAAATGCGTGCGCGGGTGCTAAAAAGAGCAGCATCGGCATGCTTAGCACGTCGTTTGGTAGAAATCCACGTGCGCGTTCTGCCAAAAGCACCATTTGCATGCACATCTTGTGGTTTTGCAGAAAACTTCATCCGCGTGTTCCAAAAGATGATGTGCATGCTTAAAACGCGTTTTCGCACAAATCCGTGCGCGGGTGCTAAAAAGAGCAGCATCGGCATGCTTAGCACGTCGTTTGGTAGAAATCCACGTGCGCGTTCTGCAAAAAGCACCATTTGTATGAACATTTTGTGGTTTTGCAGAAAACTTCATCCGCGTCTACCAAAAGATGCATGTGCATGCTTAAAACACGTTTTCGCACAAATGCGTGCGCGGGTGCTAAAAAGAGCAGCATCGGCATGCTTAGCACGTCGTTTGGTAGAAATCCACGTGCGCGTTCTGCCAAAAGCACCATTTGCATGCACATCTTGTGGTTTTGCAGAAAACTTCATCCGCGTGTACCAAAAGATGCATGTGCATGCTTAAAAACGCGTTTTCGCACAAATCCGTGCGCGGGTGCTAAAAAGAGCAGCATCGGCATGCTTAGCACGTCGTTTGGTAGAAAACCACGTGCGCGTTCTGCAAAAAGCACCATTTGTATGAACATTTTGTGGTTTTGCAGAAAACTTCATCCGCGTCTACCAAAAGATGCATGTGCATGCTTAAAACACGTTTTCGCACAAATGCGTGCGCGGGTGCTAAAAAGAGCAGCATCGGCATGCTTAGCACGTCGTTTGGTAGAAATCCACGTGCGCGTTCTGCCAAAAGCACCATTTGCATGCACATCTTGTGGTTTTGCAGAAAACTTCATCCGCGTGTTCCAAAAGATGCATGTGCATGCTTAAAACGCGTTTTCGTACAAATCCGTGCGCGGGTGCTAAAAAGAGCAGCATCGGCATGCTTAGCACGTCGTTTGGTAGAAATCCACGTGCGCGTTCTGCAAAAAGCACCATTTGCATGCACATCTTGTGGTTTTGCAGAAAACTTCATCCGCGTCTACCAAAAGATGCATGTGCATGCTTAAAACGCGTTTTCGCACAAATGCGTGCGCGGGTGCTAAAAAGAGCAGCATCGGCATGCTTAGCACGTCGTTTGGTAGAAATACACGAGCGCGTTCTGCAAAAAGCACCATTTGCATGCACATCTTGTGGTTTTGCAGAAAACTTCATCCGCGTCTACCAAAAGATGCATGTGCATGCTTAAAACGCGTTTTCGCACAAATGCGTGCGCGGGTGCTAAAAAGAGCAGCATCGGCATGCTTAGCACGTCGTTTGGTAGAAATCCACGTGCGCGTTCTGCCAAAAGCACCATTTGCATGCACATCTTGTGGTTTTGCAGAAAACTTCATCCGCGTCTACCAAAAGATGCATGTGCATGCTTAAAACGCGTTTTCGCACAAATCCGTGCGCGGGTGCTAAAAAGAGCACCATCGGCATGCTTAGCACGTCGTTTGGTAGAAATCCACGTGCGCGTTCTGCCAAAAGCACCATTTGCATGCACATCTTGTGGTTTTGCAGAAAACTTCATCCGCGTCTACCAAAAGATGCATGTGCATGCTTAAAACGCGTTTTCGCACAAATGCGTGCGCGGGTGCTAAAAAGAGCAGCATCGGCATGCTTAGCACGTCGTTTGGTAGAAATCCACGTGCGCGTTCTGCCAAAAGCACCATTTGCATGCACATCTTGTGGTTTTGCAGAAAACTTCATCCGCGTCTACCAAAAGATGCATGTGCATGCTTAAAACGCGTTTTCGCACAAATCCGTGCGCGGGTGCTAAAAAGAGCAGCATCGGCATGCTTAGCACGTCGTTTGGTAGAAATCCACGTGCGCGTTCTGCAAAAAGCACCATTTGCATGCACGTCTAGTGGTTTTGCAGAAAACTTCATCCGCGTCTACCAAAACATGCATGTGCATGCTTAAAACGCGTTTTCGCACAAATGCATGCACGGGTGCTAAAAAGAGCAGCATCGGCATGCTTAGCACGTCGTTTGGTAGAAATCCACGTGCGCGTTCTGCCAAAAGCACCATTTGCATGCACATCTTGTGGTTTTGCAGAAAACTTCATCCGCGTCTACCAAAAGATGCATGTGCATGCTCAAAAACGCGTTTTCGCACAAATCCGTGCGCGGGTGCTAAAAAGAGCAGCATCGGCAAGCGTAGCACGTCGTTTGGTAGAAGTCCACGTGCGCGTTCTGCAAAAAGCACCATTTGCATGAACATTTTGTGGTTTTGCAGAAAACTTCATCCGCGTCTACCAAAAGATGCATGTGCATGCTTAAAACACGTTTTCGCACAAATGCGTGCGCGGGTGCTAAAAAGAGCAGCATCGGCATGCTTAGCACGTCGTTTGGTAGAGATCCACGTGCGCGTTCTGCCAAAAGCACCATTTGCATGCACATCTTGTGGTTTTGCAGAAAACTTCATCCGCGTCTACCAAAAGATGCATGTGCATGCTTAAAACGCGTTTTCGCACAAATCCGTGCGCGGGTGCTAAAAAGAGCAGCATCGGCATGCTTAGCACGTCGTTTGGTAGAAATCCACGTGCGCGTTCTGCAAAAAGCACCATTTGCATGCACATCTTGTGGTTTTGCAGAAAACTTCATCCGCGTCTACCAAAAGATGCATGTGCATGCTTAAAACGCGTTTTCGCACAAATGCGTGCGCGGGTGCTAAAAAGAGCAGCATCGGCATGCTTAGCACGTCGTTTGGTAGAAATCCACGAGCGCGTTCTGCAAAAAGCACCATTTGCATGCACATCTTGTGGTTTTGCAGAAAACTTCATCCGCGTCTACCAAAAGATGCATGTGCATGCTTAAAACGCGTTTTCGCACAAATGCGTGCGCGGGTGCTAAAAATAGCAGCATCGGCATGCTTAGCACGTCGTTTGGTAGAAATCCACGTGCGCGTTCTGCAAAAAGCACCATTTGCATGCACATCTTGTGGTTTTGCAGAAACCTTCATCCGCGTCTACCAAAAGATGCATGTGCATGCTTAAAACGCGTTTTCGCACAAATGCGTGCGCGGGTGCTAAAAAGAGCAGCATCGGCATGCTTAGCACGTCGTTTGGTAGAAATCCACGTGCGCGTTCTGCCAAAAGCACCATTTGCATGCACATCTTGTGGTTTTGCAGAAAACTTCATCCGCGTCTACCAAAAGATGCATGTGCATGCTTAAAACGCGTTTTCGCACAAATCCGTGCGCGGGTGCTAAAAAGAGCAGCATCGGCATGCTTAGCACGTCGTTTGGAGAAATCCACGTGCGCGTTCTGCAAAAAGCACCATTTGCATGCACATTTTGTGGTTTTGCAGAAAACTTCATCCGCGTCTACCAAAAGATGCATGTGCATGCTTAAAACGCGTTTTCGCACAAATGCGTGCGCGGGTGCTAAAAAGAGCAGCATCGGCATGCTTAGCACGTCGTTTGGTAGAAATCCACGAGCGCGTTCTGCAAAAAGCACCATTTGCATGCACATCTTGTGGTTTTGCAGAAAACTTCATCCGCGTCTACCAAAAGATGCATGTGCATGCTTAAAACGCGTTTTCGCACAAATGCGTGCGCGGGTGCTAAAAATAGCAGCATCGGCATGCTTAGCACGTCGTTTGGTAGAAATCCACGTGCGCGTTCTGCAAAAAGCACCATTTGCATGCACATCTTGTGGTTTTGCAGAAACCTTCATCCGCGTCTACCAAAAGATGCATGTGCATGCTTAAAACGCGTTTTCGCACAAATGCGTGCGCGGGTGCTAAAAAGAGCAGCATCGGCATGCTTAGCACGTCGTTTGGTAGAAATCCACGTGCGCGTTCTGCCAAAAGCACCATTTGCATGCACATCTTGTGGTTTTGCAGAAAGCTTCATCCGCGTCTACCAAAAGATGCATGTGCATGCTTAAAACGCGTTTTCGCACAAATCCGTGCGCGGGTGCTAAAAAGAGCAGCATCGGCATGCTTAGCACGTCGTTTGGTAGAAATCCACGTGCGCGTTCTGCAAAAAGCACCATTTGCATGCACGTCTAGTGGTTTTGCAGAAAACTTCATCCGCGTCTACCAAAACATGCATGTGCATGCTTAAAACGCGTTTTCGCACAAATGCGTGCACGGGTGCTAAAAAGAGCAGCATCGGCATGCTTAGCACGTCGTTTGGTAGAAATCCACGTGCGCGTTCTGCCAAAAGCACCATTTGCATGCACATGTGGTTTTGCAGAAAACTTCATCCGCGTCTACCAAAAGATGCATGTGCATGCTTAAAACGCGTTTTCGCACAAATCCGTGCGCGGGTGCTAAAAAGAGCAGCATCGGCATGCTTAGCACGTCGTTTGGTAGAAATCCACGTGCGCGTTCTGCAAAAAGCACCATTTGCATGCACATCTTGTGGTTTTGCAGAAAACTTTATCCGCGTCTACCAAAAGATGCATGTGCATGTTTAAAACGCGTTTTCGCACAAATCCGTGCGCGGGGTGCTAAAAAGAGCAGCATCGGCAAGCTTAGCACGTCGTTTGGTAGAAATCCACGTGCGCGTTCTGCAAAAAGCACCATTTGCATGCACATCTTGTGGTTTTGCAGAAAACTTCATCCGCGTCTACCAAAAGATGCATGTGCATGCTTAAAACGAATTTTCGCACAAATGCGTGTGCGGGTGCTAAAAAGAGCAGCATCGGCATGCTTAGCACGTCGTTTGGTAGAAATCCACGAGCGCGTTCTGCAAAAAGCACCATTTGCATGCACATCTTGTGGTTTTGCAGAAAACTTCATCCGTGTCTACCAAAAGATGCAAGTGCATGCTTAAAACGCGTTTTCGCACAAATGCGTGCGCGGGTGCTAAAAAGAGTAGCATCGGCATGCTTAGCACGTCGTTTGGTAGAAATCCACGTGCGCGTTCTGCCAAAAGCACCATTTGCATGCACATCTTGAGGTTTTGCAGAAAACTTCATCCGCGTCTACCAAAAGATGCATGTGCATGCTTAAAACGCGTTTTCGCACAAATCCGTGCGCGGGTGCTAAAAAGAGCAGCATCGGCATGCTTAGCACGTCGTTTGGTAGAAATCCACGTGCGCGTTCTGCAAAAAGCACCATTTGCATGCACATCTTGTGGTTTCGCAGAAAACTTCATCCTCGTCTACCAAAAGATGCATGTGCATGCTTAAAACGCGTTTTCGCACAAATGCATGCGCGGGTGCTTAGAATAGCAGCATCGGCATGCTTAGCACGTCGTTTGGTAGAAATCCACGTGCGCGTTCTGCAAAAAGCACCATTTGCATGCACATCTTGTGGTTTTGCAGAAAACTTCATCCGCGTCTACCAAAAGATGCATGTGCATGCTTAAAACGCGTTTTCGCACAAATGCGTGCGCGGGTGCTAAAAAGAGCAGCATCGGCATGCTTAGCACGTCGTTTGGTAGAAATCCACGTGCGCGTTCTGCCAAAAGCACCATTTGCATGCACATCTTGTGGTTTTGCAGAAAACTTCATCCGCGTCTACCAAAAGATGCATGTGCATGCTTAAAACGCGTTTTCGCACAAATCCGTGCGCGGGTGCTAAAAAGAGCAGCATCGGCAAGCGTAGCACGTCGTTTGGTAGAAATCCACGTGCGCGTTCTGCAAAAAGCACCATTTGCATGAACATTTTGTGGTTTTGCAGAAAACTTCATCCGCGTCTACCAAAAGATGCATGTGCATGCTTAAAACACGTTTTCGCACAAATGCGTGCGCGGGTGCTAAAAAGAGCAGCATCGGCATGCTTAGCACGTCGTTTGGTAGAAATCCACGTGCGCGTTCTGCCAAAAGCACCATTTGCATGCACATCTTGTGGTTTTGCAGAAAACTTCATCCGCGTGTTCCAAAAGATGATGTGCATGCTTAAAACGCGTTTTCGCACAAATCCGTGCGCGGGTGCTAAAAAGAGCAGCATCGGCATGCTTAGCACGTCGTTTGGTAGAAATCCACGTGCGCGTTCTGCAAAAAGCACCATTTGTATGAACATTTTGTGGTTTTGCAGAAAACTTCATCCGCGTCTACCAAAAGATGCATGTGCATGCTTAAAACACGTTTTCGCACAAATGCGTGCGCGGGTGCTAAAAAGAGCAGCATCGGCATGCTTAGCACGTCGTTTGGTAGAAATCCACGTGCGCGTTCTGCCAAAAGCACCATTTGCATGCACATCTTGTGGTTTTGCAGAAAACTTCATCCGCGTGTTCCAAAAGATGCATGTGCATGCTTAAAACGCGTTTTCGCACAAATCCGTGCGCGGGTGCTAAAAAGAGCAGCATCGGCATGCTTAGCACGTCGTTTGGTAGAAATCCACGTGCGCGTTCTGCAAAAAGCACCATTTGCATGCACATCTTGTGGTTTTGCAGAAAACTTCATCCGCGTCTACCAAAAGATGCATGTGCATGCTTAAAACGCGTTTTCGCACAAATGCGTGCGCGGGTGCTAAAAAGAGCAGCATCGGCATGCTTAGCACGTCGTTTGGTAGAAATCCACGTGCGCGTTCTGCCAAAAGCACCATTTGCATGCACATCTTGTGGTTTTGCAGAAAACTTCATCCGCGTCTACCAAAAGATGCATGTGCATGCTTAAAACGCGTTTTCGCACAAATCCGTGCGCGGGTGCTAAAAAGAGCAGCATCGGCAAGCGTAGCACGTCGTTTGGTAGAAATCCACGTGCGCGTTCTGCAAAAAGCACCATTTGCATGAACATTTTGTGGTTTTGCAGAAAACTTCATCCGCGTCTACCAAAAGATGCATGTGCATGCTTAAAACACGTTTTCGCACAAATGCGTGCGCGGGTGCTAAAAAGAGCAGCATCGGCATGCTTAGCACGTCGTTTGGTAGAAATCCACGTGCGCGTTCTGCCAAAAGCACCATTTGCATGCACATCTTGTGGTTTTGCAGAAAACTTCATCCGCGTGTTCCAAAAGATGATGTGCATGCTTAAAACGCGTTTTCGCACAAATCCGTGCGCGGGTGCTAAAAAGAGCAGCATCGGCATGCTTAGCACGTCGTTTGGTAGAAATCCACGTGCGCGTTCTGCAAAAAGCACCATTTGTATGAACATTTTGTGGTTTTGCAGAAAACTTCATCCGCGTCTACCAAAAGATGCATGTGCATGCTTAAAACACGTTTTCGCACAAATGCGTGCGCGGGTGCTAAAAAGAGCAGCATCGGCATGCTTAGCATGTCGTTTGGTAGAAATCCACGTGCGCGTTCTGCCAAAAGCACCATTTGCATGCACATCTTGTGGTTTTGCAGAAAACTTCATCCGCGTGTTCCAAAAGATGCATGTGCATGCTTAAAACGCGTTTTCGTACAAATCCGTGCGCGGGTGCTAAAAAGAGCAGCATCGGCATGCTTAGCACGTCGTTTGGTAGAAATCCACGTGCGCGTTCTGCAAAAAGCACCATTTGCATGCACATCTTGTGGTTTTGCAGAAAACTTCATCCGCGTCTACCAAAAGATGCATGTGCATGCTTAAAACGCGTTTTCGCACAAATGCGTGCGCGGGTGCTAAAAAGAGCAGCATCGGCATGCTTAGCACGTCGTTTGGTAGAAATACACGAGCGCGTTCTGCAAAAAGCACCATTTGCATGCACATCTTGTGGTTTTGCAGAAAACTTCATCCGCGTCTACCAAAAGATGCATGTGCATGCTTAAAACGCGTTTTCGCACAAATGCGTGCGCGGGTGCTAAAAAGAGCAGCATCGGCATGCTTAGCACGTCGTTTGGTAGAAATCCACGTGCGCGTTCTGCCAAAAGCACCATTTGCATGCACATCTTGTGGTTTTGCAGAAAACTTCATCCGCGTCTACCAAAAGATGCATGTGCATGCTTAAAACGCGTTTTCGCACAAATCCGTGCGCGGGTGCTAAAAAGAGCAGCATCGGCATGCTTAGCACGTCGTTTGGTAGAAATCCACGTGCGCGTTCTGCCAAAAGCACCATTTGCATGCACATCTTGTGGTTTTGCAGAAAACTTCATCCGCGTCTACCAAAAGATGCATGTGCATGCTTAAAACGCGTTTTCGCACAAATGCGTGCGCGGGTGCTAAAAAGAGCAGCATCGGCATGCTTAGCACGTCGTTTGGTAGAAATCCACGTGCGCGTTCTGCCAAAAGCACCATTTGCATGCACATCTTGTGGTTTTGCAGAAAACTTCATCCGCGTCTACGAAAAGATGCATGTGCATGCTTAAAACGCGTTTTCGCACAAATCCGTGCGCGGGTGCTAAAAAGAGCAGCATCGGCATGCTTAGCACGTCGTTTGGTAGAAATCCACGTGCGCCTTCTGCAAAAAGCACCATTTGCATGCACGTCTAGTGGTTTTGCAGAAAACTTCATCCGCGTCTACCAAAACATGCATGTGCATGCTTAAAACACGTTTTCGCACAAATGCGTGCGCGGGTGCTAAAAAGAGCAGCATCGGCATGCTTAGCATGTCGTTTGGTAGAAATCCACGTGCGCGTTCTGCCAAAAGCACCATTTGCATGCACATCTTGTGGTTTTGCAGAAAACTTCATCCGCGTGTTCCAAAAGATGCATGTGCATGCTTAAAACGCGTTTTCGTACAAATCCGTGCGCGGGTGCTAAAAAGAGCAGCATCGGCATGCTTAGCACGTCGTTTGGTAGAAATCCACGTGCGCGTTCTGCAAAAAGCACCATTTGCATGCACATCTTGTGGTTTTGCAGAAAACTTCATCCGCGTCTACCAAAAGATGCATGTGCATGCTTAAAACGCGTTTTCGCACAAATGCGTGCGCGGGTGCTAAAAAGAGCAGCATCGGCATGCTTAGCACGTCGTTTGGTAGAAATACACGAGCGCGTTCTGCAAAAAGCACCATTTGCATGCACATCTTGTGGTTTTGCAGAAAACTTCATCCGCGTCTACCAAAAGATGCATGTGCATGCTTAAAACGCGTTTTCGCACAAATGCGTGCGCGGGTGCTAAAAAGAGCAGCATCGGCATGCTTAGCACGTCGTTTGGTAGAAATCCACGTGCGCGTTCTGCCAAAAGCACCATTTGCATGCACATCTTGTGGTTTTGCAGAAAACTTCATCCGCGTCTACCAAAAGATGCATGTGCATGCTTAAAACGCGTTTTCGCACAAATCCGTGCGCGGGTGCTAAAAAGAGCAGCATCGGCATGCTTAGCACGTCGTTTGGTAGAAATCCACGTGCGCGTTCTGCCAAAAGCACCATTTGCATGCACATCTTGTGGTTTTGCAGAAAACTTCATCCGCGTCTACCAAAAGATGCATGTGCATGCTTAAAACGCGTTTTCGCACAAATGCGTGCGCGGGTGCTAAAAAGAGCAGCATCGGCATGCTTAGCACGTCGTTTGGTAGAAATCCACGTGCGCGTTCTGCCAAAAGCACCATTTGCATGCACATCTTGTGGTTTTGCAGAAAACTTCATCCGCGTCTACGAAAAGATGCATGTGCATGCTTAAAACGCGTTTTCGCACAAATCCGTGCGCGGGTGCTAAAAAGAGCAGCATCGGCATGCTTAGCACGTCGTTTGGTAGAAATCCACGTGCGCCTTCTGCAAAAAGCACCATTTGCATGCACGTCTAGTGGTTTTGCAGAAAACTTCATCCGCGTCTACCAAAACATGCATGTGCATGCTTACAACGCGTTTTCGCACAAATGCGTGCACGGGTGCTAAAAAGAGCAGCATCGGCATGCTTAGCACGTCGTTTGGTAGAAATCCACGTGCGCGTTCTGCCAAAAGCACCATTTGCATGCACATCTTGTGGTGTTGCAGAAAACTTCATCCGCGTCTACAAAAAGATGCATGTGCATGCTTAAAACACGTTTTCGCACAAATCCGTGCGCGGGTGCTAAAAAGAGCAGCATCGGCATGCTTAGCACGTCGTTTGGTAGAAATCCACGTGCGCGTTCTGCAAAAAGCACCATTTGCATGCACATCTTGTGGTTTTGCAGAAAACTTCATCCGCGTCTACCAGAAGATGCATGTGCATGCTTAAAACGCGTTTTCGCACAAATGCGTGCGCGGGTGCTAAAAAGAGCAGCATCGGCATGCTTAGCACGTCGTTTGGTAGAAATCCACGTGCGCGTTCTGCCAAAAGCACCATTTGCATGCACGTCTTGTGGTTTTGCAGAAAACTTCATCCGCGTCTACCAAAAGATGCATGTGCATGCTTAAAACGCGTTTTCGCACAAATGCGTGCGCGGGTGCTAAAAAGAGCAGCATCGGCATGCTTAGCACGTCGTTTGGTAGAAATCCACGTGCGCGTTCTGCAAAAAGCACCATTTGCATGCACATCTTGTGGCTTTGCAGATAACTTCATCCGCGTCTACCAAAAGATGCATGTGCATGCTTAAAACGCGTTTTCGCACAAATGCGTGCGCGGGTGCTAAAAAGAGCAGCATCGGCATGCTTAGCCCGTCGTTTGGTAGAAATCCACGTGCGCGTTCTGCCAAAAGCACCATTTGCATGCACATCTTGTGGTTTTGCAGAAAACTTCATCCGCGTCTACCAAAAGATGCATGTGCATGCTTAAAACGCGTTTTCGCACAAATCCGTGCGCGGGTGCTAAAAAGAGCAGCATCGGCATGCTTAGCACGTCGTTTGGTAGAAATCCACGTGCGCGTTCTGCCAAAAGCACCATTTGCATGCACATGTGGTTTTGCAGAAAACTTCATCCGCGTCTACCAAAAGATGCATGTGCATGCTTAAAACGCGTTTTCGCACAAATCCGTGCGCGGGTGCTAAAAAGAGCAGCATCGGCATGCTTAGCACGTCGTTTGGTAGAAATCCACGTGCGCGTTCTGCAAAAAGCACCATTTGCATGCACATCTTGTGGTTTTGCAGAAAACTTTATCCGCGTCTACCAAAAGATGCATGTGCATGTTTAAAACGCGTTTTCGCACAAATCCGTGCGCGGGTGCTAAAAAGAGCAGCATCGGCAAGCTTAGCACGTCGTTTGGTAGAAATCCACGTGCGCGTTCTGCAAAAAGCACCATTTGCATGCACATCTTGTGGTTTTGCAGAAAACTTCATCCGCGTCTACCAAAAGATGCATGTGCATGCTTAAAACGCGTTTTCGCACAAATGCGTGTGCGGGTGCTAAAAAGAGCAGCATCGGCATGCTTAGCACGTCGTTTGGTAGAAATCCACGAGCGCGTTCTGCAAAAAGCACCATTTGCATGCACATCTTGTGGTTTTGCAGAAAACTTCATCCGCGTCTACCAAAAGATGCATGTGCATGCTTAAAACGCGTTTTCGCACAAATGCGTGCGCGGGTGCTAAAAAGAGCAGCATCGGCATGCTTAGCACGTCGTTTGGTAGAAATCCACGTGCGCGTTCTGCCAAAAGCACCGTTTGCATGCACATCTTGTGGTTTTGCAGAAAACTTCATCCGCGTCTACCAAAAGATGCATGTGCATGCTTAAAACGCGTTTTCGCACAAATCCGTGCGCGGGTGCTAAAAAGAGCAGCATCGGCAAGCTTAGCACGTCGTTTGGTAGAAATCCACGTGCGCGTTCTGCAAAAAGCACCATTTGCATGCACATTTTGTGGTTTTGCAGAAAACTTCATCCGCGTCTACCAAAAGATGCATGTGCATGCTTAAAACGCGTTTTCGCACAAATGCGTGCGCGGGTGCTAAAAAGAGCAGCATCGGCATGCTTAGCACGTCGTTTGGTAGAAATCCACGTGCGCGTTCTGCAAAAAGCACCATTTGCATGCACATCTTGTGGTTTTGCAGAAAACTTCATACGCGTCTACCAAAAGATGCATGTGCATGCTTAAAACGCGTTTTCGCACAAATGCGTGCGCGGGTGCTAAAAATAGCAGCATCGGCATGCTTAGCACGTCGTTTGGTAGAAATCCACGTGCGCGTTCTGCAAAAAGCACAATTTGCATGCACATCTTGTGGTTTTGCAGAAAACTTCATCCGCGTCTACCAAAAGATGCATGTGCATGCTTAAAACGCGTTTTCGCACAAATGCGTGCGCGGGTGCTAAAAAGAGCAGCATCGGCATGCTTAGCACTTCGTTTGGTAGAAATCCACGTGCGCGTTCTGCCAAAAGCACCATTTGCATGCACATCTTGTGGTTTTGCAGAAAACTTCATCCGCGTCTACCAAAAGATGCATGTGCATGCTTAAAACGCGTTTTCGCACAAATCCGTGCGCGGGTGCTAAAAAGAGCAGCATCGGCATGCTTAGCACGTCGTTTGGTAGAAATCCACGTGCGCGTTCTGCAAAAAGCACCATTTGCATGCACATCTTGTGGTTTTGCAGAAAACTTCATCCGCGTCTACCAAAAGATGCATGTGCATGCTTAAAACGCGTTTTCGCACAATTGCGTGCGCGGGTGCTAAAAAGAGCAGCATCGGCATGCTTAGCACGTCGTTTGGTAGAAATCCACGAGCGCGTTCTGCAAAAAGCACCATTTGCATGCACATCTTGTGGTTTTGCAGAAAACTTCATCCGCGTCTACCAAAAGATGCATGTGCATGCTTAAAACGCGTTTTCGCACAAATGCGTGCGCGGGTGCTAAAAAGAGCAGCATCGGCATGCTTAGCACGTCGTTTGGTAGAAATCCACGTGCGCGTTCTGCCAAAAGCACCATTTGCATGCACATCTTGTGGTTTTGCAGAAAACTTCATCCGCGTCTACCAAAAGATGCATGTGCATGCTTAAAACACGTTTTCGCACAAATCCGTGCGCGGGTGCTAAAAAGAGCAGCATCGGCAAGCTTAGCACGTCGTTTGGTAGAAATCCACGTGCGCGTTCTGCAAAAAGCACCATTTGCATGCACATCTTGTGGTTTTGCAGAAAACTTCATCCGCGTCTACCAAAAGATGCATGTGCATGCTTAAAACGCGTTTTCGCACAAATGCGTGCGCGGGTGCTAAAAATAGCAGCATCGGCATGCTTAGCACGTCGTTTGGTAGAAATCCACGTGCGCGTTCTGCAAAAAGCACAATTTGCATGCACATCTTGTGGTTTTGCAGAAAACTTCATCCGCGTCTACCAAAAGATGCATGTGCATGCTTAAAACGCGTTTTCGCACAAATCCGTGCGCGGGTGCTAAAAAGAGCAGCATCGGCATGCTTAGCACGTCGTTTGGTAGAAATCCACGTGCGCGTTCTGCAAAAAGCACCATTTGCATGCACATCTTGTGGTTTTGCAGAAAACTTCATCCGCGTCTACCAAAAGATGCATGTGCATGCTTAAAACGCGTTCTCGCACAAATGCGTGCGCGGGTGCTAAAAAGAGCAGCATCGGCATGCTTAGCACGTCGTTTGGTAGAAATCCACGTGCGCGTTCTGCAAAAAGCACCATTTGCATGCACATCTTGTGGTTTTGCAGAAAACTTCATCCGCGTCTACCAAAAGATGCATGTGCATGCTTAAAACGCGTTTTCGCACAATTGCGTGCGCGGGTGCTAAAAAGAGCAGCATCGGCATGCTTAGCACGTCGTTTGGTAGAAATCCACGAGCGCGTTCTGCAAAAAGCACCATTTGCATGCACATCTTGTGGTTTTGCAGAAAACTTCATCCGCGTCTACCAAAAGATGCATGTGCATGCTTAAAACGCGTTTTCGCACAAATGCGTGCGCGGGTGCTAAAAAGAGCAGCATCGGCATGCTTAGCACGTCGTTTGGTAGAAATCCACGTGCGCGTTCTGCCAAAAGCACCATTTGCATGCACATCTTGTGGTTTTGCAGAAAACTTCATCCGCGTCTACCAAAAGATGCATGTGCATGCTTAAAACACGTTTTCGCACAAATCCGTGCGCGGGTGCTAAAAAGAGCAGCATCGGCAAGCTTAGCACGTCGTTTGGTAGAAATCCACGTGCGCGTTCTGCAAAAAGCACCATTTGCATGCACATATTGTGGTTTTGCAGAAAACTTCATCCGCGTCTACCAAAAGATGCATGTGCATGCTTAAAACGCGTTTTCGCACAAATGCGTGCGCGGGTGCTAAAAAGAGCAGCATCGGCATGCTTAGCACGTCGTTTGGTAGAAATCCACGTGCGCGTTCTGCAAAAAGCACCATTTGCATGCACATCTTGTGGTTTTGCAGAAAACTTCATCCGCGTCTACCAAAAGATGCATGTGCATGCTTAAAACGCGTTTTCGCACAAATGCGTGCGCGGGTGCTAAAAATAGCAGCATCGGCATGCTTAGCACGTCGTTTGGTAGAAATCCACGTGCGCGTTCTGCAAAAAGCACAATTTGCATGCACATCTTGTGGTTTTGCAGAAAACTTCATCCGCGTCTACCAAAAGATGCATGTGCATGCTTAAAACGCGTTTTCGCACAAATGCGTGCGCGGGTGCTAAAAAGAGCAGCATCGGCATGCTTAGCACGTCGTTTGGTAGAAATCCACGAGCGCGTTCTGCAAAAAGCACCATTTGCATGCACATCTTGTGGTTTTGCAGAAAACTTCATCCGCGTCTACCAAAAGATGCATGTGCATGCTTAAAACGCGTTTTCGCACAAATCCGTGCGCGGGTGCTAAAAAGAGCAGCATCGGCATGCTTAGCACGTCGTTTGGTAGAAATCCACGTGCGCGTTCTGCAAAAAGCACCATTTGCATGCACATCTTGTGGTTTTGCAGAAAACTTCATCCGCGTCTACCAAAAGATGCATGTGCATGCTTAAAACGCGTTTTCGCACAAATGCGTGCGCGGGTGCTTAGAATAGCAGCATCGGCATGCTTAGCACGTCGTTTGGTAGAAATCCACGTGCGCGTTCTGCAAAAAGCACAATTTGCATGCACATCTTGTGGTTTTGCAGAAAACTTCATCCGCGTCTACCAAAAGATGCATGTGCATGCTTAAAACGCGTTTTCGCACAAATCCGTGCGCGGGTGCTAAAAAGAGCAGCATCGGCATGCTTAGCACGTCGTTTGGTAGAAATCCACGTGCGCGTTCTGCAAAAAGCACCATTTGCATGCACATCTTGTGGTTTTGCAGAAAACTTCATCCGCGTCTACCAAAAGATGCATGTGCATGCTTAAAACGCGTTCTCGCACAAATGCGTGCGCGGGTGCTAAAAAGAGCAGCATCGGCATGCTTAGCACGTCGTTTGGTAGAAATCCACGTGCGCGTTCTGCAAAAAGCACCATTTGCATGCACATCTTGTGGTTTTGCAGAAAACTTCATCCGCGTCTACCAAAAGATGCAAGTGCATGCTTAAAACGCGTTTTCGCACAAATGCGTGCGCGGGTGCTAAAAAGAGCAGCATCGGCATGCTTAGCACGTCGTTTGGTAGAAATCCACGTGCGCGTTCTGCCAAAAGCACCATTTGCATGCACATCTTGAGGTTTTGCAGAAAACTTCATCCGCGTCTACCAAAAGATGCATGTGCATGCTTAAAACGCGTTTTCGCACAAATCCGTGCGCGGGTGCTAAAAAGAGCAGCATCGGCATGCTTAGCACGTCGTTTGGTAGAAATCCACGTGCGCGTTCTGCAAAAAGCACCATTTGCATGCACATCTTGTGGTTTCGCAGAAAACTTCATCCTCGTCTACCAAAAGATGCATGTGCATGCTTAAAACGCGTTTTCGCACAAATGCATGCGCGGGTGCTTAGAATAGCAGCATCGGCATGCTTAGCACGTCGTTTGGTAGAAATCCACGTGCGCGTTCTGCAAAAAGCACCATTTGCATGCACATCTTGTGGTTTTGCAGAAAACTTCATCCGCGTCTACCAAAAGATGCATGTGCATGCTTAAAACGCGTTTTCGCACAAATGCGTGCGCGGGTGCTAAAAAGAGCAGCATCGGCATGCTTAGCACGTCGTTTGGTAGAAATCCACGTGCGCGTTCTGCCAAAAGCACCATTTGCATGCACATCTTGTGGTTTTGCAGAAAACTTCATCCGCGTCTACCAAAAGATGCATGTGCATGCTTAAAACGCGTTTTCGCACAAATCCGTGCGCGGGTGCTAAAAAGAGCAGCATCGGCAAGCGTAGCACGTCGTTTGGTAGAAATCCACGTGCGCGTTCTGCAAAAAGCACCATTTGCATGAACATTTTGTGGTTTTGCAGAAAACTTCATCCGCGTCTACCAAAAGATGCATGTGCATGCTTAAAACACGTTTTCGCACAAATGCGTGCGCGGGTGCTAAAAAGAGCAGCATCGGCATGCTTAGCACGTCGTTTGGTAGAAATCCACGTGCGCGTTCTGCCAAAAGCACCATTTGCATGCACATCTTGTGGTTTTGCAGAAAACTTCATCCGCGTGTTCCAAAAGATGATGTGCATGCTTAAAACGCGTTTTCGCACAAATCCGTGCGCGGGTGCTAAAAAGAGCAGCATCGGCATGCTTAGCACGTCGTTTGGTAGAAATCCACGTGCGCGTTCTGCAAAAAGCACCATTTGTATGAACATTTTGTGGTTTTGCAGAAAACTTCATCCGCGTCTACCAAAAGATGCATGTGCATGCTTAAAACACGTTTTCGCACAAATGCGTGCGCGGGTGCTAAAAAGAGCAGCATCGGCATGCTTAGCACGTCGTTTGGTAGAAATCCACGTGCGCGTTCTGCCAAAAGCACCATTTGCATGCACATCTTGTGGTTTTGCAGAAAACTTCATCCGCGTGTTCCAAAAGATGCATGTGCATGCTTAAAACGCGTTTTCGCACAAATCCGTGCGCGGGTGCTAAAAAGAGCAGCATCGGCATGCTTAGCACGTCGTTTGGTAGAAATCCACGTGCGCGTTCTGCCAAAAGCACCATTTGCATGCACATCTTGTGGTTTTGCAGAAAACTTCATCCGCGTCTACCAAAAGATACATGTGCATGCTTAAAACGCGTTTTCGCACAAATCCGTGCGTGGGTGCTAAAAAGAGCAGCATCGGCAAGCGTAGCACGTCGTTTGGTAGAAATCCACGTGCGCGTTCTGCAAAAAGCACCATTTGCATGAACATTTTGTGGTTTTGCAGAAAACTTCATCCGCGTCTACCAAAAGATGCATGTGCATGCTTAAAACACGTTTTCGCACAAATGCGTGCGCGGGTGCTAAAAAGAGCAGCATCGGCATGCTTAGCACGTCGTTTGGTAGAAATCCACGTGCGCGTTCTGCCAAAAGCACCATTTGCATGCACATCTTGTGGTTTTGCAGAAAACTTCATCCGCGTGTTCCAAAAGATGATGTGCATGCTTAAAACGCGTTTTCGCACAAATCCGTGCGCGGGTGCTAAAAAGAGCAGCATCGGCATGCTTAGCACGTCGTTTGGTAGAAATCCACGTGCGCGTTCTGCAAAAAGCACCATTTGTATGAACATTTTGTGGTTTTGCAGAAAACTTCATCCGCGTCTACCAAAAGATGCATGTGCATGCTTAAAACACGTTTTCGCACAAATGCGTGCGCGGGTGCTAAAAAGAGCAGCATCGGCATGCTTAGCACGTCGTTTGGTAGAAATCCACGTGCGCGTTCTGCCAAAAGCACCATTTGCATGCACATCTTGTGGTTTTGCAGAAAACTTCATCCGCGTGTTCCAAAAGATGCATGTGCATGCTTAAAACGCGTTTTCGTACAAATCCGTGCGCGGGTGCTAAAAAGAGCAGCATCGGCATGCTTAGCACGTCGTTTGGTAGAAATCCACGTGCGCGTTCTGCAAAAAGCACCATTTGCATGCACATCTTGTGGTTTTGCAGAAAACTTCATCCGCGTCTACCAAAAGATGCATGTGCATGCTTAAAACGCGTTTTCGCACAAATGCGTGCGCGGGTGCTAAAAAGAGCAGCATCGGCATGCTTAGCACGTCGTTTGGTAGAAATACACGAGCGCGTTCTGCAAAAAGCACCATTTGCATGCACATCTTGTGGTTTTGCAGAAAACTTCATCCGCGTCTACCAAAAGATGCATGTGCATGCTTAAAACGCGTTTTCGCACAAATGCGTGCGCGGGTGCTAAAAAGAGCAGCATCGGCATGCTTAGCACGTCGTTTGGTAGAAATCCACGTGCGCGTTCTGCCAAAAGCACCATTTGCATGCACATCTTGTGGTTTTGCAGAAAACTTCATCCGCGTCTACCAAAAGATGCATGTGCATGCTTAAAACGCGTTTTCGCACAAATCCGTGCGCGGGTGCTAAAAAGAGCAGCATCGGCATGCTTAGCACGTCGTTTGGTAGAAATCCACGTGCGCGTTCTGCAAAAAGCACCATTTGCATGCACGTCTAGTGGTTTTGCAGAAAACTTCATCCGCGTCTACCAAAACATGCATGTGCATGCTTAAAACGCGTTTTCGCACAAATGCATGCACGGGTGCTAAAAAGAGCAGCATCGGCATGCTTAGCACGTCGTTTGGTAGAAATCCACGTGCGCGTTCTGCCAAAAGCACCATTTGCATGCACATCTTGTGGTTTTGCAGAAAACTTCATCCGCGTCTACCAAAAGATGCATGTGCATGCTTAAAACGCGTTTTCGCACAAATCCGTGCGCGGGTGCTAAAAAGAGCAGCATCGGCAAGCGTAGCACGTCGTTTGGTAGAAGTCCACGTGCGCGTTCTGCAAAAAGCACCATTTGCATGAACATTTTGTGGTTTTGCAGAAAACTTCATCCGCGTCTACCAAAAGATGCATGTGCATGCTTAAAACACGTTTTCGCACAAATGCGTGCGCGGGTGCTAAAAAGAGCAGCATCGGCATGCTTAGCACGTCGTTTGGTAGAGATCCACGTGCGCGTTCTGCCAAAAGCACCATTTGCATGCACATCTTGTGGTTTTGCAGAAAACTTCATCCGCGTCTACCAAAAGATGCATGTGCATGCTTAAAACGCGTTTTCGCACAAATCCGTGCGCGGGTGCTAAAAAGAGCAGCATCGGCATGCTTAGCACGTCGTTTGGTAGAAATCCACGTGCGCGTTCTGCAAAAAGCACCATTTGCATGCACATCTTGTGGTTTTGCAGAAAACTTCATCCGCGTCTACCAAAAGATGCATGTGCATGCTTAAAACGCGTTTTCGCACAAATGCGTGCGCGGGTGCTAAAAAGAGCAGCATCGGCATGCTTAGCACGTCGTTTGGTAGAAATCCACGAGCGCGTTCTGCAAAAAGCACCATTTGCATGCACATCTTGTGGTTTTGCAGAAAGCTTCATCCGCGTCTACCAAAAGATGCATGTGCATGCTTAAAACGCGTTTTCGCACAAATGCGTGCGCGGGTGCTAAAAAGAGCAGCATCGGCATGCTTAGCACGTCGTTTGGTAGAAATCCACGTGCGCGTTCTGCAAAAAGCACCATTTGCATGCACATCTTGTGGCTTTGCAGATAACTTCATCCGCGTCTACAAAAAGATGCATGTGCATGCTTAAAACGCGTTTTCGCACAAATCCGTGCGCGGGTGCTAAAAAGAGCAGCATCGGCATGCTTAGCACGTCGTTTGGTAGAAATCCACGTGCGCGTTCTGCAAAAAGCACCATTTGCATGCACATCTTGTGGTTTTGCAGAAAACTTCATCCGCGTCTACCAGAAGATGCATGTGCATGCTTAAAACGCGTTTTCGCACAAATGCTTGCGCGGGTGCTAAAAAGAGCAGCATCGGCATGCTTAGCACGTCGTTTGGTAGAAATCCACGTGCGCGTTCTGCCAAAAGCACCATTTGCATGCACGTCTTGTGGTTTTGCAGAAAACTTCATCCGCGTCTACCAAAAGATGCATGTGCATGCTTAAAACGCGTTTTCGCACAAATGCGTGCGCGGGTGCTAAAAAGAGCAGCATCGGCATGCTTAGCACGTCGTTTGGTAGAAATCCACGTGCGCGTTCTGCAAAAAGCACCATTTGCATGCACATCTTGTGGCTTTGCAGATAACTTCATCCGCGTCTACCAAAAGATGCATGTGCATGCTTAAAACGCGTTTTCGCACAAATGCGTGCGCGGGTGCTAAAAAGAGCAGCATCGGCATGCTTAGCCCGTCGTTTGGTAGAAATCCACGTGCGCGTTCTGCCAAAAGCACCATTTGCATGCACATCTTGTGGTTTTGCAGAAAACTTCATCCGCGTCTACCAAAAGATGCATGTGCATGCTTAAAACGCGTTTTCGCACAAATCCGTGCGCGGGTGCTAAAAAGAGCAGCATCGGCATGCTTAGCACGTCGTTTGGTAGAAATCCACGTGCGCGTTCTGCCAAAAGCACCATTTGCATGCACATGTGGTTTTGCAGAAAACTTCATCCGCGTCTACCAAAAGATGCATGTGCATGCTTAAAACGCGTTTTCGCACAAATCCGTGCGCGGGTGCTAAAAAGAGCAGCATCGGCATGCTTAGCACGTCGTTTGGTAGAAATCCACGTGCGCGTTCTGCAAAAAGCACCATTTGCATGCACATCTTGTGGTTTTGCAGAAAACTTTATCCGCGTCTACCAAAAGATGCATGTGCATGTTTAAAACGCGTTTTTCGCACAAATCCGTGCGCGGGTGCTAAAAAGAGCAGCATCGGCAAGCTTAGCACGTCGTTTGGTAGAAATCCACGTGCGCGTTCTGCAAAAAGCACCATTTGCATGCACATCTTGTGGTTTTGCAGAAAACTTCATCCGCGTCTACCAAAAGATGCATGTGCATGCTTAAAACGAATTTTCGCACAAATGCGTGTGCGGGTGCTAAAAAGAGCAGCATCGGCATGCTTAGCACGTCGTTTGGTAGAAATCCACGAGCGCGTTCTGCAAAAAGCACCATTTGCATGCACATCTTGTGGTTTTGCAGAAAACTTCATCCGTGTCTACCAAAAGATGCAAGTGCATGCTTAAAACGCGTTTTCGCACAAATGCGTGCGCGGGTGCTAAAAAGAGCAGCATCGGCATGCTTAGCACGTCGTTTGGTAGAAATCCACGTGCGCGTTCTGCCAAAAGCACCATTTGCATGCACATCTTGAGGTTTTGCAGAAAACTTCATCCGCGTCTACCAAAAGATGCATGTGCATGCTTAAAACGCGTTTTCGCACAAATCCGTGCGCGGGTGCTAAAAAGAGCAGCATCGGCATGCTTAGCACGTCGTTTGGTAGAAATCCACGTGCGCGTTCTGCAAAAAGCACCATTTGCATGCACATCTTGTGGTTTCGCAGAAAACTTCATCCTCGTCTACCAAAAGATGCATGTGCATGCTTAAAACGCGTTTTCGCACAAATGCATGCGCGGGTGCTTAGAATAGCAGCATCGGCATGCTTAGCACGTCGTTTGGTAGAAATCCACGTGCGCGTTCTGCAAAAAGCACCATTTGCATGCACATCTTGTGGTTTTGCAGAAAACTTCATCCGCGTCTACCAAAAGATGCATGTGCATGCTTAAAACGCGTTTTCGCACAAATGCGTGCGCGGGTGCTAAAAAGAGCAGCATCGGCATGCTTAGCACGTCGTTTGGTAGAAATCCACGTGCGCGTTCTGCCAAAAGCACCATTTGCATGCACATCTTGTGGTTTTGCAGAAAACTTCATCCGCGTCTACCAAAAGATGCATGTGCATGCTTAAAACGCGTTTTCGCACAAATCCGTGCGCGGGTGCTAAAAAGAGCAGCATCGGCAAGCGTAGCACGTCGTTTGGTAGAAATCCACGTGCGCGTTCTGCAAAAAGCACCATTTGCATGAACATTTTGTGGTTTTGCAGAAAACTTCATCCGCGTCTACCAAAAGATGCATGTGCATGCTTAAAACACGTTTTCGCACAAATGCGTGCGCGGGTGCTAAAAAGAGCAGCATCGGCATGCTTAGCACGTCGTTTGGTAGAGATCCACGTGCGCGTTCTGCCAAAAGCACCATTTGCATGCACATCTTGTGGTTTTGCAGAAAACTTCATCCGCGTCTACCAAAAGATGCATGTGCATGCTTAAAACGCGTTTTCGCACAAATCCGTGCGCGGGTGCTAAAAAGAGCAGCATCGGCATGCTTAGCACGTCGTTTGGTAGAAATCCACGTGCGCGTTCTGCAAAAAGCACCATTTGCATGCACATCTTGTGGTTTTGCAGAAAACTTCATCCGCGTCTACCAAAAGATGCATGTGCATGCTTAAAACGCGTTTTCGCACAAATGCGTGCGCGGGTGCTAAAAAGAGCAGCATCGGCATGCTTAGCACGTCGTTTGGTAGAAATCCACGAGCGCGTTCTGCAAAAAGCACCATTTGCATGCACATCTTGTGGTTTTGCAGAAAACTTCATCCGCGTCTACCAAAAGATGCATGTGCATGCTTAAAACGCGTTTTCGCACAAATGCGTGCGCGGGTGCTAAAAAGAGCAGCATCGGCATGCTTAGCACGTCGTTTGGTAGAAATCCACGTGCGCGTTCTGCAAAAAGCACCATTTGCATGCACATCTTGTGGTTTTGCAGAAAACTTCATCCGCGTCTACCAAAAGATGCATGTGCATGCTTAAAACGCGTTTTCGCACAAATCCGTGCGCGGGTGCTAAAAAGAGCAGCATCGGCATGCTTAGCACGTCGTTTGGTAGAAATCCACGTGCGCGTTCTGCCAAAAGCACCATTTGCATGCACATCTTGTGGTTTTGCAGAAAACTTCATCCGCGTCTACCAAAAGATGCATGTGCATGCTTAAAACGCGTTTTCGCACAAATGCGTGCGCGGGTGCTAAAAAGAGCAGCATCGGCATGCTTAGCACGTCGTTTGGTAGAAATCCACGTGCGCGTTCTGCAAAAAGCACCATTTGCATGCACATCTTGTGGTTTTGCAGAAAACTTCATCCGCGTCTACCAAAAGATGCATGTGCATGCTTAAAACGCGTTTTCGCACAAATGCGTGCGCGGGTGCTAAAAATAGCAGCATCGGCATGCTTAGCACGTCGTTTGGTAGAAATCTACGTGCGCATTCTGCAAAAAGCACCATTTGCATGCACATCTTGTGGTTTTGCAGAAAACTTCATCCGCGTCTACCAAAAGATGCATGTGCATGCTTAAAACGCGTTTTCGCACAAATGCGTGCGCGGGTGCTAAAAAGAGCAGCATCGGCATGCTTAGCACGTCGTTTGGTAGAAATCCACGTGCGCGTTCTGCCAAAAGCACCATTTGCATGCACATCTTGTGGTTTTGCAGAAAACTTCATCCGCGTCTACCAAAAGATGCATGTGCATGCTTAAAACGCGTTTTCGCACAAATCCGTGCGCGGGTGCTAAAAAGAGCAGCATCGGCATGCTTAGCACGTCGTTTGGTAGAAATCCACGTGCGCGTTCTGCCAAAAGCACCATTTGCATGCACATGTGGTTTTGCAGAAAACTTCATCCGCGTCTACCAAAAGATGCATGTGCATGCTTAAAACGCGTTTTCGCACAAATCCGTGCGCGGGTGCTAAAAAGAGCAGCATCGGCATGCTTAGCACGTCGTTTGGTAGAAATCCACGTGCGCGTTCTGCAAAAAGCACCATTTGCATGCACATCTTGTGGTTTTGCAGAAAACTTTATCCGCGTCTACCAAAAGATGCATGTGCATGTTTAAAACGCGTTTTCGCACAAATCCGTGCGCGGGTGCTAAAAAGAGCAGCATCGGCAAGCTTAGCACGTCGTTTGGTAGAAATCCACGTGCGCGTTCTGCAAAAAGCACCATTTGCATGCACATCTTGTGGTTTTGCAGAAAACTTCATCCGCGTCTACCAAAAGATGCATGTGCATGCTTAAAACGAATTTTCGCACAAATGCGTGTGCGGGTGCTAAAAAGAGCAGCATCGGCATGCTTAGCACGTCGTTTGGTAGAAATCCACGAGCGCGTTCTGCAAAAAGCACCATTTGCATGCACATCTTGTGGTTTTGCAGAAAACTTCATCCGTGTCTACCAAAAGATGCAAGTGCATGCTTAAAACGCGTTTTCGCACAAA
This sequence comes from Dermacentor andersoni, assembly GCF_023375885.2. Taxonomy (NCBI): domain Eukaryota; kingdom Metazoa; phylum Arthropoda; class Arachnida; order Ixodida; family Ixodidae; genus Dermacentor; species Dermacentor andersoni. The sequence continues at coordinate 208,379 of NW_027314787.1, forward strand.
TGCGTGCGCGGGTGCTAAAAAGAGCAGCATCGGCATGCTTAGCACGTCGTTTGGTAGAAATCCACGTGCGCGTTCTGCCAAAAGCACCATTTGCATGCACATCTTGAGGTTTTGCAGAAAACTTCATCCGCGTCTACCAAAAGATGCATGTGCATGCTTAAAACGCGTTTTCGCACAAATCCGTGCGCGGGTGCTAAAAAGAGCAGCATCGGCATGCTTAGCACGTCGTTTGGTAGAAATCCACGTGCGCGTTCTGCAAAAAGCACCATTTGCATGCACATCTTGTGGTTTCGCAGAAAACTTCATCCTCGTCTACCAAAAGATGCATGTGCATGCTTAAAACGCGTTTTCGCACAAATGCATGCGCGGGTGCTTAGAATAGCAGCATCGGCATGCTTAGCACGTCGTTTGGTAGAAATCCACGTGCGCGTTCTGCAAAAAGCACCATTTGCATGCACATCTTGTGGTTTTGCAGAAAACTTCATCCGCGTCTACCAAAAGATGCATGTGCATGCTTAAAACGCGTTTTCGCACAAATGCGTGCGCGGGTGCTAAAAAGAGCAGCATCGGCATGCTTAGCACGTCGTTTGGTAGAAATCCACGTGCGCGTTCTGCCAAAAGCACCATTTGCATGCACATCTTGTGGTTTTGCAGAAAACTTCATCCGCGTCTACCAAAAGATGCATGTGCATGCTTAAAACGCGTTTTCGCACAAATCCGTGCGCGGGTGCTAAAAAGAGCAGCATCGGCAAGCGTAGCACGTCGTTTGGTAGAAATCCACGTGCGCGTTCTGCAAAAAGCACCATTTGCATGAACATTTTGTGGTTTTGCAGAAAACTTCATCCGCGTCTACCAAAAGATGCATGTGCATGCTTAAAACACGTTTTCGCACAAATGCGTGCGCGGGTGCTAAAAAGAGCAGCATCGGCATGCTTAGCACGTCGTTTGGTAGAGATCCACGTGCGCGTTCTGCCAAAAGCACCATTTGCATGCACATCTTGTGGTTTTGCAGAAAACTTCATCCGCGTCTACCAAAAGATGCATGTGCATGCTTAAAACGCGTTTTCGCACAAATCCGTGCGCGGGTGCTAAAAAGAGCAGCATCGGCATGCTTAGCACGTCGTTTGGTAGAAATCCACGTGCGCGTTCTGCAAAAAGCACCATTTGCATGCACATCTTGTGGTTTTGCAGAAAACTTCATCCGCGTCTACCAAAAGATGCATGTGCATGCTTAAAACGCGTTTTCGCACAAATGCGTGCGCGGGTGCTAAAAAGAGCAGCATCGGCATGCTTAGCACGTCGTTTGGTAGAAATCCACGAGCGCGTTCTGCAAAAAGCACCATTTGCATGCACATCTTGTGGTTTTGCAGAAAACTTCATCCGCGTCTACCAAAAGATGCATGTGCATGCTTAAAACGCGTTTTCGCACAAATGCGTGCGCGGGTGCTAAAAAGAGCAGCATCGGCATGCTTAGCACGTCGTTTGGTAGAAATCCACGTGCGCGTTCTGCAAAAAGCACCATTTGCATGCACATCTTGTGGTTTTGCAGAAAACTTCATCCGCGTCTACCAAAAGATGCATGTGCATGCTTAAAACGCGTTTTCGCACAAATCCGTGCGCGGGTGCTAAAAAGAGCAGCATCGGCATGCTTAGCACGTCGTTTGGTAGAAATCCACGTGCGCGTTCTGCCAAAAGCACCATTTGCATGCACATCTTGTGGTTTTGCAGAAAACTTCATCCGCGTCTACCAAAAGATGCATGTGCATGCTTAAAACGCGTTTTCGCACAAATGCGTGCGCGGGTGCTAAAAAGAGCAGCATCGGCATGCTTAGCACGTCGTTTGGTAGAAATCCACGTGCGCGTTCTGCAAAAAGCACCATTTGCATGCACATCTTGTGGTTTTGCAGAAAACTTCATCCGCGTCTACCAAAAGATGCATGTGCATGCTTAAAACGCGTTTTCGCACAAATGCGTGCGCGGGTGCTAAAAATAGCAGCATCGGCATGCTTAGCACGTCGTTTGGTAGAAATCTACGTGCGCATTCTGCAAAAAGCACCATTTGCATGCACATCTTGTGGTTTTGCAGAAAACTTCATCCGCGTCTACCAAAAGATGCATGTGCATGCTTAAAACGCGTTTTCGCACAAATGCGTGCGCGGGTGCTAAAAAGAGCAGCATCGGCATGCTTAGCACGTCGTTTGGTAGAAATCCACGTGCGCGTTCTGCCAAAAGCACCATTTGCATGCACATCTTGTGGTTTTGCAGAAAGCTTCATCCGCGTCTACCAAAAGATGCATGTGCATGCTTAAAACGCGTTTTCGCACAAATCCGTGCGCGGGTGCTAAAAAGAGCAGCATCGGCATGCTTAGCACGTCGTTTGGTAGAAATCCACGTGCGCGTTCTGCAAAAAGCACCATTTGCATGCACGTCTAGTGGTTTTGCAGAAAACTTCATCCGCGTCTACCAAAACATGCATGTGCATGCTTAAAACGCGTTTTCGCACAAATGCGTGCACGGGTGCTAAAAAGAGCAGCATCGGCATGCTTAGCACGTCGTTTGGTAGAAATCCACGTGCGCGTTCTGCCAAAAGCACCATTTGCATGCACATCTTGTGGTGTTGCAGAAAACTTCATCCGCGTCTACAAAAAGATGCATGTGCATGCTTAAAACGCGTTTTCGCACAAATCCGTGCGCGGGTGCTAAAAAGAGCAGCATCGGCATGCTTAGCACGTCGTTTGGTAGAAATCCACGTGCGCGTTCTGCAAAAAGCACCATTTGCATGCACATCTTGTGGTTTTGCAGAAAACTTCATCCGCGTCTACCAGAAGATGCATGTGCATGCTTAAAACGCGTTTTCGCACAAATGCGTGCGCGGGTGCTAAAAAGAGCAGCATCGGCATGCTTAGCACGTCGTTTGGTAGAAATCCACGTGCGCGTTCTGCCAAAAGCACCATTTGCATGCACGTCTTGTGGTTTTGCAGAAAACTTCATCCGCGTCTACCAAAAGATGCATGTGCATGCTTAAAACGCGTTTTCGCACAAATGCGTGCGCGGGTGCTAAAAAGAGCAGCATCGGCATGCTTAGCACGTCGTTTGGTAGAAATCCACGTGCGCGTTCTGCAAAAAGCACCATTTGCATGCACATCTTGTGGCTTTGCAGATAACTTCATCCGCGTCTACCAAAAGATGCATGTGCATGCTTAAAACGCGTTTTCGCACAAATGCGTGCGCGGGTGCTAAAAAGAGCAGCATCGGCATGCTTAGCCCGTCGTTTGGTAGAAATCCACGTGCGCGTTCTGCCAAAAGCACCATTTGCATGCACATCTTGTGGTTTTGCAGAAAACTTCATCCGCGTCTACCAAAAGATGCATGTGCATGCTTAAAACGCGTTTTCGCACAAATCCGTGCGCGGGTGCTAAAAAGAGCAGCATCGGCATGCTTAGCACGTCGTTTGGTAGAAATCCACGTGCGCGTTCTGCCAAAAGCACCATTTGCATGCACATGTGGTTTTGCAGAAAACTTCATCCGCGTCTACCAAAAGATGCATGTGCATGCTTAAAACGCGTTTTCGCACAAATCCGTGCGCGGGTGCTAAAAAGAGCAGCATCGGCATGCTTAGCACGTCGTTTGGTAGAAATCCACGTGCGCGTTCTGCAAAAAGCACCATTTGCATGCACATCTTGTGGTTTTGCAGAAAACTTTATCCGCGTCTACCAAAAGATGCATGTGCATGTTTAAAACGCGTTTTCGCACAAATCCGTGCGCGGGTGCTAAAAAGAGCAGCATCGGCAAGCTTAGCACGTCGTTTGGTAGAAATCCACGTGCGCGTTCTGCAAAAAGCACCATTTGCATGCACATCTTGTGGTTTTGCAGAAAACTTCATCCGCGTCTACCAAAAGATGCATGTGCATGCTTAAAACGCGTTTTCGCACAAATGCGTGTGCGGGTGCTAAAAAGAGCAGCATCGGCATGCTTAGCACGTCGTTTGGTAGAAATCCACGAGCGCGTTCTGCAAAAAGCACCATTTGCATGCACATCTTGTGGTTTCGCAGAAAACTTCATCCGCGTCTACCAAAAGATGCATGTGCATGCTTAAAACGCGTTTTCGCACAAATGCGTGCGCGGGTGCTAAAAAGAGCAGCATCGGCATGCTTAGCACGTCGTTTGGTAGAAATCCACGTGCGCGTTCTGCCAAAAGCACCATTTGCATGCACATCTTGTGGTTTTGCAGAAAACTTCATCCGCGTCTACCAAAAGATGCATGTGCATGCTTAAAACGCGTTTTCGCACAAATCCGTGCGCGGGTGCTAAAAAGAGCAGCATCGGCAAGCTTAGCACGTCGTTTGGTAGAAATCCACGTGCGCGTTCTGCAAAAAGCACCATTTGCATGCACATTTTGTGGTTTTGCAGAAAACTTCATCCGCGTCTACCAAAAGATGCATGTGCATGCTTAAAACGCGTTTTCGCACAAATGCGTGCGCGGGTGCTAAAAAGAGCAGCATCGGCATGCTTAGCACGTCGTTTGGTAGAAATCCACGTGCGCGTTCTGCAAAAAGCACCATTTGCATGCACATCTTGTGGTTTTGCAGAAAACTTCATACGCGTCTACCAAAAGATGCATGTGCATGCTTAAAACGCGTTTTCGCACAAATGCGTGCGCGGGTGCTAAAAATAGCAGCATCGGCATGCTTAGCACGTCGTTTGGTAGAAATCCACGTGCGCGTTCTGCAAAAAGCACAATTTGCATGCACATCTTGTGGTTTTGCAGAAAACTTCATCCGCGTCTACCAAAAGATGCATGTGCATGCTTAAAACGCGTTTTCGCACAAATGCGTGCGCGGGTGCTAAAAAGAGCAGCATCGGCATGCTTAGCACTTCGTTTGGTAGAAATCCACGTGCGCGTTCTGCCAAAAGCACCATTTGCATGCACATCTTGTGGTTTTGCAGAAAACTTCATCCGCGTCTACCAAAAGATGCATGTGCATGCTTAAAACGCGTTTTCGCACAAATCCGTGCGCGGGTGCTAAAAAGAGCAGCATCGGCATGCTTAGCACGTCGTTTGGTAGAAATCCACGTGCGCGTTCTGCAAAAAGCACCATTTGTATGAACATTTTGTGGTTTTGCAGAAAACTTCATCCGCGTCTACCAAAAGATGCATGTGCATGCTTAAAACACGTTTTCGCACAAATGCGTGCGCGGGTGCTAAAAAGAGCAGCATCGGCATGCTTAGCATGTCGTTTGGTAGAAATCCACGTGCGCGTTCTGCCAAAAGCACCATTTGCATGCACATCTTGTGGTTTTGCAGAAAACTTCATCCGCGTGTTCCAAAAGATGCATGTGCATGCTTAAAACGCGTTTTCGTACAAATCCGTGCGCGGGTGCTAAAAAGAGCAGCATCGGCATGCTTAGCACGTCGTTTGGTAGAAATCCACGTGCGCGTTCTGCAAAAAGCACCATTTGCATGCACATCTTGTGGTTTTGCAGAAAACTTCATCCGCGTCTACCAAAAGATGCATGTGCATGCTTAAAACGCGTTTTCGCACAAATGCGTGCGCGGGTGCTAAAAAGAGCAGCATCGGCATGCTTAGCACGTCGTTTGGTAGAAATACACGAGCGCGTTCTGCAAAAAGCACCATTTGCATGCACATCTTGTGGTTTTGCAGAAAACTTCATCCGCGTCTACCAAAAGATGCATGTGCATGCTTAAAACGCGTTTTCGCACAAATGCGTGCGCGGGTGCTAAAAAGAGCAGCATCGGCATGCTTAGCACGTCGTTTGGTAGAAATCCACGTGCGCGTTCTGCCAAAAGCACCATTTGCATGCACATCTTGTGGTTTTGCAGAAAACTTCATCCGCGTCTACCAAAAGATGCATGTGCATGCTTAAAACGCGTTTTCGCACAAATCCGTGCGCGGGTGCTAAAAAGAGCAGCATCGGCATGCTTAGCACGTCGTTTGGTAGAAATCCACGTGCGCGTTCTGCCAAAAGCACCATTTGCATGCACATCTTGTGGTTTTGCAGAAAACTTCATCCGCGTCTACCAAAAGATGCATGTGCATGCTTAAAACGCGTTTTCGCACAAATGCGTGCGCGGGTGCTAAAAAGAGCAGCATCGGCATGCTTAGCACGTCGTTTGGTAGAAATCCACGTGCGCGTTCTGCCAAAAGCACCATTTGCATGCACATCTTGTGGTTTTGCAGAAAACTTCATCCGCGTCTACCAAAAGATGCATGTGCATGCTTAAAACGCGTTTTCGCACAAATCCGTGCGCGGGTGCTAAAAAGAGCAGCATCGGCATGCTTAGCACGTCGTTTGGTAGAAATCCACGTGCGCGTTCTGCAAAAAGCACCATTTGCATGCACTCTAGTGGTTTTGCAGAAAACTTCATCCGCGTCTACCAAAACATGCATGTGCATGCTTAAAACGCGTTTTCGCACAAATGCATGCACGGGTGCTAAAAAGAGCAGCATCGGCATGCTTAGCACGTCGTTTGGTAGAAATCCACGTGCGCGTTCTGCCAAAAGCACCATTTGCATGCACATCTTGTGGTTTTGCAGAAAACTTCATCCGCGTCTACCAAAAGATGCATGTGCATGCTTAAAACGCGTTTTCGCACAAATCCGTGCGCGGGTGCTAAAAAGAGCAGCATCGGCAAGCGTAGCACGTCGTTTGGTAGAAATCCACGTGCGCGTTCTGCAAAAAGCACCATTTGCATGAACATTTTGTGGTTTTGCAGAAAACTTCATCCGCGTCTACCAAAAGATGCATGTGCATGCTTAAAACACGTTTTCGCACAAATGCGTGCGCGGGTGCTAAAAAGAGCAGCATCGGCATGCTTAGCACGTCGTTTGGTAGAAATCCACGTGCGCGTTCTGCCAAAAGCACCATTTGCATGCACATCTTGTGGTTTTGCAGAAAACTTCATCCGCGTGTTCCAAAAGATGATGTGCATGCTTAAAACGCGTTTTCGCACAAATCCGTGCGCGGGTGCTAAAAAGAGCAGCATCGGCATGCTTAGCACGTCGTTTGGTAGAAATCCACGTGCGCGTTCTGCAAAAAGCACCATTTGTATGAACATTTTGTGGTTTTGCAGAAAACTTCATCCGCGTCTACCAAAAGATGCATGTGCATGCTTAAAACACGTTTTCGCACAAATGCGTGCGCGGGTGCTAAAAAGAGCAGCATCGGCATGCTTAGCATGTCGTTTGGTAGAAATCCACGTGCGCGTTCTGCCAAAAGCACCATTTGCATGCACATCTTGTGGTTTTGCAGAAAACTTCATCCGCGTGTTCCAAAAGATGCATGTGCATGCTTAAAACGCGTTTTCGTACAAATCCGTGCGCGGGTGCTAAAAAGAGCAGCATCGGCATGCTTAGCACGTCGTTTGGTAGAAATCCACGTGCGCGTTCTGCAAAAAGCACCATTTGCATGCACATCTTGTGGTTTTGCAGAAAACTTCATCCGCGTCTACCAAAAGATGCATGTGCATGCTTAAAACGCGTTTTCGCACAAATGCGTGCGCGGGTGCTAAAAAGAGCAGCATCGGCATGCTTAGCACGTCGTTTGGTAGAAATCCACGTGCGCGTTCTGCCAAAAGCACCATTTGCATGCACATGTTGTGGTTTTGCAGAAAACTTCATCCGCGTCTACCAAAAGATGCATGTGCATGCTTAAAACGCGTTTTCGCACAAATGCGTGCGCGGGTGCTAAAAAGAGCAGCATCGGCATGCTTAGCACGTCGTTTGGTAGAAATCCACGTGCGCGTTCTGCCAAAAGCACCATTTGCATGCACATCTTGTGGTTTTGCAGAAAACTTCATCCGCGTCTACCAAAAGATGCATGTGCATGCTTAAAACGCGTTTTCGCACAAATCCGTGCGCGGGTGCTAAAAAGAGCAGCATCGGCAAGCTTAGCACGTCGTTTGGTAGAAATCCACGTGCGCGTTCTGCAAAAAGCACCATTTGCATGCACATCTTGTGGTTTTGCAGAAAACTTCATCCGCGTCTACCAAAAGATGCATGTGCATGCTAAAAACGCGTTTTCGCACAAATGCGTGCGCGGGTGCTAAAAAGAGCAGCATCGGCATGCTTAGCACGTCGTTTGGTAGAAATCCACGTGCGCGTTCTGCCAAAAGCACCATTTGCATGCAGATCTTGTGGTTTTGCAGAAAACTTCATCCGCGTCTACCAAAAGATGCATGTGCATGCTTAAAACGCGTTTTCGCACAAATGCGTGCGCGGGTGCTAAAAAGAGCAGCATCGGCATGCTTAGCACGTTGTTTGGTAGAAATCCACGTGCGCGTTCTGCAAAAAGCACCATTTGCATGCACATCTTGTGGTTTTGCAGAAAACTTCATCCGCGTCTACCAAAAGATGCATGTGCATGCTTAAAATGCGTTTTCGCACAAATCCGTGCGCGGGTGCTAAAAAGAGCAGCATCGGCAAGCTTAGCACGTCGTTTGGTAGAAATCCACGTGCGGGTTCTGCAAAAAGCACCATTTGCATGCACATCTTGTGGTTTTGCAGAAAACTTCATCCGCGTCTACCAAAAGATGCATGTGCATGCTTAAAACGCGTTTTCGCACAAATGCGTGCGCGGGTGCTAAAAAGAGCAGCATCGGCATGCTTAGCACGTCGTTTGGTAGAAATCCACGTGCGCGTTCTGCCAAAAGCACCATTTGCATGCACATCTTGTGGTTTTGCAGAAAACTTCATCCGCGTCTACCAAAAGATGCATGTGCATGCTTAAAACGCGTTTTCGCACAAATCCGTGCGCGGGTGCTAAAAAGAGCAGCATCGGCATGCTTAGCACGTCGTTTGGTAGAAATCCACGTGCGCGTTCTGCAAAAAGCACCATTTGCATGCACTCTAGTGGTTTTGCAGAAAACTTCATCCGCGTCTACCAAAACATGCATGTGCATGCTTAAAACGCGTTTTCGCACAAATGCATGCACGGGTGCTAAAAAGAGCAGCATCGGCATGCTTAGCACGTCGTTTGGTAGAAATCCACGTGCGCGTTCTGCCAAAAGCACCATTTGCATGCACATCTTGTGGTTTTGCAGAAAACTTCATCCGCGTCTACCAAAAGATGCATGTGCATGCTTAAAACGCGTTTTCGCACAAATCCGTGCGCGGGTGCTAAAAAGAGCAGCATCGGCAAGCGTAGCACGTCGTTTGGTAGAAATCCACGTGCGCGTTCTGCAAAAAGCACCATTTGCATGAACATTTTGTGGTTTTGCAGAAAACTTCATCCGCGTCTACCAAAAGATGCATGTGCATGCTTAAAACACGTTTTCGCACAAATGCGTGCGCGGGTGCTAAAAAGAGCAGCATCGGCATGCTTAGCACGTCGTTTGGTAGAAATCCACGTGCGCGTTCTGCCAAAAGCACCATTTGCATGCACATCTTGTGGTTTTGCAGAAAACTTCATCCGCGTGTTCCAAAAGATGATGTGCATGCTTAAAACGCGTTTTCGCACAAATCCGTGCGCGGGTGCTAAAAAGAGCAGCATCGGCATGCTTAGCACGTCGTTTGGTAGAAATACACGAGCGCGTTCTGCAAAAAGCACCATTTGCATGCACATCTTGTGGTTTTGCAGAAAACTTCATCCGCGTCTACCAAAAGATGCATGTGCATGCTTAAAACGCGTTTTCGCACAAATGCGTGCGCGGGTGCTAAAAAGAGCAGCATCGGCATGCTTAGCACGTCGTTTGGTAGAAATCCACGTGCGCGTTCTGCCAAAAGCACCATTTGCATGCACATCTTGTGGTTTTGCAGAAAACTTCATCCGCGTCTACCAAAAGATGCATGTGCATGCTTAAAACGCGTTTTCGCACAAATCCGTGCGCGGGTGCTAAAAAGAGCAGCATCGGCATGCTTAGCACGTCGTTTGGTAGAAATCCACGTGCGCGTTCTGCCAAAAGCACCATTTGCATGCACATCTTGTGGTTTTGCAGAAAACTTCATCCGCGTGTTCCAAAAGATGATGTGCATGCTTAAAACGCGTCTTCGCACAAATCCGTGCGCGGGTGCTAAAAAGAGCAGCATCGGCATGCTTAGCACGTCGTTTGGTAGAAATCCACGTGCGCGTTCTGCAAAAAGCACCATTTGTATGAACATTTTGTGGTTTTGCAGAAAACTTCATCCGCGTCTACCAAAAGATGCATGTGCATGCTTAAAACACGTTTTCGCACAAATGCGTGCGCGGGTGCTAAAAAGAGCAGCATCGGCATGCTTAGCATGTCGTTTGGTAGAAATCCACGTGCGCGTTCTGCCAAAAGCACCATTTGCATGCACATCTTGTGGTTTTGCAGAAAACTTCATCCGCGTGTTCCAAAAGATGCATGTGCATGCTTAAAACGCGTTTTCGTACAAATCCGTGCGCGGGTGCTAAAAAGAGCAGCATCGGCATGCTTAGCACGTCGTTTGGTAGAAATCCACGTGCGCGTTCTGCAAAAAGCACCATTTGCATGCACATCTTGTGGTTTTGCAGAAAACTTCATCCGCGTCTACCAAAAGATGCATGTGCATGCTTAAAACGCGTTTTCGCACAAATGCGTGCGCGGGTGCTAAAAAGAGCAGCATCGGCATGCTTAGCACGTCGTTTGGTAGAAATCCACGTGCGCGTTCTGCCAAAAGCACCATTTGCATGCACATGTTGTGGTTTTGCAGAAAACTTCATCCGCGTCTACCAAAAGATGCATGTGCATGCTTAAAACGCGTTTTCGCACAAATGCGTGCGCGGGTGCTAAAAAGAGCAGCATCGGCATGCTTAGCACGTCGTTTGGTAGAAATCCACGTGCGCGTTCTGCCAAAAGCACCATTTGCATGCACATCTTGTGGTTTTGCAGAAAACTTCATCCGCGTCTACCAAAAGATGCATGTGCATGCTTAAAACGCGTTTTCGCACAAATCCGTGCGCGGGTGCTAAAAAGAGCAGCATCGGCAAGCTTAGCACGTCGTTTGGTAGAAATCCACGTGCGCGTTCTGCAAAAAGCACCATTTGCATGCACATCTTGTGGTTTTGCAGAAAACTTCATCCGCGTCTACCAAAAGATGCATGTGCATGCTAAAAACGCGTTTTCGCACAAATGCGTGCGCGGGTGCTAAAAAGAGCAGCATCGGCATGCTTAGCACGTCGTTTGGTAGAAATCCACGTGCGCGTTCTGCCAAAAGCACCATTTGCATGCAGATCTTGTGGTTTTGCAGAAAACTTCATCCGCGTCTACCAAAAGATGCATGTGCATGCTTAAAACGCGTTTTCGCACAAATGCGTGCGCGGGTGCTAAAAAGAGCAGCATCGGCATGCTTAGCACGTTGTTTGGTAGAAATCCACGTGCGCGTTCTGCAAAAAGCACCATTTGTATGAACATTTTGTGGTTTTGCAGAAAACTTCATCCGCGTCTACCAAAAGATGCATGTGCATGCTTAAAACACGTTTTCGCACAAATGCGTGCGCGGGTGCTAAAAAGAGCAGCATCGGCATGCTTAGCATGTCGTTTGGTAGAAATCCACGTGCGCGTTCTGCCAAAAGCACCATTTGCATGCACATCTTGTGGTTTTGCAGAAAACTTCATCCGCGTGTTCCAAAAGATGCATGTGCATGCTTAAAACGCGTTTTCGTACAAATCCGTGCGCGGGTGCTAAAAAGAGCAGCATCGGCATGCTTAGCACGTCGTTTGGTAGAAATCCACGTGCGCGTTCTGCAAAAAGCACCATTTGCATGCACATCTTGTGGTTTTGCAGAAAACTTCATCCGCGTCTACCAAAAGATGCATGTGCATGCTTAAAACGCGTTTTCGCACAAATGCGTGCGCGGGTGCTAAAAAGAGCAGCATCGGCATGCTTAGCACGTCGTTTGGTAGAAATCCACGTGCGCGTTCTGCCAAAAGCACCATTTGCATGCACATGTTGTGGTTTTGCAGAAAACTTCATCCGCGTCTACCAAAAGATGCATGTGCATGCTTAAAACGCGTTTTCGCACAAATGCGTGCGCGGGTGCTAAAAAGAGCAGCATCGGCATGCTTAGCACGTCGTTTGGTAGAAATCCACGTGCGCGTTCTGCCAAAAGCACCATTTGCATGCACATCTTGTGGTTTTGCAGAAAACTTCATCCGCGTCTACCAAAAGATGCATGTGCATGCTTAAAACGCGTTTTCGCACAAATCCGTGCGCGGGTGCTAAAAAGAGCAGCATCGGCAAGCTTAGCACGTCGTTTGGTAGAAATCCACGTGCGCGTTCTGCAAAAAGCACCATTTGCATGCACATCTTGTGGTTTTGCAGAAAACTTCATCCGCGTGTTCCAAAAGATGCATGTGCATGCTTAAAACGCGTTTTCGTACAAATCCGTGCGCGGGTGCTAAAAAGAGCAGCATCGGCATGCTTAGCACGTCGTTTGGTAGAAATCCACGTGCGCGTTCTGCAAAAAGCACCATTTGCATGCACATCTTGTGGTTTTGCAGAAAACTTCATCCGCGTCTACCAAAAGATGCATGTGCATGCTTAAAACGCGTTTTCGCACAAATGCGTGCGCGGGTGCTAAAAAGAGCAGCATCGGCATGCTTAGCACGTCGTTTGGTAGAAATCCACGAGCGCGTTCTGCAAAAAGCACCATTTGCATGCACATCTTGTGGTTTTGCAGAAAACTTCATCCGCGTCTACCAAAAGATGCATGTGCATGCTTAAAACGCGTTTTCGCACAAATGCGTGCGCGGGTGCTAAAAAGAGCAGCATCGGCATGCTTAGCACGTCGTTTGGTAGAAATCCACGTGCGCGTTCTGCAAAAAGCACCATTTGCATGCACATCTTGTGGTTTTGCAGAAAACTTCATCCGCGTCTACCAAAAGATGCATGTGCATGCTTAAAACGCGTTTTCGCACAAATCCGTGCGCGGGTGCTAAAAAGAGCAGCATCGGCATGCTTAGCACGTCGTTTGGTAGAAATCCACGTGCGCGTTCTGCCAAAAGCACCATTTGCATGCACATCTTGTGGTTTTGCAGAAAACTTCATCCGCGTCTACCAAAAGATGCATGTGCATGCTTAAAACGCGTTTTCGCACAAATGCGTGCGCGGGTGCTAAAAAGAGCAGCATCGGCATGCTTAGCACGTCGTTTGGTAGAAATCCACGTGCGCGTTCTGCAAAAAGCACCATTTGCATGCACATCTTGTGGTTTTGCAGAAAACTTCATCCGCGTCTACCAAAAGATGCATGTGCATGCTTAAAACGCGTTTTCGCACAAATGCGTGCGCGGGTGCTAAAAATAGCAGCATCGGCATGCTTAGCACGTCGTTTGGTAGAAATCTACGTGCGCGTTCTGCAAAAAGCACCATTTGCATGCACATCTTGTGGTTTTGCAGAAAACTTCATCCGCGTCTACCAAAAGATGCATGTGCATGCTTAAAACGCGTTTTCGCACAAATGCGTGCGCGGGTGCTAAAAAGAGCAGCATCGGCATGCTTAGCACGTCGTTTGGTAGAAATCCACGTGCGCGTTCTGCCAAAAGCACCATTTGCATGCACATCTTGTGGTTTTGCAGAAAGCTTCATCCGCGTCTACCAAAAGATGCATGTGCATGCTTAAAACGCGTTTTCGCACAAATCCGTGCGCGGGTGCTAAAAAGAGCAGCATCGGCATGCTTAGCACGTCGTTTGGTAGAAATCCACGTGCGCGTTCTGCAAAAAGCACCATTTGCATGCACGTCTAGTGGTTTTGCAGAAAACTTCATCCGCGTCTACCAAAACATGCATGTGCATGCTTAAAACGCGTTTTCGCACAAATGCGTGCACGGGTGCTAAAAAGAGCAGCATCGGCATGCTTAGCACGTCGTTTGGTAGAAATCCACGTGCGCGTTCTGCCAAAAGCACCATTTGCATGCACATCTTGTGGTGTTGCAGAAAACTTCATCCGCGTCTACAAAAAGATGCATGTGCATGCTTAAAACGCGTTTTCGCACAAATCCGTGCGCGGGTGCTAAAAAGAGCAGCATCGGCATGCTTAGCACGTCGTTTGGTAGAAATCCACGTGCGCGTTCTGCAAAAAGCACCATTTGCATGCACATCTTGTGGTTTTGCAGAAAACTTCATCCGCGTCTACCAGAAGATGCATGTGCATGCTTAAAACGCGTTTTCGCACAAATGCGTGCGCGGGTGCTAAAAAGAGCAGCATCGGCATGCTTAGCACGTCGTTTGGTAGAAATCCACGTGCGCGTTCTGCCAAAAGCACCATTTGCATGCACGTCTTGTGGTTTTGCAGAAAACTTCATCCGCGTCTACCAAAAGATGCATGTGCATGCTTAAAACGCGTTTTCGCACAAATGCGTGCGCGGGTGCTAAAAAGAGCAGCATCGGCATGCTTAGCACGTCGTTTGGTAGAAATCCACGTGCGCGTTCTGCAAAAAGCACCATTTGCATGCACATCTTGTGGCTTTGCAGATAACTTCATCCGCGTCTACCAAAAGATGCATGTGCATGCTTAAAACGCGTTTTCGCACAAATGCGTGCGCGGGTGCTAAAAAGAGCAGCATCGGCATGCTTAGCCCGTCGTTTGGTAGAAATCCACGTGCGCGTTCTGCCAAAAGCACCATTTGCATGCACATCTTGTGGTTTTGCAGAAAACTTCATCCGCGTCTACCAAAAGATGCATGTGCATGCTTAAAACGCGTTTTCGCACAAATCCGTGCGCGGGTGCTAAAAAGAGCAGCATCGGCATGCTTAGCACGTCGTTTGGTAGAAATCCACGTGCGCGTTCTGCCAAAAGCACCATTTGCATGCACATGTGGTTTTGCAGAAAACTTCATCCGCGTCTACCAAAAGATGCATGTGCATGCTTAAAACGCGTTTTCGCACAAATCCGTGCGCGGGTGCTAAAAAGAGCAGCATCGGCATGCTTAGCACGTCGTTTGGTAGAAATCCACGTGCGCGTTCTGCAAAAAGCACCATTTGCATGCACATCTTGTGGTTTTGCAGAAAACTTTATCCGCGTCTACCAAAAGATGCATGTGCATGTTTAAAACGCGTTTTCGCACAAATCCGTGCGCGGGTGCTAAAAAGAGCAGCATCGGCAAGCTTAGCACGTCGTTTGGTAGAAATCCACGTGCGCGTTCTGCAAAAAGCACCATTTGCATGCACATCTTGTGGTTTTGCAGAAAACTTCATCCGCGTCTACCAAAAGATGCATGTGCATGCTTAAAACGCGTTTTCGCACAAATGCGTGTGCGGGTGCTAAAAAGAGCAGCATCGGCATGCTTAGCACGTCGTTTGGTAGAAATCCACGAGCGCGTTCTGCAAAAAGCACCATTTGCATGCACATCTTGTGGTTTCGCAGAAAACTTCATCCGCGTCTACCAAAAGATGCATGTGCATGCTTAAAACGCGTTTTCGCACAAATGCGTGCGCGGGTGCTAAAAAGAGCAGCATCGGCATGCTTAGCACGTCGTTTGGTAGAAATCCACGTGCGCGTTCTGCCAAAAGCACCATTTGCATGCACATCTTGTGGTTTTGCAGAAAACTTCATCCGCGTCTACCAAAAGATGCATGTGCATGCTTAAAACGCGTTTTCGCACAAATCCGTGCGCGGGTGCTAAAAAGAGCAGCATCGGCAAGCTTAGCACGTCGTTTGGTAGAAATCCACGTGCGCGTTCTGCAAAAAGCACCATTTGCATGCACATTTTGTGGTTTTGCAGAAAACTTCATCCGCGTCTACCAAAAGATGCATGTGCATGCTTAAAACGCGTTTTCGCACAAATGCGTGCGCGGGTGCTAAAAAGAGCAGCATCGGCATGCTTAGCACGTCGTTTGGTAGAAATCCACGTGCGCGTTCTGCAAAAAGCACCATTTGCATGCACATCTTGTGGTTTTGCAGAAAACTTCATACGCGTCTACCAAAAGATGCATGTGCATGCTTAAAACGCGTTTTCGCACAAATGCGTGCGCGGGTGCTAAAAAGAGCAGCATCGGCATGCTTAGCCCGTCGTTTGGTAGAAATCCACGTGCGCGTTCTGCCAAAAGCACCATTTGCATGCACATCTTGTGGTTTTGCAGAAAACTTCATCCGCGTCTACCAAAAGATGCATGTGCATGCTTAAAACGCGTTTTCGCACAAATCCGTGCGCGGGTGCTAAAAAGAGCAGCATCGGCATGCTTAGCACGTCGTTTGGTAGAAATCCACGTGCGCGTTCTGCCAAAAGCACCATTTGCATGCACATGTGGTTTTGCAGAAAACTTCATCCGCGTCTACCAAAAGATGCATGTGCATGCTTAAAACGCGTTTTCGCACAAATGCGTGCGCGGGTGCTAAAAAGAGCAGCATCGGCATGCTTAGCACGTCGTTTGGTAGAAATCCACGTGCGCGTTCTGCCAAAAGCACCATTTGCATGCACATGTTGTGGTTTTGCAGAAAACTTCATCCGCGTCTACCAAAAGATGCATGTGCATGCTTAAAACGCGTTTTCGCACAAATGCGTGCGCGGGTGCTAAAAAGAGCAGCATCGGCATGCTTAGCACGTCGTTTGGTAGAAATCCACGTGCGCGTTCTGCCAAAAGCACCATTTGCATGCACATCTTGTGGTTTTGCAGAAAACTTCATCCGCGTCTACCAAAAGATGCATGTGCATGCTTAAAACGCGTTTTCGCACAAATCCGTGCGCGGGTGCTAAAAAGAGCAGCATCGGCAAGCTTAGCACGTCGTTTGGTAGAAATCCACGTGCGCGTTCTGCAAAAAGCACCATTTGCATGCACATCTTGTGGTTTTGCAGAAAACTTCATCCGCGTGTTCCAAAAGATGCATGTGCATGCTTAAAACGCGTTTTCGTACAAATCCGTGCGCGGGTGCTAAAAAGAGCAGCATCGGCATGCTTAGCACGTCGTTTGGTAGAAATCCACGTGCGCGTTCTGCAAAAAGCACCATTTGCATGCACATCTTGTGGTTTTGCAGAAAACTTCATCCGCGTCTACCAAAAGATGCATGTGCATGCTTAAAACGCGTTTTCGCACAAATGCGTGCGCGGGTGCTAAAAAGAGCAGCATCGGCATGCTTAGCACGTCGTTTGGTAGAAATCCACGAGCGCGTTCTGCAAAAAGCACCATTTGCATGCACATCTTGTGGTTTTGCAGAAAACTTCATCCGCGTCTACCAAAAGATGCATGTGCATGCTTAAAACGCGTTTTCGCACAAATGCGTGCGCGGGTGCTAAAAAGAGCAGCATCGGCATGCTTAGCACGTCGTTTGGTAGAAATCCACGTGCGCGTTCTGCAAAAAGCACCATTTGCATGCACATCTTGTGGTTTTGCAGAAAACTTCATCCGCGTCTACCAAAAGATGCATGTGCATGCTTAAAACGCGTTTTCGCACAAATCCGTGCGCGGGTGCTAAAAAGAGCAGCATCGGCATGCTTAGCACGTCGTTTGGTAGAAATCCACGTGCGCGTTCTGCCAAAAGCACCATTTGCATGCACATCTTGTGGTTTTTGCAGAAAACTTCATCCGCGTCTACCAAAAGATGCATGTGCATGCTTAAAACGCGTTTTCGCACAATGCGTGCGCGGGTGCTAAAAAGAGCAGCATCGGCATGCTTAGCACGTCGTTTGGTAGAATCCACGTGCGCGTTCTGCAAAAAGCACCATTTGCATGCACATCTTGTGGTTTTGCAGAAAACTTCATCCGCGTCTACCAAAAGATGCATGTGCATGCTTAAAACGCGTTTTCGCACAAATGCGTGCGCGGGTGCTAAAAATAGCAGCATCGCATGCTTAGCACGTCGTTTGGTAGAAATCTACGTGCGCGTTCTGCAAAAAGCACCATTTGCATGCACATCTTGTGGTTTTGCAGAAAACTTCATCCGCGTCTACCAAAAGATGCATGTGCATGCTTAAAACGCGTTTTCGCACAAATGCGTGCGCGGGTGCTAAAAAGAGCAGCATCGGCATGCTTAGCACGTCGTTTGGTAGAAATCCACGTGCGCGTTCTGCCAAAAGCACCATTTGCATGCACATCTTGTGGTTTTGCAGAAAGCTTCATCCGCGTCTACCAAAAGATGCATGTGCATGCTTAAAACGCGTTTTCGCACAAATCCGTGCGCGGGTGCTAAAAAGAGCAGCATCGGCATGCTTAGCACGTCGTTTGGTAGAAATCCACGTGCGCGTTCTGCAAAAAGCACCATTTGCATGCACGTCTAGTGGTTTTGCAGAAAACTTCATCCGCGTCTACCAAAACATGCATGTGCATGCTTAAAACGCGTTTTCGCACAAATGCGTGCACGGGTGCTAAAAAGAGCAGCATCGGCATGCTTAGCACGTCGTTTGGTAGAAATCCACGTGCGCGTTCTGCCAAAAGCACCATTTGCATGCACATCTTGTGGTTTTGCAGAAAACTTCATCCGCGTCTACCAAAAGATGCATGTGCATGCTTAAAACGCGTTTTCGCACAAATCCGTGCGCGGGTGCTAAAAAGAGCAGCATCGGCATGCTTAGCACGTCGTTTGGTAGAAATCCACGTGCGCGTTCTGCCAAAAGCACCATTTGCATGCACATCTTGTGGTTTTGCAGAAAACTTCATCCGCGTGTTCCAAAAGATGATGTGCATGCTTAAAACGCGTTTTCGCACAAATCCGTGCGCGGGTGCTAAAAAGAGCAGCATCGGCATGCTTAGCACGTCGTTTGGTAGAAATCCACGTGCGCGTTCTGCAAAAAGCACCATTTGTATGAACATTTTGTGGTTTTGCAGAAAACTTCATCCGCGTCTACCAAAAGATGCATGTGCATGCTTAAAACACGTTTTCGCACAAATGCGTGCGCGGGTGCTAAAAAGAGCAGCATCGGCATGCTTAGCATGTCGTTTGGTAGAAATCCACGTGCGCGTTCTGCCAAAAGCACCATTTGCATGCACATCTTGTGGTTTTGCAGAAAACTTCATCCGCGTGTTCCAAAAGATGCATGTGCATGCTTAAAACGCGTTTTCGTACAAATCCGTGCGCGGGTGCTAAAAAGAGCAGCATCGGCATGCTTAGCACGTCGTTTGGTAGAAATCCACGTGCGCGTTCTGCAAAAAGCACCATTTGCATGCACATCTTGTGGTTTTGCAGAAAACTTCATCCGCGTCTACCAAAAGATGCATGTGCATGCTTAAAACGCGTTTTCGCACAAATGCGTGCGCGGGTGCTAAAAAGAGCAGCATCGGCATGCTTAGCACGTCGTTTGGTAGAAATCCACGTGCGCGTTCTGCCAAAAGCACCATTTGCATGCACATGTTGTGGTTTTGCAGAAAACTTCATCCGCGTCTACCAAAAGATGCATGTGCATGCTTAAAACGCGTTTTCGCACAAATGCGTGCGCGGGTGCTAAAAAGAGCAGCATCGGCATGCTTAGCACGTCGTTTGGTAGAAATCCACGTGCGCGTTCTGCCAAAAGCACCATTTGCATGCACATCTTGTGGTTTTGCAGAAAACTTCATCCGCGTCTACCAAAAGATGCATGTGCATGCTTAAAACGCGTTTTCGCACAAATCCGTGCGCGGGTGCTAAAAAGAGCAGCATCGGCAAGCTTAGCACGTCGTTTGGTAGAAATCCACGTGCGCGTTCTGCAAAAAGCACCATTTGCATGCACATCTTGTGGTTTTGCAGAAAACTTCATCCGCGTCTACCAAAAGATGCATGTGCATGCTAAAAACGCGTTTTCGCACAAATGCGTGCGCGGGTGCTAAAAAGAGCAGCATCGGCATGCTTAGCACGTCGTTTGGTAGAAATCCACGTGCGCGTTCTGCCAAAAGCACCATTTGCATGCAGATCTTGTGGTTTTGCAGAAAACTTCATCCGCGTCTACCAAAAGATGCATGTGCATGCTTAAAACGCGTTTTCGCACAAATGCGTGCGCGGGTGCTAAAAAGAGCAGCATCGGCATGCTTAGCACGTTGTTTGGTAGAAATCCACGTGCGCGTTCTGCAAAAAGCACCATTTGTATGAACATTTTGTGGTTTTGCAGAAAACTTCATCCGCGTCTACCAAAAGATGCATGTGCATGCTTAAAACACGTTTTCGCACAAATGCGTGCGCGGGTGCTAAAAAGAGCAGCATCGGCATGCTTAGCATGTCGTTTGGTAGAAATCCACGTGCGCGTTCTGCCAAAAGCACCATTTGCATGCACATCTTGTGGTTTTGCAGAAAACTTCATCCGCGTGTTCCAAAAGATGCATGTGCATGCTTAAAACGCGTTTTCGTACAAATCCGTGCGCGGGTGCTAAAAAGAGCAGCATCGGCATGCTTAGCACGTCGTTTGGTAGAAATCCACGTGCGCGTTCTGCAAAAAGCACCATTTGTATGAACATTTTGTGGTTTTGCAGAAAACTTCATCCGCGTCTACCAAAAGATGCATGTGCATGCTTAAAACACGTTTTCGCACAAATGCGTGCGCGGGTGCTAAAAAGAGCAGCATCGGCATGCTTAGCATGTCGTTTGGTAGAAATCCACGTGCGCGTTCTGCCAAAAGCACCATTTGCATGCACATCTTGTGGTTTTGCAGAAAACTTCATCCGCGTGTTCCAAAAGATGCATGTGCATGCTTAAAACGCGTTTTCGTACAAATCCGTGCGCGGGTGCTAAAAAGAGCAGCATCGGCATGCTTAGCACGTCGTTTGGTAGAAATCCACGTGCGCGTTCTGCAAAAAGCACCATTTGCATGCACATCTTGTGGTTTTGCAGAAAACTTCATCCGCGTCTACCAAAAGATGCATGTGCATGCTTAAAACGCGTTTTCGCACAAATGCGTGCGCGGGTGCTAAAAAGAGCAGCATCGGCATGCTTAGCACGTCGTTTGGTAGAAATCCACGTGCGCGTTCTGCCAAAAGCACCATTTGCATGCACATGTTGTGGTTTTGCAGAAAACTTCATCCGCGTCTACCAAAAGATGCATGTGCATGCTTAAAACGCGTTTTCGCACAAATGCGTGCGCGGGTGCTAAAAAGAGCAGCATCGGCATGCTTAGCACGTCGTTTGGTAGAAATCCACGTGCGCGTTCTGCCAAAAGCACCATTTGCATGCACATCTTGTGGTTTTGCAGAAAACTTCATCCGCGTCTACCAAAAGATGCATGTGCATGCTTAAAACGCGTTTTCGCACAAATCCGTGCGCGGGTGCTAAAAAGAGCAGCATCGGCAAGCTTAGCACGTCGTTTGGTAGAAATCCACGTGCGCGTTCTGCAAAAAGCACCATTTGCATGCACATCTTGTGGTTTTGCAGAAAACTTCATCCGCGTGTTCCAAAAGATGCATGTGCATGCTTAAAACGCGTTTTCGTACAAATCCGTGCGCGGGTGCTAAAAAGAGCAGCATCGGCATGCTTAGCACGTCGTTTGGTAGAAATCCACGTGCGCGTTCTGCAAAAAGCACCATTTGCATGCACATCTTGTGGTTTTGCAGAAAACTTCATCCGCGTCTACCAAAAGATGCATGTGCATGCTTAAAACGCGTTTTCGCACAAATGCGTGCGCGGGTGCTAAAAAGAGCAGCATCGGCATGCTTAGCACGTCGTTTGGTAGAAATCCACGAGCGCGTTCTGCAAAAAGCACCATTTGCATGCACATCTTGTGGTTTTGCAGAAAACTTCATCCGCGTCTACCAAAAGATGCATGTGCATGCTTAAAACGCGTTTTCGCACAAATGCGTGCGCGGGTGCTAAAAAGAGCAGCATCGGCATGCTTAGCACGTCGTTTGGTAGAAATCCACGTGCGCGTTCTGCAAAAAGCACCATTTGCATGCACATCTTGTGGTTTTGCAGAAAACTTCATCCGCGTCTACCAAAAGATGCATGTGCATGCTTAAAACGCGTTTTCGCACAAATCCGTGCGCGGGTGCTAAAAAGAGCAGCATCGGCATGCTTAGCACGTCGTTTGGTAGAAATCCACGTGCGCGTTCTGCCAAAAGCACCATTTGCATGCACATCTTGTGGTTTTGCAGAAAACTTCATCCGCGTCTACCAAAAGATGCATGTGCATGCTTAAAACGCGTTTTCGCACAAATGCGTGCGCGGGTGCTAAAAAGAGCAGCATCGGCATGCTTAGCACGTCGTTTGGTAGAAATCCACGTGCGCGTTCTGCAAAAAGCACCATTTGCATGCACATCTTGTGGTTTTGCAGAAAACTTCATCCGCGTCTACCAAAAGATGCATGTGCATGCTTAAAACGCGTTTTCGCACAAATGCGTGCGCGGGTGCTAAAAATAGCAGCATCGGCATGCTTAGCACGTCGTTTGGTAGAAATCTACGTGCGCGTTCTGCAAAAAGCACCATTTGCATGCACATCTTGTGGTTTTGCAGAAAACTTCATCCGCGTCTACCAAAAGATGCATGTGCATGCTTAAAACGCGTTTTCGCACAAATGCGTGCGCGGGTGCTAAAAAGAGCAGCATCGGCATGCTTAGCACGTCGTTTGGTAGAAATCCACGTGCGCGTTCTGCCAAAAGCACCATTTGCATGCACATCTTGTGGTTTTGCAGAAAGCTTCATCCGCGTCTACCAAAAGATGCATGTGCATGCTTAAAACGCGTTTTCGCACAAATCCGTGCGCGGGTGCTAAAAAGAGCAGCATCGGCATGCTTAGCACGTCGTTTGGTAGAAATCCACGTGCGCGTTCTGCAAAAAGCACCATTTGCATGCACGTCTAGTGGTTTTGCAGAAAACTTCATCCGCGTCTACCAAAACATGCATGTGCATGCTTAAAACGCGTTTTCGCACAAATGCGTGCACGGGTGCTAAAAAGAGCAGCATCGGCATGCTTAGCACGTCGTTTGGTAGAAATCCACGTGCGCGTTCTGCCAAAAGCACCATTTGCATGCACATCTTGTGGTGTTGCAGAAAACTTCATCCGCGTCTACAAAAAGATGCATGTGCATGCTTAAAACGCGTTTTCGCACAAATCCGTGCGCGGGTGCTAAAAAGAGCAGCATCGGCATGCTTAGCACGTCGTTTGGTAGAAATCCACGTGCGCGTTCTGCAAAAAGCA
Organism: Dermacentor andersoni; assembly: GCF_023375885.2. NCBI lineage: Eukaryota > Metazoa > Arthropoda > Arachnida > Ixodida > Ixodidae > Dermacentor > Dermacentor andersoni. Next base: position 231,360 of record NW_027314787.1, read on the forward strand.
CCATTTGCATGCACATCTTGTGGTTTTGCAGAAAACTTCATCCGCGTCTACCAGAAGATGCATGTGCATGCTTAAAACGCGTTTTCGCACAAATGCGTGCGCGGGTGCTAAAAAGAGCAGCATCGGCATGCTTAGCACGTCGTTTGGTAGAAATCCACGTGCGCGTTCTGCCAAAAGCACCATTTGCATGCACGTCTTGTGGTTTTGCAGAAAACTTCATCCGCGTCTACCAAAAGATGCATGTGCATGCTTAAAACGCGTTTTCGCACAAATGCGTGCGCGGGTGCTAAAAAGAGCAGCATCGGCATGCTTAGCACGTCGTTTGGTAGAAATCCACGTGCGCGTTCTGCAAAAAGCACCATTTGCATGCACATCTTGTGGCTTTGCAGATAACTTCATCCGCGTCTACCAAAAGATGCATGTGCATGCTTAAAACGCGTTTTCGCACAAATGCGTGCGCGGGTGCTAAAAAGAGCAGCATCGGCATGCTTAGCCCGTCGTTTGGTAGAAATCCACGTGCGCGTTCTGCCAAAAGCACCATTTGCATGCACATCTTGTGGTTTTGCAGAAAACTTCATCCGCGTCTACCAAAAGATGCATGTGCATGCTTAAAACGCGTTTTCGCACAAATCCGTGCGCGGGTGCTAAAAAGAGCAGCATCGGCATGCTTAGCACGTCGTTTGGTAGAAATCCACGTGCGCGTTCTGCCAAAAGCACCATTTGCATGCACATGTGGTTTTGCAGAAAACTTCATCCGCGTCTACCAAAAGATGCATGTGCATGCTTAAAACGCGTTTTCGCACAAATCCGTGCGCGGGTGCTAAAAAGAGCAGCATCGGCATGCTTAGCACGTCGTTTGGTAGAAATCCACGTGCGCGTTCTGCAAAAAGCACCATTTGCATGCACATCTTGTGGTTTTGCAGAAAACTTTATCCGCGTCTACCAAAAGATGCATGTGCATGTTTAAAACGCGTTTTCGCACAAATCCGTGCGCGGGTGCTAAAAAGAGCAGCATCGGCAAGCTTAGCACGTCGTTTGGTAGAAATCCACGTGCGCGTTCTGCAAAAAGCACCATTTGCATGCACATCTTGTGGTTTTGCAGAAAACTTCATCCGCGTCTACCAAAAGATGCATGTGCATGCTTAAAACGCGTTTTCGCACAAATGCGTGTGCGGGTGCTAAAAAGAGCAGCATCGGCATGCTTAGCACGTCGTTTGGTAGAAATCCACGAGCGCGTTCTGCAAAAAGCACCATTTGCATGCACATCTTGTGGTTTCGCAGAAAACTTCATCCGCGTCTACCAAAAGATGCATGTGCATGCTTAAAACGCGTTTTCGCACAAATGCGTGCGCGGGTGCTAAAAAGAGCAGCATCGGCATGCTTAGCACGTCGTTTGGTAGAAATCCACGTGCGCGTTCTGCCAAAAGCACCATTTGCATGCACATCTTGTGGTTTTGCAGAAAACTTCATCCGCGTCTACCAAAAGATGCATGTGCATGCTTAAAACGCGTTTTCGCACAAATCCGTGCGCGGGTGCTAAAAAGAGCAGCATCGGCAAGCTTAGCACGTCGTTTGGTAGAAATCCACGTGCGCGTTCTGCAAAAAGCACCATTTGCATGCACATTTTGTGGTTTTGCAGAAAACTTCATCCGCGTCTACCAAAAGATGCATGTGCATGCTTAAAACGCGTTTTCGCACAAATGCGTGCGCGGGTGCTAAAAAGAGCAGCATCGGCATGCTTAGCACGTCGTTTGGTAGAAATCCACGTGCGCGTTCTGCAAAAAGCACCATTTGCATGCACATCTTGTGGTTTTGCAGAAAACTTCATACGCGTCTACCAAAAGATGCATGTGCATGCTTAAAACGCGTTTTCGCACAAATGCGTGCGCGGGTGCTAAAAAGAGCAGCATCGGCATGCTTAGCCCGTCGTTTGGTAGAAATCCACGTGCGCGTTCTGCCAAAAGCACCATTTGCATGCACATCTTGTGGTTTTGCAGAAAACTTCATCCGCGTCTACCAAAAGATGCATGTGCATGCTTAAAACGCGTTTTCGCACAAATCCGTGCGCGGGTGCTAAAAAGAGCAGCATCGGCATGCTTAGCACGTCGTTTGGTAGAAATCCACGTGCGCGTTCTGCCAAAAGCACCATTTGCATGCACATGTGGTTTTGCAGAAAACTTCATCCGCGTCTACCAAAAGATGCATGTGCATGCTTAAAACGCGTTTTCGCACAAATGCGTGCGCGGGTGCTAAAAAGAGCAGCATCGGCATGCTTAGCACGTCGTTTGGTAGAAATCCACGTGCGCGTTCTGCCAAAAGCACCATTTGCATGCACATGTTGTGGTTTTGCAGAAAACTTCATCCGCGTCTACCAAAAGATGCATGTGCATGCTTAAAACGCGTTTTCGCACAAATGCGTGCGCGGGTGCTAAAAAGAGCAGCATCGGCATGCTTAGCACGTCGTTTGGTAGAAATCCACGTGCGCGTTCTGCCAAAAGCACCATTTGCATGCACATCTTGTGGTTTTGCAGAAAACTTCATCCGCGTCTACCAAAAGATGCATGTGCATGCTTAAAACGCGTTTTCGCACAAATCCGTGCGCGGGTGCTAAAAAGAGCAGCATCGGCAAGCTTAGCACGTCGTTTGGTAGAAATCCACGTGCGCGTTCTGCAAAAAGCACCATTTGCATGCACATCTTGTGGTTTTGCAGAAAACTTCATCCGCGTGTTCCAAAAGATGCATGTGCATGCTTAAAACGCGTTTTCGTACAAATCCGTGCGCGGGTGCTAAAAAGAGCAGCATCGGCATGCTTAGCACGTCGTTTGGTAGAAATCCACGTGCGCGTTCTGCAAAAAGCACCATTTGCATGCACATCTTGTGGTTTTGCAGAAAACTTCATCCGCGTCTACCAAAAGATGCATGTGCATGCTTAAAACGCGTTTTCGCACAAATGCGTGCGCGGGTGCTAAAAAGAGCAGCATCGGCATGCTTAGCACGTCGTTTGGTAGAAATCCACGAGCGCGTTCTGCAAAAAGCACCATTTGCATGCACATCTTGTGGTTTTGCAGAAAACTTCATCCGCGTCTACCAAAAGATGCATGTGCATGCTTAAAACGCGTTTTCGCACAAATGCGTGCGCGGGTGCTAAAAAGAGCAGCATCGGCATGCTTAGCACGTCGTTTGGTAGAAATCCACGTGCGCGTTCTGCAAAAAGCACCATTTGCATGCACATCTTGTGGTTTTGCAGAAAACTTCATCCGCGTCTACCAAAAGATGCATGTGCATGCTTAAAACGCGTTTTCGCACAAATCCGTGCGCGGGTGCTAAAAAGAGCAGCATCGGCATGCTTAGCACGTCGTTTGGTAGAAATCCACGTGCGCGTTCTGCCAAAAGCACCATTTGCATGCACATCTTGTGGTTTTGCAGAAAACTTCATCCGCGTCTACCAAAAGATGCATGTGCATGCTTAAAACGCGTTTTCGCACAAATGCGTGCGCGGGTGCTAAAAAGAGCAGCATCGGCATGCTTAGCACGTCGTTTGGTAGAAATCCACGTGCGCGTTCTGCAAAAAGCACCATTTGCATGCACATCTTGTGGTTTTGCAGAAAACTTCATCCGCGTCTACCAAAAGATGCATGTGCATGCTTAAAACGCGTTTTCGCACAAATGCGTGCGCGGGTGCTAAAAATAGCAGCATCGGCATGCTTAGCACGTCGTTTGGTAGAAATCTACGTGCGCGTTCTGCAAAAAGCACCATTTGCATGCACATCTTGTGGTTTTGCAGAAAACTTCATCCGCGTCTACCAAAAGATGCATGTGCATGCTTAAAACGCGTTTTCGCACAAATGCGTGCGCGGGTGCTAAAAAGAGCAGCATCGGCATGCTTAGCACGTCGTTTGGTAGAAATCCACGTGCGCGTTCTGCCAAAAGCACCATTTGCATGCACATCTTGTGGTTTTGCAGAAAGCTTCATCCGCGTCTACCAAAAGATGCATGTGCATGCTTAAAACGCGTTTTCGCACAAATCCGTGCGCGGGTGCTAAAAAGAGCAGCATCGGCATGCTTAGCACGTCGTTTGGTAGAAATCCACGTGCGCGTTCTGCAAAAAGCACCATTTGCATGCACGTCTAGTGGTTTTGCAGAAAACTTCATCCGCGTCTACCAAAACATGCATGTGCATGCTTAAAACGCGTTTTCGCACAAATGCGTGCACGGGTGCTAAAAAGAGCAGCATCGGCATGCTTAGCACGTCGTTTGGTAGAAATCCACGTGCGCGTTCTGCCAAAAGCACCATTTGCATGCACATCTTGTGGTGTTGCAGAAAACTTCATCCGCGTCTACAAAAAGATGCATGTGCATGCTTAAAACGCGTTTTCGCACAAATCCGTGCGCGGGTGCTAAAAAGAGCAGCATCGGCATGCTTAGCACGTCGTTTGGTAGAAATCCACGTGCGCGTTCTGCAAAAAGCACCATTTGCATGCACATCTTGTGGTTTTGCAGAAAACTTCATCCGCGTCTACCAGAAGATGCATGTGCATGCTTAAAACGCGTTTTCGCACAAATGCGTGCGCGGGTGCTAAAAAGAGCAGCATCGGCATGCTTAGCACGTCGTTTGGTAGAAATCCACGTGCGCGTTCTGCCAAAAGCACCATTTGCATGCACGTCTTGTGGTTTTGCAGAAAACTTCATCCGCGTCTACCAAAAGATGCATGTGCATGCTTAAAACGCGTTTTCGCACAAATGCGTGCGCGGGTGCTAAAAAGAGCAGCATCGGCATGCTTAGCACGTCGTTTGGTAGAAATCCACGTGCGCGTTCTGCAAAAAGCACCATTTGCATGCACATCTTGTGGCTTTGCAGATAACTTCATCCGCGTCTACCAAAAGATGCATGTGCATGCTTAAAACGCGTTTTCGCACAAATGCGTGCGCGGGTGCTAAAAAGAGCAGCATCGGCATGCTTAGCCCGTCGTTTGGTAGAAATCCACGTGCGCGTTCTGCCAAAAGCACCATTTGCATGCACATCTTGTGGTTTTGCAGAAAACTTCATCCGCGTCTACCAAAAGATGCATGTGCATGCTTAAAACGCGTTTTCGCACAAATCCGTGCGCGGGTGCTAAAAAGAGCAGCATCGGCATGCTTAGCACGTCGTTTGGTAGAAATCCACGTGCGCGTTCTGCCAAAAGCACCATTTGCATGCACATGTGGTTTTGCAGAAAACTTCATCCGCGTCTACCAAAAGATGCATGTGCATGCTTAAAACGCGTTTTCGCACAAATCCGTGCGCGGGTGCTAAAAAGAGCAGCATCGGCATGCTTAGCACGTCGTTTGGTAGAAATCCACGTGCGCGTTCTGCAAAAAGCACCATTTGCATGCACATCTTGTGGTTTTGCAGAAAACTTTATCCGCGTCTACCAAAAGATGCATGTGCATGTTTAAAACGCGTTTTCGCACAAATCCGTGCGCGGGTGCTAAAAAGAGCAGCATCGGCAAGCTTAGCACGTCGTTTGGTAGAAATCCACGTGCGCGTTCTGCAAAAAGCACCATTTGCATGCACATCTTGTGGTTTTGCAGAAAACTTCATCCGCGTCTACCAAAAGATGCATGTGCATGCTTAAAACGCGTTTTCGCACAAATGCGTGTGCGGGTGCTAAAAAGAGCAGCATCGGCATGCTTAGCACGTCGTTTGGTAGAAATCCACGAGCGCGTTCTGCAAAAAGCACCATTTGCATGCACATCTTGTGGTTTCGCAGAAAACTTCATCCGCGTCTACCAAAAGATGCATGTGCATGCTTAAAACGCGTTTTCGCACAAATGCGTGCGCGGGTGCTAAAAAGAGCAGCATCGGCATGCTTAGCACGTCGTTTGGTAGAAATCCACGTGCGCGTTCTGCCAAAAGCACCATTTGCATGCACATCTTGTGGTTTTGCAGAAAACTTCATCCGCGTCTACCAAAAGATGCATGTGCATGCTTAAAACGCGTTTTCGCACAAATCCGTGCGCGGGTGCTAAAAAGAGCAGCATCGGCAAGCTTAGCACGTCGTTTGGTAGAAATCCACGTGCGCGTTCTGCAAAAAGCACCATTTGCATGCACATTTTGTGGTTTTGCAGAAAACTTCATCCGCGTCTACCAAAAGATGCATGTGCATGCTTAAAACGCGTTTTCGCACAAATGCGTGCGCGGGTGCTAAAAAGAGCAGCATCGGCATGCTTAGCACGTCGTTTGGTAGAAATCCACGTGCGCGTTCTGCAAAAAGCACCATTTGCATGCACATCTTGTGGTTTTGCAGAAAACTTCATACGCGTCTACCAAAAGATGCATGTGCATGCTTAAAACGCGTTTTCGCACAAATGCGTGCGCGGGTGCTAAAAATAGCAGCATCGGCATGCTTAGCACGTCGTTTGGTAGAAATCCACGTGCGCGTTCTGCAAAAAGCACAATTTGCATGCACATCTTGTGGTTTTGCAGAAAACTTCATCCGCGTCTACCAAAAGATGCATGTGCATGCTTAAAACGCGTTTTCGCACAAATGCGTGCGCGGGTGCTAAAAAGAGCAGCATCGGCATGCTTAGCACTTCGTTTGGTAGAAATCCACGTGCGCGTTCTGCCAAAAGCACCATTTGCATGCACATCTTGTGGTTTTGCAGAAAACTTCATCCGCGTCTACCAAAAGATGCATGTGCATGCTTAAAACGCGTTTTCGCACAAATCCGTGCGCGGGTGCTAAAAAGAGCAGCATCGGCATGCTTAGCACGTCGTTTGGTAGAAATCCACGTGCGCGTTCTGCAAAAAGCACCATTTGCATGCACATCTTGTGGTTTTGCAGAAAACTTCATCCGCGTCTACCAAAAGATGCATGTGCATGCTTAAAACGCGTTTTCGCACAATTGCGTGCGCGGGTGCTAAAAAGAGCAGCATCGGCATGCTTAGCACGTCGTTTGGTAGAAATCCACGAGCGCGTTCTGCAAAAAGCACCATTTGCATGCACATCTTGTGGTTTTGCAGAAAACTTCATCCGCGTCTACCAAAAGATGCATGTGCATGCTTAAAACGCGTTTTCGCACAAATGCGTGCGCGGGTGCTAAAAAGAGCAGCATCGGCATGCTTAGCACGTCGTTTGGTAGAAATCCACGTGCGCGTTCTGCCAAAAGCACCATTTGCATGCACATCTTGTGGTTTTGCAGAAAACTTCATCCGCGTCTACCAAAAGATGCATGTGCATGCTTAAAACACGTTTTCGCACAAATCCGTGCGCGGGTGCTAAAAAGAGCAGCATCGGCAAGCTTAGCACGTCGTTTGGTAGAAATCCACGTGCGCGTTCTGCAAAAAGCACCATTTGCATGCACATCTTGTGGTTTTGCAGAAAACTTCATCCGCGTCTACCAAAAGATGCATGTGCATGCTTAAAACGCGTTTTCGCACAAATGCGTGCGCGGGTGCTAAAAATAGCAGCATCGGCATGCTTAGCACGTCGTTTGGTAGAAATCCACGTGCGCGTTCTGCAAAAAGCACAATTTGCATGCACATCTTGTGGTTTTGCAGAAAACTTCATCCGCGTCTACCAAAAGATGCATGTGCATGCTTAAAACGCGTTTTCGCACAAATGCGTGCGCGGGTGCTTAGAATAGCAGCATCGGCATGCTTAGCACGTCGTTTGGTAGAAATCCACGTGCGCGTTCTGCAAAAAGCACAATTTGCATGCACATCTTGTGGTTTTGCAGAAAACTTCATCCGCGTCTACCAAAAGATGCATGTGCATGCTTAAAACGCGTTTTCGCACAAATCCGTGCGCGGGTGCTAAAAAGAGCAGCATCGGCATGCTTAGCACGTCGTTTGGTAGAAATCCACGTGCGCGTTCTGCAAAAAGCACCATTTGCATGCACATCTTGTGGTTTTGCAGAAAACTTCATCCGCGTCTACCAAAAGATGCATGTGCATGCTTAAAACGCGTTCTCGCACAAATGCGTGCGCGGGTGCTAAAAAGAGCAGCATCGGCATGCTTAGCACGTCGTTTGGTAGAAATCCACGTGCGCGTTCTGCAAAAAGCACCATTTGCATGCACATCTTGTGGTTTTGCAGAAAACTTCATCCGCGTCTACCAAAAGATGCATGTGCATGCTTAAAACGCGTTTTCGCACAATTGCGTGCGCGGGTGCTAAAAAGAGCAGCATCGGCATGCTTAGCACGTCGTTTGGTAGAAATCCACGAGCGCGTTCTGCAAAAAGCACCATTTGCATGCACATCTTGTGGTTTTGCAGAAAACTTCATCCGCGTCTACCAAAAGATGCATGTGCATGCTTAAAACGCGTTTTCGCACAAATGCGTGCGCGGGTGCTAAAAAGAGCAGCATCGGCATGCTTAGCACGTCGTTTGGTAGAAATCCACGTGCGCGTTCTGCCAAAAGCACCATTTGCATGCACATCTTGTGGTTTTGCAGAAAACTTCATCCGCGTCTACCAAAAGATGCATGTGCATGCTTAAAACACGTTTTCGCACAAATCCGTGCGCGGGTGCTAAAAAGAGCAGCATCGGCAAGCTTAGCACGTCGTTTGGTAGAAATCCACGTGCGCGTTCTGCAAAAAGCACCATTTGCATGCACATATTGTGGTTTTGCAGAAAACTTCATCCGCGTCTACCAAAAGATGCATGTGCATGCTTAAAACGCGTTTTCGCACAAATGCGTGCGCGGGTGCTAAAAAGAGCAGCATCGGCATGCTTAGCACGTCGTTTGGTAGAAATCCACGTGCGCGTTCTGCAAAAAGCACCATTTGCATGCACATCTTGTGGTTTTGCAGAAAACTTCATCCGCGTCTACCAAAAGATGCATGTGCATGCTTAAAACGCGTTTTCGCACAAATGCGTGCGCGGGTGCTAAAAATAGCAGCATCGGCATGCTTAGCACGTCGTTTGGTAGAAATCCACGTGCGCGTTCTGCAAAAAGCACAATTTGCATGCACATCTTGTGGTTTTGCAGAAAACTTCATCCGCGTCTACCAAAAGATGCATGTGCATGCTTAAAACGCGTTTTCGCACAAATGCGTGCGCGGGTGCTAAAAAGAGCAGCATCGGCATGCTTAGCACGTCGTTTGGTAGAAATCCACGAGCGCGTTCTGCAAAAAGCACCATTTGCATGCACATCTTGTGGTTTTGCAGAAAACTTCATCCGCGTCTACCAAAAGATGCATGTGCATGCTTAAAACGCGTTTTCGCACAAATCCGTGCGCGGGTGCTAAAAAGAGCAGCATCGGCATGCTTAGCACGTCGTTTGGTAGAAATCCACGTGCGCGTTCTGCAAAAAGCACCATTTGCATGCACATCTTGTGGTTTTGCAGAAAACTTCATCCGCGTCTACCAAAAGATGCATGTGCTTGCTTAAAACGCGTTTTCGCACAAATGCGTGCGCGGGTGCTTAGAATAGCAGCATCGGCATGCTTAGCACGTCGTTTGGTAGAAATCCACGTGCGCGTTCTGCAAAAAGCACAATTTGCATGCACATCTTGTGGTTTTGCAGAAAACTTCATCCGCGTCTACCAAAAGATGCATGTGCATGCTTAAAACGCGTTTTCGCACAAATCCGTGCGCGGGTGCTAAAAAGAGCAGCATCGGCATGCTTAGCACGTCGTTTGGTAGAAATCCACGTGCGCGTTCTGCAAAAAGCACCATTTGCATGCACATCTTGTGGTTTTGCAGAAAACTTCATCCGCGTCTACCAAAAGATGCATGTGCATGCTTAAAACGCGTTCTCGCACAAATGCGTGCGCGGGTGCTAAAAAGAGCAGCATCGGCATGCTTAGCACGTCGTTTGGTAGAAATCCACGTGCGCGTTCTGCAAAAAGCACCATTTGCATGCACATCTTGTGGTTTTGCAGAAAACTTCATCCGCGTCTACCAAAAGATGCATGTGCATGCTTAAAACGCGTTTTCGCACAAATGCGTGCGCGGGTGCTAAAAATAGCAGCATCGGCATGCTTAGCACGTCGTTTGGTAGAAATCCACGTGCGCGTTCTGCAAAAAGCACAATTTGCATGCACATCTTGTGGTTTTGCAGAAAACTTCATCCGCGTCTACCAAAAGATGCATGTGCATGCTTAAAACGCGTTTTCGCACAAATGCGTGCGCGGGTGCTAAAAAGAGCAGCATCGGCATGCTTAGCACGTCGTTTGGTAGAAATCCACGAGCGCGTTCTGGAAAAAGCACCATTTGCATGCACATCTTGTGGTTTTGCAGAAAACTTCATCCGCGTCTACCAAAAATGCATGTTCATGCTTAAAACGCGTTTTCGCACAAATCCGTGCGCGGGTGCTAAAAAGAGCAGCATCGGCATGCTTAGCACGTCGTTTGGTAGAAATCCACGTGCGCGTTCTGCAAAAAGCACCATTTGCATGCACATCTTGTGGTTTTGCAGAAAACTTCATCCGCGTCTACCAAAAGATGCATGTGCATGCTTAAAACGCGTTTTCGCACAAATGCGTGCGCGGGTGCTTAGAATAGCAGCATCGGCATGCTTAGCACGTCGTTTGGTAGAAATCCACGTGCGCGTTCTGCAAAAAGCACCATTTGCATGCACATCTTGTGGTTTTGCAGAAAACTTCATCCGCGTCTACCAAAAGATGCATGTGCATGCTTAAAACGCGTTTTCGCACAAATCCGTGCGCGGGTGCTAAAAAGAGCAGCATCGGCATGCTTAGCACGTCGTTTGGTAGAAATCCACGTGCGCGTTCTGCAAAAAGCACCATTTGCATGCACATCTTGTGGTTTTGCAGAAAACTTCATCCGCGTCTACCAAAAGATGCATGTGCATGCTTAAAACGCGTTTTCGCACAAATGCGTGCGCGGGTGCTAAAAAGAGCAGCATCGGCATGCTTAGCACGTCGTTTGGTAGAAATCCACGTGCGCGTTCTGCCAAAAGCACCATTTGCATGCACATCTTGTGGTTTTGCAGAAAACTTCATCCGCGTCTACCAAAAGATGCATGTGCATGCTTAAAACGCGTTTTCGCACAAATCCGTGCGCGGGTGCTAAAAAGAGCAGCATCGGCATGCTTAGCACGTCGTTTGGTAGAAATCCACGTGCGCGTTCTGCAAAAAGCACCATTTGCATGCACATCTTGTGGTTTTGCAGAAAACTTCATCCGCGTCTACGAAAAGATGCATGTGCATGCTTAAAACGCGTTTTCGCACAAATGCGTGCGCGGGTGCTTAGAATAGCAGCATCGGCATGCTTAGCACGTCGTTTGGTAGAAATCCACGTGCGCGTTCTGCAAAAAGCACCATTTGCATGCACATCTTGTGGTTTTGCAGAAAACTTCATCCGCGTCTACCAAAAGATGCATGTGCATGCTTAAAACGCGTTTTCGCACAAATGCATGCGCGGGTGCTAAAAAGAGCAGCATCGGCATGCTTAGCACGTCGTTTGGTAGAAATCCACGTGCGCGTTCTGCCAAAAGCACCATTTGCATGCACATCTTGTGGTTTTGCAGAAAACTTCATCCGCGTCTACCAAAAGATGCATGTGCATGCTTAAAACGCGTTTTCGCACAAATCCGTGCGCGGGTGCTAAAAAGAGCAGCATCGGCATGCTTAGCCCGTCGTTTGGTAGAAATCCACGTGCGCGTTCTGCCAAAAGCACCATTTGCATGCACATCTTGTGGTTTTGCAGAAAACTTCATCCGCGTCTACCAAAAGATGCATGTGCATGCTTAAAACGCGTTTTCGCACAAATCCGTGCGCGGGTGCTAAAAAGAGCAGCATCGGCATGCTTAGCACGTCGTTTGGTAGAAATCCACGTGCGCGTTCTGCCAAAAGCACCATTTGCATGCACATGTGGTTTTGCAGAAAACTTCATCCGCGTCTACCAAAAGATGCATGTGCATGCTTAAAACGCGTTTTCGCACAAATCCGTGCGCGGGTGCTAAAAAGAGCAGCATCGGCATGCTTAGCACGTCGTTTGGTAGAAATCCACGTGCGCGTTCTGCAAAAAGCACCATTTGCATGCACATCTTGTGGTTTTGCAGAAAACTTTATCCGCGTCTACCAAAAGATGCATGTGCATGTTTAAAACGCGTTTTCGCACAAATCCGTGCGCGGGTGCTAAAAAGAGCAGCATCGGCAAGCTTAGCACGTCGTTTGGTAGAAATCCACGTGCGCGTTCTGCAAAAAGCACCATTTGCATGCACATCTTGTGGTTTTGCAGAAAACTTCATCCGCGTCTACCAAAAGATGCATGTGCATGCTTAAAACGCGTTTTCGCACAAATGCGTGTGCGGGTGCTAAAAAGAGCAGCATCGGCATGCTTAGCACGTCGTTTGGTAGAAATCCACGAGCGCGTTCTGCAAAAAGCACCATTTGCATGCACATCTTGTGGTTTTGCAGAAAACTTCATCCGCGTCTACCAAAAGATGCATGTGCATGCTTAAAACGCGTTTTCGCACAAATGCGTGCGCGGGTGCTAAAAAGAGCAGCATCGGCATGCTTAGCACGTCGTTTGGTAGAAATCCACGTGCGCGTTCTGCCAAAAGCACCATTTGCATGCACATCTTGTGGTTTTGCAGAAAACTTCATCCGCGTCTACCAAAAGATGCATGTGCATGCTTAAAACGCGTTTTCGCACAAATCCGTGCGCGGGTGCTAAAAAGAGCAGCATCGGCAAGCTTAGCACGTCGTTTGGTAGAAATCCACGTGCGCGTTCTGCAAAAAGCACCATTTGCATGCACATTTTGTGGTTTTGCAGAAAACTTCATCCGCGTCTACCAAAAGATGCATGTGCATGCTTAAAACGCGTTTTCGCACAAATGCGTGCGCGGGTGCTAAAAAGAGCAGCATCGGCATGCTTAGCACGTCGTTTGGTAGAAATCCACGTGCGCGTTCTGCAAAAAGCACCATTTGCATGCACATCTTGTGGTTTTGCAGAAAACTTCATACGCGTCTACCAAAAGATGCATGTGCATGCTTAAAACGCGTTTTCGCACAAATGCGTGCGCGGGTGCTAAAAATAGCAGCATCGGCATGCTTAGCACGTCGTTTGGTAGAAATCCACGTGCGCGTTCTGCAAAAAGCACAATTTGCATGCACATCTTGTGGTTTTGCAGAAAACTTCATCCGCGTCTACCAAAAGATGCATGTGCATGCTTAACACGCGTTTTCGCACAAATGCGTGCGCGGGTGCTAAAAAGAGCAGCATCGGCATGCTTAGCACTTCGTTTGGTAGAAATCCACGTGCGCGTTCTGCCAAAAGCACCATTTGCATGCACATCTTGTGGTTTTGCAGAAAACTTCATCCGCGTCTACCAAAAGATGCATGTGCATGCTTAAAACGCGTTTTCGCACAAATCCGTGCGCGGGTGCTAAAAAGAGCAGCATCGGCATGCTTAGCACGTCGTTTGGTAGAAATCCACGTGCGCGTTCTGCAAAAAGCACCATTTGCATGCACATCTTGTGGTTTTGCAGAAAACTTCATCCGCGTCTACCAAAAGATGCATGTGCATGCTTAAAACGCGTTTTCGCACAATTGCGTGCGCGGGTGCTAAAAAGAGCAGCATCGGCATGCTTAGCACGTCGTTTGGTAGAAATCCACGAGCGCGTTCTGCAAAAAGCACCATTTGCATGCACATCTTGTGGTTTTGCAGAAAACTTCATCCGCGTCTACCAAAAGATGCATGTGCATGCTTAAAACGCGTTTTCGCACAAATGCGTGCGCGGGTGCTAAAAAGAGCAGCATCGGCATGCTTAGCACGTCGTTTGGTAGAAATCCACGTGCGCGTTCTGCCAAAAGCACCATTTGCATGCACATCTTGTGGTTTTGCAGAAAACTTCATCCGCGTCTACCAAAAGATGCATGTGCATGCTTAAAACACGTTTTCGCACAAATCCATGCGCGGGTGCTAAAAAGAGCAGCATCGGCAAGCTTAGCACGTCGTTTGGTAGAAATCCACGTGCGCGTTCTGCAAAAAGCACCATTTGCATGCACATCTTGTGGTTTTGCAGAAAACTTCATCCGCGTCTACCAAAAGATGCATGTGCATGCTTAAAACGCGTTTTCGCACAAATGCGTGCGCGGGTGCTAAAAATAGCAGCATCGGCATGCTTAGCACGTCGTTTGGTAGAAATCCACGTGCGCGTTCTGCAAAAAGCACAATTTGCATGCACATCTTGTGGTTTTGCAGAAAACTTCATCCGCGTCTACCAAAAGATGCATGTGCATGCTTAAAACGCGTTTTCGCACAAATGCGTGCGCGGGTGCTAAAAAGAGCAGCATCGGCATGCTTAGCACGTCGTTTGGTAGAAATCCACGAGCGCGTTCTGCAAAAAGCACCATTTGCATGCACATCTTGTGGTTTTGCAGAAAACTTCATCCGCGTCTACCAAAAGATGCATGTGCATGCTTAAAACGCGTTTTCGCACAAATCCGTGCGCGGGTGCTAAAAAGAGCAGCATCGGCATGCTTAGCACGTCGTTTGGTAGAAATCCACGTGCGCGTTCTGCAAAAAGCACCATTTGCATGCACATCTTGTGGTTTTGCAGAAAACTTCATCCGCGTCTACCAAAAGATGCATGTGCATGCTTAAAACGCGTTTTCGCACAAATGCGTGCGCGGGTGCTTAGAATAGCAGCATCGGCATGCTTAGCACGTCGTTTGGTAGAAATCCACGTGCGCGTTCTGCAAAAAGCACAATTTGCATGCACATCTTGTGGTTTTGCAGAAAACTTCATCCGCGTCTACCAAAAGATGCATGTGCATGCTTAAAACGCGTTTTCGCACAAATCCGTGCGCGGGTGCTAAAAAGAGCAGCATCGGCATGCTTAGCACGTCGTTTGGTAGAAATCCACGTGCGCGTTCTGCAAAAAGCACCATTTGCATGCACATCTTGTGGTTTTGCAGAAAACTTCATCCGCGTCTACCAAAAGATGCATGTGCATGCTTAAAACGCGTTCTCGCACAAATGCGTGCGCGGGTGCTAAAAAGAGCAGCATCGGCATGCTTAGCACGTCGTTTGGTAGAAATCCACGTGCGCGTTCTGCAAAAAGCACCATTTGCATGCACATCTTGTGGTTTTGCAGAAAACTTCATCCGCGTCTACCAAAAGATGCATGTGCATGCTTAAAACGCGTTTTCGCACAATTGCGTGCGCGGGTGCTAAAAAGAGCAGCATCGGCATGCTTAGCACGTCGTTTGGTAGAAATCCACGAGCGCGTTCTGCAAAAAGCACCATTTGCATGCACATCTTGTGGTTTTGCAGAAAACTTCATCCGCGTCTACCAAAAGATGCATGTGCATGCTTAAAACGCGTTTTCGCACAAATGCGTGCGCGGGTGCTAAAAAGAGCAGCATCGGCATGCTTAGCACGTCGTTTGGTAGAAATCCACGTGCGCGTTCTGCCAAAAGCACCATTTGCATGCACATCTTGTGGTTTTGCAGAAAACTTCATCCGCGTCTACCAAAAGATGCATGTGCATGCTTAAAACACGTTTTCGCACAAATCCGTGCGCGGGTGCTAAAAAGAGCAGCATCGGCAAGCTTAGCACGTCGTTTGGTAGAAATCCACGTGCGCGTTCTGCAAAAAGCACCATTTGCATGCACATATTGTGGTTTTGCAGAAAACTTCATCCGCGTCTACCAAAAGATGCATGTGCATGCTTAAAACGCGTTTTCGCACAAATGCGTGCGCGGGTGCTAAAAAGAGCAGCATCGGCATGCTTAGCACGTCGTTTGGTAGAAATCCACGTGCGCGTTCTGCAAAAAGCACCATTTGCATGCACATCTTGTGGTTTTGCAGAAAACTTCATCCGCGTCTACCAAAAGATGCATGTGCATGCTTAAAACGCGTTTTCGCACAAATGCGTGCGCGGGTGCTAAAAATAGCAGCATCGGCATGCTTAGCACGTCGTTTGGTAGAAATCCACGTGCGCGTTCTGCAAAAAGCACAATTTGCATGCACATCTTGTGGTTTTGCAGAAAACTTCATCCGCGTCTACCAAAAGATGCATGTGCATGCTTAAAACGCGTTTTCGCACAAATGCGTGCGCGGGTGCTAAAAAGAGCAGCATCGGCATGCTTAGCACGTCGTTTGGTAGAAATCCACGAGCGCGTTCTGCAAAAAGCACCATTTGCATGCACATCTTGTGGTTTTGCAGAAAACTTCATCCGCGTCTACCAAAAGATGCATGTGCATGCTTAAAACGCGTTTTCGCACAAATCCGTGCGCGGGTGCTAAAAAGAGCAGCATCGGCATGCTTAGCACGTCGTTTGGTAGAAATCCACGTGCGCGTTCTGCAAAAAGCACCATTTGCATGCACATCTTGTGGTTTTGCAGAAAACTTCATCCGCGTCTACCAAAAGATGCATGTGCATGCTTAAAACGCGTTTTCGCACAAATGCGTGCGCGGGTGCTTAGAATAGCAGCATCGGCATGCTTAGCACGTCGTTTGGTAGAAATCCACGTGCGCGTTCTGCAAAAAGCACAATTTGCATGCACATCTTGTGGTTTTGCAGAAAACTTCATCCGCGTCTACCAAAAGATGCATGTGCATGCTTAAAACGCGTTTTCGCACAAATCCGTGCGCGGGTGCTAAAAAGAGCAGCATCGGCATGCTTAGCACGTCGTTTGGTAGAAATCCACGTGCGCGTTCTGCAAAAAGCACCATTTGCATGCACATCTTGTGGTTTTGCAGAAAACTTCATCCGCGTCTACCAAAAGATGCATGTGCATGCTTAAAACGCGTTCTCGCACAAATGCGTGCGCGGGTGCTAAAAAGAGCAGCATCGGCATGCTTAGCACGTCGTTTGGTAGAAATCCACGTGCGCGTTCTGCAAAAAGCACCATTTGCATGCACATCTTGTGGTTTTGCAGAAAACTTCATCCGCGTCTACCAAAAGATGCATGTGCATGCTTAAAACGCGTTTTCGCACAAATGCGTGCGCGGGTGCTAAAAATAGCAGCATCGGCATGCTTAGCACGTCGTTTGGTAGAAATCCACGTGCGCGTTCTGCAAAAAGCACAATTTGCATGCACATCTTGTGGTTTTGCAGAAAACTTCATCCGCGTCTACCAAAAGATGCATGTGCATGCTTAAAACGCGTTTTCGCACAAATGCGTGCGCGGGTGCTAAAAAGAGCAGCATCGGCATGCTTAGCACGTCGTTTGGTAGAAATCCACGAGCGCGTTCTGGAAAAAGCACCATTTGCATGCACATCTTGTGGTTTTGCAGAAAACTTCATCCGCGTCTACCAAAAATGCATGTTCATGCTTAAAACGCGTTTTCGCACAAATCCGTGCGCGGGTGCTAAAAAGAGCAGCATCGGCATGCTTAGCACGTCGTTTGGTAGAAATCCACGTGCGCGTTCTGCAAAAAGCACCATTTGCATGCACATCTTGTGGTTTTGCAGAAAACTTCATCCGCGTCTACCAAAAGATGCATGTGCATGCTTAAAACGCGTTTTCGCACAAATGCGTGCGCGGGTGCTTAGAATAGCAGCATCGGCATGCTTAGCACGTCGTTTGGTAGAAATCCACGTGCGCGTTCTGCAAAAAGCACCATTTGCATGCACATCTTGTGGTTTTGCAGAAAACTTCATCCGCGTCTACCAAAAGATGCATGTGCATGCTTAAAACGCGTTTTCGCACAAATCCGTGCGCGGGTGCTAAAAAGAGCAGCATCGGCATGCTTAGCACGTCGTTTGGTAGAAATCCACGTGCGCGTTCTGCAAAAAGCACCATTTGCATGCACATCTTGTGGTTTTGCAGAAAACTTCATCCGCGTCTACCAAAAGATGCATGTGCATGCTTAAAACGCGTTTTCGCACAAATGCGTGCGCGGGTGCTAAAAAGAGCAGCATCGGCATGCTTAGCACGTCGTTTGGTAGAAATCCACGTGCGCGTTCTGCCAAAAGCACCATTTGCATGCACATCTTGTGGTTTTGCAGAAAACTTCATCCGCGTCTACCAAAAGATGCATGTGCATGCTTAAAACGCGTTTTCGCACAAATCCGTGCGCGGGTGCTAAAAAGAGCAGCATCGGCATGCTTAGCACGTCGTTTGGTAGAAATCCACGTGCGCGTTCTGCAAAAAGCACCATTTGCATGCACATCTTGTGGTTTTGCAGAAAACTTCATCCGCGTCTACGAAAAGATGCATGTGCATGCTTAAAACGCGTTTTCGCACAAATGCGTGCGCGGGTGCTTAGAATAGCAGCATCGGCATGCTTAGCACGTCGTTTGGTAGAAATCCACGTGCGCGTTCTGCAAAAAGCACCATTTGCATGCACATCTTGTGGTTTTGCAGAAAACTTCATCCGCGTCTACCAAAAGATGCATGTGCATGCTTAAAACGCGTTTTCGCACAAATGCGTGCGCGGGTGCTAAAAAGAGCAGCATCGGCATGCTTAGCACGTCGTTTGGTAGAAATCCACGTGCGCGTTCTGCCAAAAGCACCATTTGCATGCACATCTTGTGGTTTTGCAGAAAACTTCATCCGCGTCTACCAAAAGATGCATGTGCATGCTTAAAACGCGTTTTCGCACAAATCCGTGCGCGGGTGCTAAAAAGAGCAGCATCGGCATGCTTAGCACGTCGTTTGGTAGAAATCCACGTGCGCGTTCTGCAAAAAGCACCATTTGCATGCACATCTTGTGGTTTTGCAGAAAACTTCATCCGCGTCTACCAAAAGATGCATGTGCATGCTTAAAACGCGTTTTCGCACAAATCCGTGCGCGGGTGCTAAAAAGAGCAGCATCGGCATGCTTAGCACGTCGTTTGGTAGAAATCCACGTGCGCGTTCTGCAAAAAGCACCATTTGCATGCACATCTTGTGGTTTTGCAGAAAACTTCATCCGCGTCTACCAAAAGATGCATGTGCATGCTTAAAACGCGTTTTCGCACAAATGCGTGCGCGGGTGCTAAAAAGAGCAGCATCGGCATGCTTAGCACGTCGTTTGGTAGAAATCCACGTGCGCGTTCTGCCAAAAGCACCATTTGCATGCACATCTTGTGGTTTTGCAGAAAACTTCATCCGCGTCTACCAAAAGATGCATGTGCATGCTTAAAACACGTTTTCGCACAAATCCGTGCGCGGGTGCTAAAAAGAGCAGCATCGGCAAGCTTAGCACGTCGTTTGGTAGAAATCCACGTGCGCGTTCTGCAAAAAGCACCATTTGCATGCACATATTGTGGTTTTGCAGAAAACTTCATCCGCGTCTACCAAAAGATGCATGTGCATGCTTAAAACGCGTTTTCGCACAAATGCGTGCGCGGGTGCTAAAAAGAGCAGCATCGGCATGCTTAGCACGTCGTTTGGTAGAAATCCACGTGCGCGTTCTGCAAAAAGCACCATTTGCATGCACATCTTGTGGTTTTGCAGAAAACTTCATCCGCGTCTACCAAAAGATGCATGTGCATGCTTAAAACGCGTTTTCGCACAAATGCGTGCGCGGGTGCTAAAAATAGCAGCATCGGCATGCTTAGCACGTCGTTTGGTAGAAATCCACGTGCGCGTTCTGCAAAAAGCACAATTTGCATGCACATCTTGTGGTTTTGCAGAAAACTTCATCCGCGTCTACCAAAAGATGCATGTGCATGCTTAAAACGCGTTTTCGCACAAATGCGTGCGCGGGTGCTAAAAAGAGCAGCATCGGCATGCTTAGCACGTCGTTTGGTAGAAATCCACGAGCGCGTTCTGCAAAAAGCACCATTTGCATGCACATCTTGTGGTTTTGCAGAAAACTTCATCCGCGTCTACCAAAAGATGCATGTGCATGCTTAAAACGCGTTTTCGCACAAATCCGTGCGCGGGTGCTAAAAAGAGCAGCATCGGCATGCTTAGCACGTCGTTTGGTAGAAATCCACGTGCGCGTTCTGCAAAAAGCACCATTTGCATGCACATCTTGTGGTTTTGCAGAAAACTTCATCCGCGTCTACCAAAAGATGCATGTGCATGCTTAAAACGCGTTTTCGCACAAATGCGTGCGCGGGTGCTTAGAATAGCAGCATCGGCATGCTTAGCACGTCGTTTGGTAGAAATCCACGTGCGCGTTCTGCAAAAAGCACAATTTGCATGCACATCTTGTGGTTTTGCAGAAAACTTCATCCGCGTCTACCAAAAGATGCATGTGCATGCTTAAAACGCGTTTTCGCACAAATCCGTGCGCGGGTGCTAAAAAGAGCAGCATCGGCATGCTTAGCACGTCGTTTGGTAGAAATCCACGTGCGCGTTCTGCAAAAAGCACCATTTGCATGCACATCTTGTGGTTTTGCAGAAAACTTCATCCGCGTCTACCAAAAGATGCATGTGCATGCTTAAAACGCGTTTTCGCACAAATGCGTGCGCGGGTGCTGAAAAGAGCAGCATCGGCAT
Organism: Dermacentor andersoni; assembly: GCF_023375885.2. NCBI lineage: Eukaryota > Metazoa > Arthropoda > Arachnida > Ixodida > Ixodidae > Dermacentor > Dermacentor andersoni. The sequence continues at coordinate 251,702 of NW_027314787.1, forward strand.
GCTTAGCACGTCGTTTGGTAGAAATCCACGTGCGCGTTCTGCCAAAAGCACCATTTGCATGCACATCTTGTGGTTTTGCAGAAAACTTCATCCGCGTCTACCAAAAGATGCATGTGCATGTTAAAACGCGTTCTCGCACAAATGCGTGCGCGGGTGCTAAAAAGAGCAGCATCGGCATGCTTAGCACGTCGTTTGGTAGAAATCCACGTGCGCGTTCTGCAAAAAGCACCATTTGCATGCACATCTTGTGGTTTTGCAGAAAACTTCATCCGCGTCTACCAAAAGATGCATGTGCATGCTTAAAACGCGTTTTCGCACAAATGCGTGCGCGGGTGCTAAAAATAGCAGCATCGGCATGCTTAGCACGTCGTTTGGTAGAAATCCACGTGCGCGTTCTGCAAAAAGCACAATTTGCATGCACATCTTGTGGTTTTGCAGAAAACTTCATCCGCGTCTACCAAAAGATGCATGTGCATGCTTAAAACGCGTTTTCGAACAAATGCGTGCGCGGGTGCTAAAAAGAGCAGCATCGGCATGCTTAGCACGTCGTTTGGTAGAAATCCACGAGCGCGTTCTGCAAAAAGCACCATTTGCATGCACATCTTGTGGTTTTGCAGAAAACTTCATCCGCGTCTACCAAAAGATGCATGTGCATGCTTAAAACGCGTTTTCGCACAAATCCGTGCGCGGGTGCTAAAAAGAGCAGCATCGGCATGCTTAGCACGTCGTTTGGTAGAAATCCACGTGCGCGTTCTGCAAAAAGCACCATTTGCATGCACATCTTGTGGTTTTGCAGAAAACTTCATCCGCGTCTACCAAAAGATGCATGTGCATGCTTAAAACGCGTTTTCGCACAAATGCGTGCGCGGGTGCTTAGAATAGCAGCATCGGCATGCTTAGCACGTCGTTTGGTAGAAATCCACGTGCGCGTTCTGCAAAAAGCACCATTTGCATGCACATCTTGTGGTTTTGCAGAAAACTTCATCCGCGTCTACCAAAAGATGCATGTGCATGCTTAAAACGCGTTTTCGCACAAATCCGTGCGCGGGTGCTAAAAAGAGCAGCATCGGCATGCTTAGCACGTCGTTTGGTAGAAATCCACGTGCGCGTTCTGCCAAAAGCACCATTTGCATGCACATCTTGTGGTTTTGCAGAAAACTTCATCCGCGTCTACCAAAAGATGCATGTGCATGCTTAAAACGCGTTTTCGCACAAATCCGTGCGCGGGTGCTAAAAAGAGCAGCATCGGCATGCTTAGCACGTCGTTTGGTAGAAATCCACGTGCGCGTTCTGCAAAAAGCACCATTTGCATGCACATCTTGTGGTTTTGCAGAAAACTTCATCCGCGTCTACGAAAAGATGCATGTGCATGCTTAAAACGCGTTTTCGCACAAATGCGTGCGCGGGTGCTAAAAAGAGCAGCATCGGCATGCTTAGCACGTTGTTTGGTAGAAATCCACGTGCGCGTTCTGCAAAAAGCACCATTTGCATGCACATCTTGTGGTTTTGCACAAAACTTCATCCGCGTGTACCAAAAGATGCATGTGCATGCTTAAAACGCGTTTTCGCACAAATGCGTGCGCGGGTGCTAAAAAGAGCAGCATCGGCATGCTTAGCACGTCGTTTGATAGACATCCACGTGCGCGTTCTGCCAAAAGCACCATTTGCATGCACATCTTGTGGTTTTGCAGAAAACTTCATCCGCGTCTACCAAAAGATGCATGTGCATGCTTAAAACGCGTTTTCGCACAAATCCGTGCGCGGGTGCTAAAAAGAGCAGCATCGGCATGCTTAGCACGTCGTTTGGTAGAAATCCACGTGCGCGTTCTGCAAAAAGCACCATTTGCATGCACATCTTGTGGTTTTGCAGAAAACTTCATCCGCGTCTACCAAAAGATGCATGTGCATGCTTAAAACGCGTTTTCGCACAAATGCGTGCGCGGGTGCTAAAAAGAGCAGCATCGGCATGCTTAGCACGTTGTTTGGTAGAAATCCACGTGCGCGTTCTGCAAAAAGCACCATTTGCATGCACATCTTGTGGTTTTGCAGAAAACTTCATCCGCGTCTAGCAAGAGATGCAAGTGCATGCTTAAAACGCGTTTTCGCACAAATGCGTGCGCGGGTGCTAAAAAGAGCAGCATCGGCATGCTTAGCACGTCGTTTGGTAGAAATCCACGTGCGCGTTCTGCCAAAAGCACCATTTGCATGCACATCTTGTGGTTTTGCAGAAAACTTCATCCGCGTCTACCAAAAGATGCATGTGCATGCTTAAAACGCGTTTTCGCACAAATCCGTACGCGGGTGCTAAAAAGAGCAGCATCGGCATGCTTAGCACGTCGTTTGGTAGAAATCCACGTGCGCGTTCTGCAAAAAGCACCATTTGCATGCACATCTTGTGGTTTTGCAGAAAACTTCATCCGCGTCTACCAAAAGATGCATGTGCATGCTTAAAACGCGTTTTCGCACAAATCCGTGCGCGGGTGCTAAAAAGAGCAGCATCGGCATGCTTAGCACGTCGTTTGGTAGAAATCCACGTGCGCGTTCTGCAAAAAGCACCATTTGCATGCACATCTTGTGGTTTTGCAGAAAACTTCATCCGCGTCTACCAAAAGATGCATGTGCATGCTTAAAACGCGTTTTCGCACAAATGCGTGCGCGGGTGCTTAGAATAGCAGCATCGGCATGCTTAGCACGTCGTTTGGTAGAAATCCACGTGCGCGTTCTGCCAAAAGCACCATTTGCATGCACATCTTGTGGTTTTGCAGAAAACTTCATCCGCGTCTAGCAAGAGATGCATGTGCATGCTTAAAACGCGTTTTCGCACAAATGCGTGCGCGGGTGCTAAAAAGAGCAGCATCGGCATGCTTAGCACGTCGTTTGGTAGAAATCCACGTGCGCGTTCTGCCAAAAGCACCATTTGCATGCACATCTTGTGGTTTTGCAGAAAACTTCATCCGCGTCTACCAAAAGATGCATGTGCATGCTTAAAACGCGTTTTCGCACAAATCCGTACGCGGGTGCTAAAAAGAGCAGCATCGGCATGCTTAGCACGTCGTTTGGTAGAAATCCACGTGCGCGTTCTGCAAAAAGCACCATTTGCATGCACATCTTGTGGTTTTGCAGAAAACTTCATCCGCGTCTACCAAAAGATGCATGTGCATGCTTAAAACGCGTTTTCGCACAAATGCGTGCGCGGGTGCTAAAAAGAGCAGCATCGGCATGCTTAGCACGTCGTTTGGTAGAAATCCACGTGCGCGTTCTGCAAAAAGCACCATTTGCATGCACATCTTGTGGTTTTGCAGAAAACTTCATCCGCGTCTACCAAAAGATGCATCTGCATGCTTAAAACGCGTTTTCGCACAAATGCGTGCGCGGGTGCTAAAAATAGCAGCATCGGCATGCTTAGCACGTCGTTTGGTAGAAATCCACGTGCGCGTTCTGCAAAAAGCACCATTTGCATGCACATCTTGTGGTTTTGCAGAAAACTTCATCCGCGTCTACCAAAAGATGCATGTGCATGCTTAAAACGCGTTTTCGCACAAATGCGTGCGCGGGTGCTAAAAATAGCAGCATCGGCATGCTTAGCACGTCGTTTGGTAGAAATCCACGTGCGCGTTCTGCAAAAAGCACCATTTGCATGCACATCTTGTGGTTTTGCAGAAAACTTCATCCGCGTCTACCAAAATATGCATGTGCATGCTTAAAACGCGTTTTCGCACAAATGCGTGCGCGGGTGCTAAAAAGAGCAGCATCGGCATGCTTAGCACGTCGTTTGGTCGAAATCCACGTGCGCGTTCTGCCAAAAGCACCATTTGCATGCACATCTTGTGGTTTTGCAGAAAACTTCATCCGCGTCTACCAAAAGATGCATGTGCATGCTTAAAACGCGTTTTCGCACAAATCCGTGCGCGGGTGCTAAAAAGAGCAGCATCGGCATGCTTAGCACGTCGTTTGGTAGAAATCAACGTGCGCGTTCTGCAAAAAGCACCATTTGCATGCACATCTTGTGGTTTTGCAGAAAACTTCATCCGCGTCTACCAAAAGATGCATGTGCATGCTTAAAACGCGTTTTCGCACAAATGCGTGCGCGGGTGCTAAAAAGAGCAGCATCGGCATGCTTAGCACGTCGTTTGGTAGAAATCAACGTGCGCGTTCTGCAAAAAGCACCATTTGCATGCACATCTTGTGGTTTTGCAGAAAACTTCATCCGCGTCTACCAAAAGATGCATGTGCATGCTTAAAACGCGTTTTCGCACAAATGCGTGCGCGGGTGCTAAAAAGAGCAGCATCGGCATGCTTAGCACGTCGTTTGGTAGAAATCCACGTGCGCGTTCTGCCAAAAGCACCATTTGCATGCACATCTTGTGGTTTTGCAGAAAACTTCATCCACGTCTACCAAAAGATGCATGTGCATGCTTAAAACGCGTTTTCGCACAAATCCGTGCGCGGGTGCTAAAAAGAGCAGCATCGGCATGCTTAGCACGTCGTTTGGTAGAAATCCACGTGCGCGTTCTGCAAAAAGCACCATTTGCATGCACATCTTGTGGTTTTGCAGAAAACTTCATCCGCGTCTACCAAAAGATGCATGTGCATGCTTAAAACGCGTTTTCGCACAAATGCGTGCGCGGGTGCTAAAAAGAGCAGCATCGGCATGCTTAGCACGTCGTTTGGTAGAAATCCACGTGCGCGTTCTGCAAAAAGCACCATTTGCATGCACATCTTGTGGTTTTGCAGAAAACTTCATCCGCGTCTACAAAAAGATGCATGTGCTTGCTTAAAACGCGTTTTCGCACAAATGCGTGCGCGGGTGCTAAAAAGAGCAGCATCGGCATGCTTAGCACGTCGTTTGGTAGAAATCCACGTGCGCGTTCTGCCAAAAGCACCATTTGCATGCACATCTTGTGGTTTTGCAGAAAACTTCATCCACGTCTACCAAAAGATGCATGTGCATGCTTAAAACGCGTTTTCGCACAAATCCGTGCGCGGGTGCTAAAAAGAGCAGCATCGGCATGCTTAGCACGTCGTTTGGTAGAAATCCACGTGCGCGTTCTGCAAAAAGCACCATTTGCATGCACATCTTGTGGTTTTGCAGAAAACTTCATCCGCGTCTACCAAAAGATGCATGTGCATGCTTAAAACGCGTTTTCGCACAAATGCGTGCGCGGGTGCTAAAAAGAGCAGCATCGGCATGCTTAGCACGTCGTTTGGTAGAAATCCACGTGCGCGTTCTGCCAAAAGCACCATTTGCATGCACATCTTGTGGTTTTGCAGAAAACTTCATCCGCGTCTACCAAAAGATGCATGTGCTTGCTTAAAACGCGTTTTCGCACAAATGCGTGCGCGGGTGCTAAAAAGAGCAGCATCGGCATGCTTAGCACGTCGTTAGGTAGAAATCCACGTGCGCGTTCTGCAAAAAGCAGCATTTGCATGCACATCTTGTGGTTTTGCAGAAAACTTCATCCGCGTCTACCAAAAGATGCATGTGCATGCTTAAAACGCGTTTTCGCACAATTGCGTGCGCGGGTGCTAAAAAGAGCAGCATCGGCATGCTTAGCACGTCGTTTGGTAGAAATCCACGTGCGCGTTCTGCAAAAAGCACCATTTGCATGCACATCTTGTGGTTTTGCAGAAAACTTCATCCGCGTCTACCAAAAGATGCATGTGCATGCTTAAAACGCGTTTTCGCACAAATGCGTGCGCGGGTGCTAAAAATAGCAGCATCGGCATGCTTAGCACGTCGTTTGGTAGAAATCCACGTGCGCGTTCTGCAAAAAGCACAATTTGCATGCACATCTTGTGGTTTTGCAGAAAACTTCATCCGCGTCTACCAAAAGATGCATGTGCATGCTTAAAACGCGTTTTCGCACAAATGCGTGCGCGGGTGCTTAGAATAGCAGCATCGGCATGCTTAGCACGTCGTTTGGTAGAAATCCACGTGCGCGTTCTGCAAAAAGCACCATTTGCATGCACATCTTGTGGTTTTGCAGAAAAATTCATCCGCGTCTACCAAAAGATGCATGTGCATGCTTAAAACGCGTTTTCGCACAAATCCGTGCGCGGGTGCTAAAAAGAGCAGCATCGGCATGCTTAGCACGTCGTTTGGTAGAAATCCACGTGCGCGTTCTGCAAAAAGCACCATTTGCATGCACATCTTGTGGTTTTGCAGAAAACTTCATCCGCGTCTACCAAAAGATGCATGTGCATGCTTAAAACGCGTTTTCGCACAAATGCGTGCGCGGGTGCTTAGAATAGCAGCATCGGCATGCTTAGCACGTCGTTTGGTAGAAATCCACGTGCGCGTTCTGCCAAAAGCACCATTTGCATGCACATCTTGTGGTTTTGCAGAAAACTTCATCCGCGTCTAGCAAGAGATGCATGTGCATGCTTAAAACGCGTTTTCGCACAAATGCGTGCGCGGGTGCTAAAAAGAGCAGCATCGGCATGCTTAGCACGTCGTTTGGTAGAAATCCACGTGCGCGTTCTGCCAAAAGCACCATTTGCATGCACATCTTGTGGTTTTGCAGAAAACTTCATCCGCGTCTACCAAAAGATGCATGTGCATGCTTAAAACGCGTTTTCGCACAAATCCGTACGCGGGTGCTAAAAAGAGCAGCATCGGCATGCTTAGCACGTCGTTTGGTAGAAATCCACGTGCGCGTTCTGCAAAAAGCACCATTTGCATGCACATCTTGTGGTTTTGCAGAAAACTTCATCCGCGTCTACCAAAAGATGCATGTGCATGCTTAAAACGCGTTTTCGCACAAATGCGTGCGCGGGTGCTAAAAAGAGCAGCATCGGCATGCTTAGCACGTCGTTTGGTAGAAATCCACGTGCGCGTTCTGCAAAAAGCACCATTTGCATGCACATCTTGTGGTTTTGCAGAAAACTTCATCCGCGTCTACCAAAAGATGCATGTGCATGCTTAAAACGCGTTTTCGCACAAATGCGTGCGCGGGTGCTAAAAATAGCAGCATCGGCATGCTTAGCACGTCGTTTGGTAGAAATCCACGTGCGCGTTCTGCAAAAAGCACCATTTGCATGCACATCTTGTGGTTTTGCAGAAAACTTCATCCGCGTCTACCAAAATATGCATGTGCATGCTTAAAACGCGTTTTCGCACAAATGCGTGCGCGGGTGCTAAAAAGAGCAGCATCGGCATGCTTAGCACGTCGTTTGGTCGAAATCCACGTGCGCGTTCTGCCAAAAGCACCATTTGCATGCACATCTTGTGGTTTTGCAGAAAACTTCATCCGCGTCTACCAAAAGATGCATGTGCATGCTTAAAACGCGTTTTCGCACAAATCCGTGCGCGGGTGCTAAAAAGAGCAGCATCGGCATGCTTAGCACGTCGTTTGGTAGAAATCAACGTGCGCGTTCTGCAAAAAGCACCATTTGCATGCACATCTTGTGGTTTTGCAGAAAACTTCATCCGCGTCTACCAAAAGATGCATGTGCATGCTTAAAACGCGTTTTCGCACAAATGCGTGCGCGGGTGCTAAAAAGAGCAGCATCGGCATGCTTAGCACGTCGTTTGGTAGAAATCCACGTGCGCGTTCTGCCAAAAGCACCATTTGCATGCACATCTTGTGGTTTTGCAGAAAACTTCATCCACGTCTACCAAAAGATGCATGTGCATGCTTAAAACGCGTTTTCGCACAAATCCGTGCGCGGGTGCTAAAAAGAGCAGCATCGGCATGCTTAGCACGTCGTTTGGTAGAAATCCACGTGCGCGTTCTGCAAAAAGCACCATTTGCATGCACATCTTGTGGTTTTGCAGAAAACTTCATCCGCGTCTACCAAAAGATGCATGTGCATGCTTAAAACGCGTTTTCGCACAAATGCGTGCGCGGGTGCTAAAAAGAGCAGCATCGGCATGCTTAGCACGTCGTTTGGTAGAAATCCACGTGCGCGTTCTGCAAAAAGCACCATTTGCATGCACATCTTGTGGTTTTGCAGAAAACTTCATCCGCGTCTACCAAAAGATGCATGTGCATGCTTAAAACGCGTTTTCGCACAAATGCGTGCGCGGGTGCTAAAAAGAGCAGCATCGGCATGCTTAGCACGTCGTTTGGTAGAAATCCACGAGCGCGTTCTGCAAAAAGCACCATTTGCATGCACATCTTGTGGTTTTGCAGAAAACTTCATCCGCGTCTACCAAAAGATGCATGTGCATGCTTAAAACGCGTTTTCGCACAAATGCGTGCGCGGGCGCTAAAAAGAGCAGCATCGGCATGCTTAGCACGTCGTTTGGTAGAAATCCACGAGCGCGTTCTGCAAAAAGCACCATTTGCATGCACATCTTGTGGTTTTGCAGAAAACTTCATCCGCGTCTACCAAAAGATGCATGTGCATGCTTAAAACGCGTTTTCGCACAAATGCGTGCGCGGGTGCTAAAAAGAGCAGCATCGGCATGCTTAGCACGTCGTTTGGTAGAAATCCACGTGCGCGTTCTGCCAAAAGCACCATTTGCATGCACATCTTGTGGTTTTGCAGAAAACTTCATCCGCATCTACCAAAAGATGCATGTGCATGCTTAAAACGCGTTTTCGCACAAATCCGTGCGCGGGTGCTAAAAAGAGCAGCATCGGCATGCTTAGCACGTCGTTTGGTAGAAATCCACGTGCGCGTTCTGCAAAAAGCACCATTTGCATGCACATCTTGTGGTTTTGAAGAAAACTTCATCCGCGTCTACCAAAAGATGCATGTGCATGCTTAAAACGCGTTTTCGCACAAATGCGTGCGCGGGTGCTAAAAAGAGCAGCATCGGCATGCTTTACACGTCGTTTGGTAGAAATCCACGAGCGCGTTCTGCAAAAAGCACCATTTGCATGCACATCTTGTGGTTTTGCAGAAAACTTCATCCGCGTCTACCAAAAGATGCATGTGCATGCTTAAAACGCGTTTTCGCACAAATGCGTGCGCGGGTGCTAAAAAGAGCAGCATCGGCATGCTTAGCACGTCGTTTGATAGACATCCACGTGCGCGTTGTGCCAAAAGCACCATTTGCATGCACATCTTGTGGTTTTGCAGAAAACTTCATCCACGTCTACCAAAAGATGCATGTGCATGCTTAAAACGCGTTTTCGCACAAATCCGTGCGCGGGTGCTAAAAAGAGCAGCATCGGCATGCTTAGCACGTCGTTTGGTAGAAATCCACGTGCGCGTTCTGCAAAAAGCACCATTTGCATGCACATCTTGTGGTTTTGCAGAAAACTTCATCCGCGTCTACCAAAAGATGCTTTGCATGCTTAAAACGCGTTTTCGCACAAATGCGTGCGCGGGTGCTAAAAAGAGCAGCATCGGCATGCTTAGCACGTTGTTTGGTAGAAATCCACGTGCGCGTTCTGCAAAAAGCACCATTTGCATGCACATCTTGTGGTTTTGCACAAAACTTCATCCGCGTGTACCAAAAGATGCATGTGCATGCTTAAAACGCGTTTTCGCACAAATGCGTGCGCGGGTGCTAAAAAGAGCAGCATCGGCATGCTTAGCACGTCGTTTGATAGACATCCACGTGCGCGTTCTGCCAAAAGCACCATTTGCATGCACATCTTGTGGTTTTGCAGAAAACTTCATCCGCGTCTACCAAAAGATGCATGTGCATGCTTAAAACGCGTTTTCGCACAAATCCGTGCGCGGGTGCTAAAAAGAGCAGCATCGGCATGCTTAGCACGTCGTTTGGTAGAAATCCACGTGCGCGTTCTGCAAAAAGCACCATTTGCATGCACATCTTGTGGTTTTGCAGAAAACTTCATCCGCGTCTACCAAAAGATGCATGTGCATGCTTAAAACGCGTTTTCGCACAAATGCGTGCGCGGGTGCTAAAAAGAGCAGCATCGGCATGCTTAGCACGTTGTTTGGTAGAAATCCACGTGCGCGTTCTGCAAAAAGCACCATTTGCATGCACATCTTGTGGTTTTGCAGAAAACTTCATCCGCGTCTAGCAAGAGATGCAAGTGCATGCTTAAAACGCGTTTTCGCACAAATGCGTGCGCGGGTGCTAAAAAGAGCAGCATCGGCATGCTTAGCACGTCGTTTGGTAGAAATCCACGTGCGCGTTCTGCCAAAAGCACCATTTGCATGCACATCTTGTGGTTTTGCAGAAAACTTCATCCGCGTCTACCAAAAGATGCATGTGCATGCTTAAAACGCGTTTTCGCACAAATCCGTACGCGGGTGCTAAAAAGAGCAGCATCGGCATGCTTAGCACGTCGTTTGGTAGAAATCCACGTGCGCGTTCTGCAAAAAGCACCATTTGCATGCACATCTTGTGGTTTTGCAGAAAACTTCATCCGCGTCTACCAAAAGATGCATGTGCATGCTTAAAACGCGTTTTCGCACAAATGCGTGCGCGGGTGCTAAAAAGAGCAGCATCGGCATGCTTAGCACGTCGTTTGGTAGAAATCCACGTGCGCGTTCTGCAAAAAGCACCATTTGCATGCACATCTTGTGGTTTTGCAGAAAACTTCATCCGCGTCTACCAAAAGATGCATGTGCATGCTTAAAACGCGTTTTCGCACAAATGCGTGCGCGGGTGCTAAAAATAGCAGCATCGGCATGCTTAGCACGTCGTTTGGTAGAAATCCACGTGCGCGTTCTGCAAAAAGCACCATTTGCATGCACATCTTGTGGTTTTGCAGAAAACTTCATCCGCGTCTACCAAAATATGCATGTGCATGCTTAAAACGCGTTTTCGCACAAATGCGTGCGCGGGTGCTAAAAAGAGCAGCATCGGCATGCTTAGCACGTCGTTTGGTCGAAATCCACGTGCGCGTTCTGCCAAAAGCACCATTTGCATGCACATCTTGTGGTTTTGCAGAAAACTTCATCCGCGTCTACCAAAAGATGCATGTGCATGCTTAAAACGCGTTTTCGCACAAATCCGTGCGCGGGTGCTAAAAAGAGCCGCATCGGCATGCTTAGCACGTCGTTTGGTAGAAATCCACGTGCGCGTTCTGCAAAAAGCACCATTTGCATGCACGTCTTGTGGTTTTGCAGAAAACTTCATCCGCGTCTACCAAAAGATGCATGGGCATGCTTAAAACGCGTTTTCGCACAAATGCGTGCGCGGGTGCTAAAAAGAGCAGCATCGGCATGCTTAGCACATCGTTTGGTAGAAATCCACGTGCGCGTTCTGCCAAAAGCACCATTTGCATGCACATGTTGTGGTTTTGCAGAAAACTTCATCCGCGTCTACCAAAAGATGCATGTGCATGCTTAAAACGCGTTTTCGCACAAATGCGTGCGCGGGTGCTAAAAAGAGCAGCATCGGCATGCTTAGCACGTCGTTTGGTAGAAATCCACGAGCGCGTTCTGCAAAAAGCACCATTTGCATGCACATCTTGTGGTTTTGCAGAAAACTTTATCCGCGTCTACCAAAAGATGCATGTGCATGCTTAAAACGCGTTTTCGCACAAATGCGTGCGCGGGTGCTAAAAAGAGCAGCATCGGCATGCTTAGCACGTCGTTTGGTAGAAATCCACGTGCGCGTTCTGCAAAAAACACCATTTGCATGCACATCTTGTGGTTTTGCAGAAAACTTCATCCGCGTCTACCAAAAGATGCATGTGCATGCTTAAAACGCGTTTTCGCACAAATGCGTGCGCGGGTGCTAAAAAGAGCAGCATCGGCATGCTTAGCACGTTGTTTGGTAGAAATCCACGTGCGCGTTCTGCAAAAAGCACCATTTGCATGCACATCTTGTGGTTTTGCAGAAAACTTCATCCGCGTCTACCAAAAGATGCAAGTGCATGCTTAAAACGCGTTTTCGCACAAATGCGTGCGCGGGTGCTAAAAAGAGCAGCATCGGCATGCTTAGCACGTCGTTTGGTAGAAATCCACGTGCGCGTTCTGCAAAAAGCACCATTTGCATGCACATCTTGTGGTTTTGCAGAAAACTTCATCCGCGTCTACCAAAAGATGCATGTGCATGCTTAAAACGCGTTTTCGCACAAATGCGTGCGCGGGTGCTTAGAATAGCAGCATCGGCATGCTTAGCACGTCGTTTGGTAGAAATCCACGTGCGCGTTCTGCAAAAAGCACCATTTGCATGCACATCTTGTGGTTTTGCAGAAAAATTCATCCGCGTCTACCAAAAGATGCATGTGCATGCTTAAAACGCGTTTTCGCACAAATCCGTGCGCGGGTGCTAAAAAGAGCAGCATCGGCATGCTTAGCACGTCGTTTGGTAGAAATCCACGTGCGCGTTCTGCAAAAAGCACCATTTGCATGCACATCTTGTGGTTTTGCAGAAAACTTCATCCGCGTCTACCAAAAGATGCATGTGCATGCTTAAAACGCGTTTTCGCACAAATGCGTGCGCGGGTGCTTAGAATAGCAGCATCGGCATGCTTAACACGTCGTTTGGTAGGAATCCACGTGCGCGTTCTGCCAAAAGCACCATTTGCATGCACATCTTGTGGTTTTGCAGAAAACTTCATCCGCGTCTGCCAAAAGATGCATGTGCATGCTTAAAACGCGTTTTCGCACAAATGCGTGCGCGGGTGCTAAAAAGAGCAGCATCGGCATGCTTAGCACGTCGTTTGGTAGAAATCCACGTGCGCGTTCTGCAAAAAGCACCATTTGCATGCACATCTTGTGGTTTTGCAGAAAACTTCATCCGCGTCTACCAAAAGATGCATGTGCATGCTTAAAACGCGTTTTCGCACAAATGCGTGCGCGGGTGCTAAAAAGAGCAGCATCGGCATGCTTAGCACGTTGTTTGGTAGAAATCCACGTGCGCGTTCTGCAAAAAGCACCATTTGCATGCACATCTTGTGGTTTTGCAGAAAACTTCATCCGCGTCTAGCAAGAGATGCAAGTGCATGCTTAAAACGCGTTTTCGCACAAATGCGTGCGCGGGTGCTAAAAAGAGCAGCATCGGCATGCTTAGCACGTCGTTTGGTAGAAATCCACGTGCGCGTTCTGCCAAAAGCACCATTTGCATGCACATCTTGTGGTTTTGCAGAAAACTTCATCCGCGTCTACCAAAAGATGCATGTGCATGCTTAAAACGCGTTTTCGCACAAATCCGTACGCGGGTGCTAAAAAGAGCAGCATCGGCATGCTTAGCACGTCGTTTGGTAGAAATCCACGTGCGCGTTCTGCAAAAAGCACCATTTGCATGCACATCTTGTGGTTTTGCAGAAAACTTCATCCGCGTCTACCAAAAGATGCATGTGCATGCTTAAAACGCGTTTTCGCACAAATGCGTGCGCGGGTGCTAAAAAGAGCAGCATCGGCATGCTTAGCACGTCGTTTGGTAGAAATCCACGTGCGCGTTCTGCAAAAAGCACCATTTGCATGCACATCTTGTGGTTTTGCAGAAAACTTCATCCGCGTCTACCAAAAGATGCATGTGCATGCTTAAAACGCGTTTTCGCACAAATGCGTGCGCGGGTGCTAAAAATAGCAGCATCGGCATGCTTAGCACGTCGTTTGGTAGAAATCCACGTGCGCGTTCTGCAAAAAGCACCATTTGCATGCACATCTTGTGGTTTTGCAGAAAACTTCATCCGCGTCTACCAAAATATGCATGTGCATGCTTAAAACGCGTTTTCGCACAAATGCGTGCGCGGGTGCTAAAAAGAGCAGCATCGGCATGCTTAGCACGTCGTTTGGTCGAAATCCACGTGCGCGTTCTGCCAAAAGCACCATTTGCATGCACATCTTGTGGTTTTGCAGAAAACTTCATCCGCGTCTACCAAAAGATGCATGTGCATGCTTAAAACGCGTTTTCGCACAAATCCGTGCGCGGGTGCTAAAAAGAGCCGCATCGGCATGCTTAGCACGTCGTTTGGTAGAAATCCACGTGCGCGTTCTGCAAAAAGCACCATTTGCATGCACGTCTTGTGGTTTTGCAGAAAACTTCATCCGCGTCTACCAAAAGATGCATGGGCATGCTTAAAACGCGTTTTCGCACAAATGCGTGCGCGGGTGCTAAAAAGAGCAGCATCGGCATGCTTAGCACATCGTTTGGTAGAAATCCACGTGCGCGTTCTGCCAAAAGCACCATTTGCATGCACATGTTGTGGTTTTGCAGAAAACTTCATCCGCGTCTACCAAAAGATGCATGTGCATGCTTAAAACGCGTTTTCGCACAAATGCGTGCGCGGGTGCTAAAAAGAGCAGCATCGGCATGCTTAGCACGTCGTTTGGTAGAAATCCACGAGCGCGTTCTGCAAAAAGCACCATTTGCATGCACATCTTGTGGTTTTGCAGAAAACTTTATCCGCGTCTACCAAAAGATGCATGTGCATGCTTAAAACGCGTTTTCGCACAAATGCGTGCGCGGGTGCTAAAAAGAGCAGCATCGGCATGCTTAGCACGTCGTTTGGTAGAAATCCACGTGCGCGTTCTGCAAAAAACACCATTTGCATGCACATCTTGTGGTTTTGCAGAAAACTTCATCCGCGTCTACCAAAAGATGCATGTGCATGCTTAAAACGCGTTTTCGCACAAATGCGTGCGCGGGTGCTAAAAAGAGCAGCATCGGCATGCTTAGCACGTTGTTTGGTAGAAATCCACGTGCGCGTTCTGCAAAAAGCACCATTTGCATGCACATCTTGTGGTTTTGCAGAAAACTTCATCCGCGTCTACCAAAAGATGCAAGTGCATGCTTAAAACGCGTTTTCGCACAAATGCGTGCGCGGGTGCTAAAAAGAGCAGCATCGGCATGCTTAGCACGTCGTTTGGTAGAAATCCACGTGCGCGTTCTGCAAAAAGCACCATTTGCATGCACATCTTGTGGTTTTGCAGAAAACTTCATCCGCGTCTACCAAAAGATGCATGTGCATGCTTAAAACGCGTTTTCGCACAAATGCGTGCGCGGGTGCTTAGAATAGCAGCATCGGCATGCTTAGCACGTCGTTTGGTAGAAATCCACGTGCGCGTTCTGCAAAAAGCACCATTTGCATGCACATCTTGTGGTTTTGCAGAAAAATTCATCCGCGTCTACCAAAAGATGCATGTGCATGCTTAAAACGCGTTTTCGCACAAATCCGTGCGCGGGTGCTAAAAAGAGCAGCATCGGCATGCTTAGCACGTCGTTTGGTAGAAATCCACGTGCGCGTTCTGCAAAAAGCACCATTTGCATGCACATCTTGTGGTTTTGCAGAAAACTTCATCCGCGTCTACCAAAAGATGCATGTGCATGCTTAAAACGCGTTTTCGCACAAATGCGTGCGCGGGTGCTTAGAATAGCAGCATCGGCATGCTTAACACGTCGTTTGGTAGGAATCCACGTGCGCGTTCTGCCAAAAGCACCATTTGCATGCACATCTTGTGGTTTTGCAGAAAACTTCATCCGCGTCTGCCAAAAGATGCATGTGCATGCTTAAAACGCGTTTTCGCACAAATGCGTGCGCGGGTGCTAAAAAGAGCAGCATCGGCATGCTTAGCACGTCGTTTGGTAGAAATCCACGTGCGCGTTCTGCCAAAAGCACCATTTGCATGCACATCTTGTGGTTTTGCAGAAAACTTCATCCGCGTCTGCCAAAAGATGCATGTGCATGCTTAAAACGCGTTTTCGCACAAATGCGTGCGCGGGTGCTAAAAAGAGCAGCATCGGCATGCTTAGCACGTCGTTTGGTAGAAATCCACGTGCGCGTTCTGCAAAAAGCACCATTTGCATGCACATCTTGTGGTTTTGCAGAAAACTTCATCCGCGTCTACCAAAAGATGCATGTGCATGCTTAAAACGCGTTTTCGCACAAATGCGTGCGCGGGTGCTAAAAAGAGCAGCATCGGCATGCTTAGCACGTCGTTTGGTAGAAATCCACGTGCGCGTTCTGCCAAAAGCACCATTTGCATGCACATGTTGTGGTTTTGCAGAAAACTTCATCCGCGTCTACCAAAAGATGCATGTGCATGCTTAAAACGCGTTTTCGCACAAATCCGTGCGCGGGTGCTAAAAAGAGCAGCATCGGCATGCTTAGCACGTCGTTTGGTAGAAATCCACGTGCGCGTTCTGCAAAAAGCACCATTTGCATGCACATCTTGTGGTTTTGCAGAAAACTTCATCCGCGTCTACCAAAAGATGCATGTGCATGCTTAAAACGCGTTTTCGCACAAATGCGTGCGCGGGTGCTAAAAAGAGCAGCATCGGCATGCTTAGCACGTCGTTTGGTAGAAATCCACGAGCGCGTTCTGCAAAAAGCACCATTTGCATGCACATCTTGTGGTTTTGCAGAAAACTTTATCCGCGTCTACCAAAAGATGCATGTGCATGCTTAAAACGCGTTTTCGCACAAATGCGTGCGCGGGTGCTAAAAAGAGCAGCATCGGCATGCTTAGCACGTCGTTTGGTAGAAATCCACGTGCGCGTTCTGCAAAAAACACCATTTGCATGCACATCTTGTGGTTTTGCAGAAAACTTCATCCGCGTCTACCAAAAGATGCATGTGCATGCTTAAAACGCGTTTTCGCACAAATGCGTGCGCGGGTGCTAAAAAGAGCAGCATCGGCATGCTTAGCACGTTGTTTGGTAGAAATCCACGTGCGCGTTCTGCAAAAAGCACCATTTGCATGCACATCTTGTGGTTTTGCAGAAAACTTCATCCGCGTCTACCAAAAGATGCAAGTGCATGCTTAAAACGCGTTTTCGCACAAATGTGTGCGCGGGTGCTAAAAAGAGCAGCATCGGCATGCTTAGCACGTCGTTTGGTAGAAATCCACGTGCGCGTTCTGCAAAAAGCACCATTTGCATGCACATCTTGTGGTTTTGCAGAAAACTTCATCCGCGTCTACCAAAAGATGCATGTGCATGCTTAAAACGCGTTTTCGCACAAATGCGTGCGCGGGTGCTTAGAATAGCAGCATCGGCATGCTTAGCACGTCGTTTGGTAGAAATCCACGTGCGCGTTCTGCAAAAAGCACCATTTGCATGCACATCTTGTGGTTTTGCAGAAAAATTCATCCGCGTCTACCAAAAGATGCATGTGCATGCTTAAAACGCGTTTTCGCACAAATCCGTGCGCGGGTGCTAAAAAGAGCAGCATCGGCATGCTTAGCACGTCGTTTGGTAGAAATCCACGTGCGCGTTCTGCAAAAAGCACCATTTGCATGCACATCTTGTGGTTTTGCAGAAAACTTCATCCGCGTCTACCAAAAGATGCATGTGCATGCTTAAAACGCGTTTTCGCACAAATGCGTGCGCGGGTGCTTAGAATAGCAGCATCGGCATGCTTAGCACGTCGTTTGGTAGAAATCCACGTGCGCGTTCTGCCAAAAGCACCATTTGCATGCACATCTTGTGGTTTTGCAGAAAACTTCATCCGCGTCTGCCAAAAGATGCATGTGCATGCTTAAAACGCGTTTTCGCACAAATGCGTGCGCGGGTGCTAAAAAGAGCAGCATCGGCATGCTTAGCACGTCGTTTGGTAGAAATCCACGTGCGCGTTCTGCAAAAAGCACCATTTGCATGCACATCTTGTGGTTTTGCAGAAAACTTCATCCGCGTCTACCAAAAGATGCATGTGCATGCTTAAAACGCGTTTTCGCACAAATGCGTGCGCGGGTGCTAAAAAGAGCAGCATCGGCATGCTTAGCACGTCGTTTGGTAGAAATCCACGTGCGCGTTCTGCCAAAAGCACCATTTGCATGCACATGTTGTGGTTTTGCAGAAAACTTCATCCGCGTCTACCAAAAGATGCATGTGCATGCTTAAAACGCGTTTTCGCACAAATCCGTGCGCGGGTGCTAAAAAGAGCAGCATCGGCATGCTTAGCACGTCGTTTGGTAGAAATGCACGTGCGTGTTCTGCAAAAAGCACCATTTGCATGCACATCTTGTGGTTTTGCAGAAAACTTCATCCGCGTCTACCAAAAGATGCATGTGCATGCTTAAAACGCGTTTTCGCACAAATGCGTGCGCGGGTGCTAAAAAGAGCAGCATCGGCATGCTTAGCACGTCGTTTGGTAGAAATCCACGAGCGCGTTCTGCAAAAAGCACCATTTGCATGCACATCTTGTGGTTTTGCAGAAAACTTTATCCGCGTCTACCAAAAGATGCATGTGCATGCTTAAAACGCGTTTTCGCACAAATGCGTGCGCGGGTGCTAAAAAGAGCAGCATCGGCATGCTTAGCACGTCGTTTGGTAGAAATCCACGTGCGCGTTCTGCAAAAAACACCATTCGCATGCACATCTTGTGGTTTTGCAGAAAACTTCATCCGCGTCTACCAAAAGATGCATGTGCATGCTTAAAACGCGTTTTCGCACAAATGCGTGCGCGGGTGCTAAAAAGAGCAGCATCGGCATGCTTAGCACGTTGTTTGGTAGAAATCCACGTGCGCGTTCTGCAAAAAGCACCATTTGCATGCACATCTTGTGGTTTTGCAGAAAACTTCATCCGCGTCTACCAAAAGATGCAAGTGCATGCTTAAAACGCGTTTTCGCACAAATGCGTGCGCGGGTGCTAAAAAGAGCAGCATCGGCATGCTTAGCACGTCGTTTGGTAGAAATCCACGTGCGCGTTCTGCAAAAAGCACCATTTGCATGCACATCTTGTGGTTTTGCAGAAAACTTCATCCGCGTCTACCAAAAGATGCATGTGCATGCTTAAAACGCGTTTTCGCACAAATGCGTGCGCGGGTGCTTAGAATAGCAGCATCGCCATGCTTAGCACGTCGTTTGGTAGAAATCCACGTGCGCGTTCTGCAAAAAGCACCATTTGCATGCACATCTTGTGGTTTTGCAGAAAACTTCATCCGCGTCTACCAAAAGATGCATGTGCATGCTTAAAACGCGTTTTCGCAAACATCCGTGCGCGGGTGCTAAAAAGAGCAGCATCGGCATGCTTAGCACGTCGTTTGGTAGAAATCCACGTGCGCGTTCTGCAAAAAGCACCATTTGCATGCACATCTTGTGGTTTTGCAGAAAACTTCATCCGCGTCTACCAAAAGATGCATGTGCATGCTTAAAACGCGTTTTCGCACAAATGCGTGCGCGGGTGCTTAGAATAGCAGCATCGGCATGCTTAGCACGTCGTTTGGTAGAAATCCACGTGCGCGTTCTGCAAAAAGCACCATTTGCATGCACATCTTGTGGTTTTGCAGAAAACTTCATCCGCGTCTACCAAAAGATGCATGTGCATGCTTAAAACGCGTTTTCGCACAAATGCGTGCGCGGGTGCTAAAAAGAGCAGCATCGGCATGCTTAGCACGTCGTTTGGTAGAAATCCACGAGCGCGTTCTGCAAAAAGCACCATTTGCATGCACACCTTGTGGTTTTGCAGAAAACTTCATCCGCGTCTACCAAAAGATGCATGTGCATGCTTAAAACGCGTTTTCGCACAAATGCGTGCGCGGGTGCTAAATAGAGCAGCATCGGCGTGCTTAGCACGTCGTTTGGTAGAAATCCACGTGCGCGTTCCGCCAAAAGCACCATTTGCATGCACATCTTGTGGTTTTGCAGAAAACTTCATCCGCGTCTACCAAAAGATGCATGTGCATGCTTAAAACGCGTTTTCGCACAAATGCGTGCGCGGGTGCTAAAAAGAGCAGCATCGGCATGCTTAGCACGTTGTTTGGTAGAAATCCACGTGCGCGTTCTGCAAAAAGCACCATTTGCATGCACATCTTGTGGTTTTGCAGAAAACTTCATCCGTGTCTACCAAAAGATGCAAGTGCATGCTTAAAACGCGTTTTCGCACAAATGCGTGCGCGGGTGCTAAAAAGAGCAGCATCGGCATGCTTAGCACGTCGTTTGGTAGAAATCCACGTGCGCGTTCTGCCAAAAGCACCATTTGCATGCACATCTTGAGGTTTTGCAGAAAACTTCATCCGCGTCTACCAAAAGATGCATGTGCATGCTTAAAACGCGTTTTCGCACAAATCCGTGCGCGGGTGCTAAAAAGAGCAGCATCGGCATGCTTAGCACGTCGTTTGGTAGAAATCCACGTGCGCGTTCTGCAAAAAGCACCATTTGCATGCACATCTTGTGGTTTCGCAGAAAACTTCATCCTCGTCTACCAAAAGATGCATGTGCATGCTTAAAACGCGTTTTCGCACAAATGCATGCGCGGGTGCTTAGAATAGCAGCATCGGCATGCTTAGCACGTCGTTTGGTAGAAATCCACGTGCGCGTTCTGCAAAAAGCACCATTTGCATGCACATCTTGTGGTTTTGCAGAAAACTTCATCCGCGTCTACCAAAAGATGCATGTGCATGCTTAAAACGCGTTTTCGCACAAATGCGTGCGCGGGTGCTAAAAAGAGCAGCATCGGCATGCTTAGCACGTCGTTTGGTAGAAATCCACGTGCGCGTTCTGCCAAAAGCACCATTTGCATGCACATCTTGTGGTTTTGCAGAAAACTTCATCCGCGTCTACCAAAAGATGCATGTGCATGCTTAAAACGCGTTTTCGCACAAATCCGTGCGCGGGTGCTAAAAAGAGCAGCATCGGCAAGCGTAGCACGTCGTTTGGTAGAAATCCACGTGCGCGTTCTGCAAAAAGCACCATTTGCATGAACATTTTGTGGTTTTGCAGAAAACTTCATCCGCGTCTACCAAAAGATGCATGTGCATGCTTAAAACACGTTTTCGCACAAATGCGTGCGCGGGTGCTAAAAAGAGCAGCATCGGCATGCTTAGCACGTCGTTTGGTAGAAATCCACGTGCGCGTTCTGCCAAAAGCACCATTTGCATGCACATCTTGTGGTTTTGCAGAAAACTTCATCCGCGTGTTCCAAAAGATGATGTGCATGCTTAAAACGCGTTTTCGCACAAATCCGTGCGCGGGTGCTAAAAAGAGCAGCATCGGCATGCTTAGCACGTCGTTTGGTAGAAATCCACGTGCGCGTTCTGCAAAAAGCACCATTTGTATGAACATTTTGTGGTTTTGCAGAAAACTTCATCCGCGTCTACCAAAAGATGCATGTGCATGCTTAAAACACGTTTTCGCACAAATGCGTGCGCGGGTGCTAAAAAGAGCAGCATCGGCATGCTTAGCACGTCGTTTGGTAGAAATCCACGTGCGCGTTCTGCCAAAAGCACCATTTGCATGCACATCTTGTGGTTTTGCAGAAAACTTCATCCGCGTGTTCCAAAAGATGCATGTGCATGCTTAAAACGCGTTTTCGCACAAATCCGTGCGCGGGTGCTAAAAAGAGCAGCATCGGCATGCTTAGCACGTCGTTTGGTAGAAATCCACGTGCGCGTTCTGCAAAAAGCACCATTTGCATGCACATCTTGTGGTTTTGCAGAAAACTTCATCCGCGTCTACCAAAAGATGCATGTGCATGCTTAAAACGCGTTTTCGCACAAATGCGTGCGCGGGTGCTAAAAAGAGCAGCATCGGCATGCTTAGCACGTCGTTTGGTAGAAATCCACGTGCGCGTTCTGCCAAAAGCACCATTTGCATGCACATCTTGTGGTTTTGCAGAAAACTTCATCCGCGTCTACCAAAAGATGCATGTGCATGCTTAAAACGCGTTTTCGCACAAATCCGTGCGCGGGTGCTAAAAAGAGCAGCATCGGCAAGCGTAGCACGTCGTTTGGTAGAAATCCACGTGCGCGTTCTGCAAAAAGCACCATTTGCATGAACATTTTGTGGTTTTGCAGAAAACTTCATCCGCGTCTACCAAAAGATGCATGTGCATGCTTAAAACACGTTTTCGCACAAATGCGTGCGCGGGTGCTAAAAAGAGCAGCATCGGCATGCTTAGCACGTCGTTTGGTAGAAATCCACGTGCGCGTTCTGCCAAAAGCACCATTTGCATGCACATCTTGTGGTTTTGCAGAAAACTTCATCCGCGTGTTCCAAAAGATGATGTGCATGCTTAAAACGCGTTTTCGCACAAATCCGTGCGCGGGTGCTAAAAAGAGCAGCATCGGCATGCTTAGCACGTCGTTTGGTAGAAATCCACGTGCGCGTTCTGCAAAAAGCACCATTTGCATGCACATCTTGTGGTTTTGCAGAAAACTTCATCCGCGTCTACCAAAAGATGCATGTGCATGCTTAAAACGCGTTTTCGCACAAATGCGTGCGCGGGTGCTTAGAATAGCAGCATCGCCATGCTTAGCACGTCGTTTGGTAGAAATCCACGTGCGCGTTCTGCAAAAAGCACCATTTGCATGCACATCTTGTGGTTTTGCAGAAAACTTCATCCGCGTCTACCAAAAGATGCATGTGCATGCTTAAAACGCGTTTTCGCAAACATCCGTGCGCGGGTGCTAAAAAGAGCAGCATCGGCATGCTTAGCACGTCGTTTGGTAGAAATCCACGTGCGCGTTCTGCAAAAAGCACCATTTGCATGCACATCTTGTGGTTTTGCAGAAAACTTCATCCGCGTCTACCAAAAGATGCATGTGCATGCTTAAAACGCGTTTTCGCACAAATGCGTGCGCGGGTGCTTAGAATAGCAGCATCGGCATGCTTAGCACGTCGTTTGGTAGAAATCCACGTGCGCGTTCTGCAAAAAGCACCATTTGCATGCACATCTTGTGGTTTTGCAGAAAACTTCATCCGCGTCTACCAAAAGATGCATGTGCATGCTTAAAACGCGTTTTCGCACAAATGCGTGCGCGGGTGCTAAAAAGAGCAGCATCGGCATGCTTAGCACGTCGTTTGGTAGAAATCCACGAGCGCGTTCTGCAAAAAGCACCATTTGCATGCACACCTTGTGGTTTTGCAGAAAACTTCATCCGCGTCTACCAAAAGATGCATGTGCATGCTTAAAACGCGTTTTCGCACAAATGCGTGCGCGGGTGCTAAATAGAGCAGCATCGGCATGCTTAGCACGTCGTTTGGTAGAAATCCACGTGCGCGTTCCGCCAAAAGCACCATTTGCATGCACATCTTGTGGTTTTGCAGAAAACTTCATCCGCGTCTACCAAAAGATGCATGTGCATGCTTAAAACGCGTTTTCGCACAAATGCGTGCGCGGGTGCTAAAAAGAGCAGCATCGGCATGCTTAGCACGTTGTTTGGTAGAAATCCACGTGCGCGTTCTGCAAAAAGCACCATTTGCATGCACATCTTGTGGTTTTGCAGAAAACTTCATCCGTGTCTACCAAAAGATGCAAGTGCATGCTTAAAACGCGTTTTCGCACAAATGCGTGCGCGGGTGCTAAAAAGAGCAGCATCGGCATGCTTAGCACGTCGTTTGGTAGAAATCCACGTGCGCGTTCTGCCAAAAGCACCATTTGCATGCACATCTTGAGGTTTTGCAGAAAACTTCATCCGCGTCTACCAAAAGATGCATGTGCATGCTTAAAACGCGTTTTCGCACAAATCCGTGCGCGGGTGCTAAAAAGAGCAGCATCGGCATGCTTAGCACGTCGTTTGGTAGAAATCCACGTGCGCGTTCTGCAAAAAGCACCATTTGCATGCACATCTTGTGGTTTCGCAGAAAACTTCATCCTCGTCTACCAAAAGATGCATGTGCATGCTTAAAACGCGTTTTCGCATAAATGCATGCGCGGGTGCTTAGAATAGCAGCATCGGCATGCTTAGCACGTCGTTTGGTAGAAATCCACGTGCGCGTTCTGCAAAAAGCACCATTTGCATGCACATCTTGTGGTTTTGCAGAAAACTTCATCCGCGTCTACCAAAAGATGCATGTGCATGCTTAAAACGCGTTTTCGCACAAATGCGTGCGCGGGTGCTAAAAAGAGCAGCATCGGCATGCTTAGCACGTCGTTTGGTAGAAATCCACGTGCGCGTTCTGCCAAAAGCACCATTTGCATGCACATCTTGTGGTTTTGCAGAAAACTTCATCCGCGTCTACCAAAAGATGCATGTGCATGCTTAAAACGCGTTTTCGCACAAATCCGTGCGCGGGTGCTAAAAAGAGCAGCATCGGCAAGCGTAGCACGTCGTTTGGTAGAAATCCACGTGCGCGTTCTGCAAAAAGCACCATTTGCATGAACATTTTGTGGTTTTGCAGAAAACTTCATCCGCGTCTACCAAAAGATGCATGTGCATGCTTAAAACACGTTTTCGCACAAATGCGTGCGCGGGTGCTAAAAAGAGCAGCATCGGCATGCTTAGCACGTCGTTTGGTAGAAATCCACGTGCGCGTTCTGCCAAAAGCACCATTTGCATGCACATCTTGTGGTTTTGCAGAAAACTTCATCCGCGTGTTCCAAAAGATGATGTGCATGCTTAAAACGCGTTTTCGCACAAATCCGTGCGCGGGTGCTAAAAAGAGCAGCATCGGCATGCTTAGCACGTCGTTTGGTAGAAATCCACGTGCGCGTTCTGCAAAAAGCACCATTTGTATGAACATTTTGTGGTTTTGCAGAAAACTTCATCCGCGTCTACCAAAAGATGCATGTGCATGCTTAAAACACGTTTTCGCACAAATGCGTGCGCGGGTGCTAAAAAGAGCAGCATCGGCATGCTTAGCACGTCGTTTGGTAGAAATCCACGTGCGCGTTCTGCCAAAAGCACCATTTGCATGCACATCTTGTGGTTTTGCAGAAAACTTCATCCGCGTCTACCAAAAGATGCATGTGCATGCTTAAAACGCGTTTTCGCACAAATCCGTGCGCGGGTGCTAAAAAGAGCAGCATCGGCAAGCGTAGCACGTCGTTTGGTAGAAATCCACGTGCGCGTTCTGCAAAAAGCACCATTTGCATGAACATTTTGTGGTTTTGCAGAAAACTTCATCCGCGTCTACCAAAAGATGCATGTGCATGCTTAAAACACGTTTTCGCACAAATGCGTGCGCGGGTGCTAAAAAGAGCAGCATCGGCATGCTTAGCACGTCGTTTGGTAGAAATCCACGTGCGCGTTCTGCAAAAAGCACCATTTGCATGCACATTTTGTGGTTTTGCAGAAAACTTCATCCGCGTCTACCAAAAGATGCATGTGCATGCTTAAAACGCGTTTTCGCACAAATGCGTGCGCGGGTGCTAAAAAGAGCAGCATCGGCATGCTTAGCACGTCGTTTGGTAGAAATCCACGTGCGCGTTCTGCAAAAAGCACCATTTGCATGCACATCTTGTGGTTTTGCAGAAAACTTCATACGCGTCTACCAAAAGATGCATGTGCATGCTTAAAACGCGTTTTCGCACAAATGCGTGCGCGGGTGCTAAAAATAGCAGCATCGGCATGCTTAGCACGTCGTTTGGTAGAAATCCACGTGCGCGTTCTGCAAAAAGCACAATTTGCATGCACATCTTGTGGTTTTGCAGAAAACTTCATCCGCGTCTACCAAAAGATGCATGTGCATGCTTAAAACGCGTTTTCGCACAAATGCGTGCGCGGGTGCTAAAAAGAGCAGCATCGGCATGCTTAGCACGTCGTTTGGTAGAAATCCACGTGCGCGTTCTGCCAAAAGCACCATTTGCATGCACATCTTGTGGTTTTGCAGAAAACTTCATCCGCGTCTACCAAAAGATGCATGTGCATGCTTAAAACGCGTTTTCGCACAAATCCGTGCGCGGGTGCTAAAAAGAGCAGCATCGGCATGCTTAGCACGTCGTTTGGTAGAAATCCACGTGCGCGTTCTGCAAAAAGCACCATTTGCATGCACATCTTGTGGTTTTGCAGAAAACTTCATCCGCGTCTACCAAAAGATGCATGTGCATGCTTAAAACGCGTTTTCGCACAATTGCGTGCGCGGGTGCTAAAAAGAGCAGCATCGGCATGCTTAGCACGTCGTTTGGTAGAAATCCACGAGCGCGTTCTGCAAAAAGCACCATTTGCATGCACATCTTGTGGTTTTGCAGAAAACTTCATCCGCGTCTACCAAAAGATGCATGTGCATGCTTAAAACGCGTTTTCGCACAAATGCGTGCGCGGGTGCTAAAAAGAGCAGCATCGGCATGCTTAGCACGTCGTTTGGTAGAAATCCACGTGCGCGTTCTGCCAAAAGCACCATTTGCATGCACATCTTGTGGTTTTGCAGAAAACTTCATCCGCGTCTACCAAAAGATGCATGTGCATGCTTAAAACGCGTTTTCGCACAAATCCGTGCGCGGGTGCTAAAAAGAGCAGCATCGGCAAGCTTAGCACGTCGTTTGGTAGAAATCCACGTGCGCGTTCTGCAAAAAGCACCATTTGCATGCACATCTTGTGGTTTTGCAGAAAACTTCATCCGCGTCTACCAAAAGATGCATGTGCATGCTTAAAACGCGTTTTCGCACAAATGCGTGCGCGGGTGCTAAAAATAGCAGCATCGGCATGCTTAGCACGTCGTTTGGTAGAAATCCACGTGCGCGTTCTGCAAAAAGCACAATTTGCATGCACATCTTGTGGTTTTGCAGAAAACTTCATCCGCGTCTACCAAAAGATGCATGTGCATGCTTAAAACGCGTTTTCGCACAAATGCGTGCGCGGGTGCTTAGAATAGCAGCATCGGCATGCTTAGCACGTCGTTTGGTAGAAATCCACGTGCGCGTTCTGCAAAAAGCACAATTTGCATGCACATCTTGTGGTTTTGCAGAAAACTTCATCCGCGTCTACCAAAAGATGCATGTGCATGCTTAAAACGCGTTTTCGCACAAATCCGTGCGCGGGTGCTAAAAAGAGCAGCATCGGCATGCTTAGCACGTCGTTTGGTAGAAATCCACGTGCGCGTTCTGCAAAAAGCACCATTTGCATGCACATCTTGTGGTTTTGCAGAAAACTTCATCCGCGTCTACCAAAAGATGCATGTGCATGCTTAAAACGCGTTCTCGCACAAATGCGTGCGCGGGTGCTAAAAAGAGCAGCATCGGCATGCTTAGCACGTCGTTTGGTAGAAATCCACGTGCGCGTTCTGCAAAAAGCACCATTTGCATGCACATCTTGTGGTTTTGCAGAAAACTTCATCCGCGTCTACCAAAAGATGCATGTGCATGCTTAAAACGCGTTTTCGCACAATTGCGTGCGCGGGTGCTAAAAAGAGCAGCATCGGCATGCTTAGCACGTCGTTTGGTAGAAATCCACGTGCGCGTTCTGCAAAAAGCACCATTTGCATGCACATCTTGTGGTTTTGCAGAAAACTTCATCCGCGTCTACCAAAAGATGCATGTGCATGCTTAAAACGCGTTTTCGCACAAATGCGTGCGCGGGTGCTAAAAAGAGCAGCATCGGCATGCTTAGCACGTCGTTTGGTAGAAATCCACGAGCGCGTTCTGCAAAAAGCACCATTTGCATGCACATCTTGTGGTTTTGCAGAAAACTTCATCCGCGTCTACCAAAAGATGCATGTGCATGCTTAAAACGCGTTTTCGCACAAATGCGTGCGCGGGTGCTAAAAAGAGCAGCATCGGCATGCTTAGCACGTCGTTTGGTAGAAATCCACGTGCGCGTTCTGCAAAAAGCACCATTTGCATGCACATCTTGTGGTTTTGCAGAAAACTTCATCCGCGTCTACCAAAAGATGCATGTGCATGCTTAAAACGCGTTTTCGCACAAATCCGTGCGCGGGTGCTAAAAAGAGCAGCATCGGCATGCTTAGCACGTCGTTTGGTAGAAATCCACGTGCGCGTTCTGCCAAAAGCACCATTTGCATGCACATCTTGTGGTTTTGCAGAAAACTTCATCCGCGTCTACCAAAAGATGCATGTGCATGCTTAAAACGCGTTTTCGCACAAATGCGTGCGCGGGTGCTAAAAAGAGCAGCATCGGCATGCTTAGCACGTCGTTTGGTAGAAATCCACGTGCGCGTTCTGCAAAAAGCACCATTTGCATGCACATCTTGTGGTTTTGCAGAAAACTTCATCCGCGTCTACCAAAAGATGCATGTGCATGCTTAAAACGCGTTTTCGCACAAATGCGTGCGCGGGTGCTAAAAATAGCAGCATCGGCATGCTTAGCACGTCGTTTGGTAGAAATCCACGTGCGCGTTCTGCAAAAAGCACCATTTGCATGCACATCTTGTGGTTTTGCAGAAAACTTCATCCGCGTCTACCAAAAGATGCATGTGCATGCTTAAAACGCGTTTTCGCACAAATGCGTGCGCGGGTGCTAAAAAGAGCAGCATCGGCATGCTTAGCACGTCGTTTGGTAGAAATCCACGTGCGCGTTC
This sequence comes from Dermacentor andersoni, assembly GCF_023375885.2. Lineage (NCBI taxonomy): Eukaryota > Metazoa > Arthropoda > Arachnida > Ixodida > Ixodidae > Dermacentor > Dermacentor andersoni. Next base: position 279,660 of record NW_027314787.1, read on the forward strand.
TGCCAAAAGCACCATTTGCATGCACATCTTGTGGTTTTGCAGAAAGCTTCATCCGCGTCTACCAAAAGATGCATGTGCATGCTTAAAACGCGTTTTCGCACAAATCCGTGCGCGGGTGCTAAAAAGAGCAGCATCGGCATGCTTAGCACGTCGTTTGGTAGAAATCCACGTGCGCGTTCTGCAAAAAGCACCATTTGCATGCACGTCTAGTGGTTTTGCAGAAAACTTCATCCGCGTCTACCAAAACATGCATGTGCATGCTTAAAACGCGTTTTCGCACAAATGCGTGCACGGGTGCTAAAAAGAGCAGCATCGGCATGCTTAGCACGTCGTTTGGTAGAAATCCACGTGCGCGTTCTGCCAAAAGCACCATTTGCATGCACATCTTGTGGTGTTGCAGAAAACTTCATCCGCGTCTACAAAAAGATGCATGTGCATGCTTAAAACGCGTTTTCGCACAAATCCGTGCGCGGGTGCTAAAAAGAGCAGCATCGGCATGCTTAGCACGTCGTTTGGTAGAAATCCACGTGCGCGTTCTGCAAAAAGCACCATTTGCATGCACATCTTGTGGTTTTGCAGAAAACTTCATCCGCGTCTACCAGAAGATGCATGTGCATGCTTAAAACGCGTTTTCGCACAAATGCGTGCGCGGGTGCTAAAAAGAGCAGCATCGGCATGCTTAGCACGTCGTTTGGTAGAAATCCACGTGCGCGTTCTGCCAAAAGCACCATTTGCATGCACATCTTGTGGTTTTGCAGAAAACTTCATCCACGTCTACCAAAAGATGCATGTGCATGCTTAAAACGCGTTTTCGCACAAATCCGTGCGCGGGTGCTAAAAAGAGCAGCATCGGCATGCTTAGCACGTCGTTTGGTAGAAATCCACGTGCGCGTTCTGCAAAAAGCACCATTTGCATGCACATCTTGTGGTTTTGCAGAAAACTTCATCCGCGTCTACCAAAAGATGCATGTGCATGCTTAAAACGCGTTTTCGCACAAATGCGTGCGCGGGTGCTAAAAAGAGCAGCATCGGCATGCTTAGCACGTCGTTTGGTAGAAATCCACGTGCGCGTTCTGCAAAAAGCACCATTTGCATGCACATCTTGTGGTTTTGCAGAAAACTTCATCCGCGTCTACCAAAAGATGCATGTGCATGCTTAAAACGCGTTTTCGCACAAATGCGTGCGCGGGTGCTAAAAAGAGCAGCATCGGCATGCTTAGCACGTCGTTTGGTAGAAATCCACGAGCGCGTTCTGCAAAAAGCACCATTTGCATGCACATCTTGTGGTTTTGCAGAAAACTTCATCCGCGTCTACCAAAAGATGCATGTGCATGCTTAAAACGCGTTTTCGCACAAATGCGTGCGCGGGCGCTAAAAAGAGCAGCATCGGCATGCTTAGCACGTCGTTTGGTAGAAATCCACGAGCGCGTTCTGCAAAAAGCACCATTTGCATGCACATCTTGTGGTTTTGCAGAAAACTTCATCCGCGTCTACCAAAAGATGCATGTGCATGCTTAAAACGCGTTTTCGCACAAATGCGTGCGCGGGTGCTAAAAAGAGCAGCATCGGCATGCTTAGCACGTCGTTTGGTAGAAATCCACGTGCGCGTTCTGCCAAAAGCACCATTTGCATGCACATCTTGTGGTTTTGCAGAAAACTTCATCCGCATCTACCAAAAGATGCATGTGCATGCTTAAAACGCGTTTTCGCACAAATCCGTGCGCGGGTGCTAAAAAGAGCAGCATCGGCATGCTTAGCACGTCGTTTGGTAGAAATCCACGTGCGCGTTCTGCAAAAAGCACCATTTGCATGCACATCTTGTGGTTTTGCAGAAAACTTCATCCGCGTCTACCAAAAGATGCATGTGCATGCTTAAAACGCGTTTTCGCACAAATGCGTGCGCGGGTGCTAAAAAGAGCAGCATCGGCATGCTTTACACGTCGTTTGGTAGAAATCCACGAGCGCGTTCTGCAAAAAGCACCATTTGCATGCACATCTTGTGGTTTTGCAGAAAACTTCATCCGCGTCTACCAAAAGATGCATGTGCATGCTTAAAACGCGTTTTCGCACAAATGCGTGCGCGGGTGCTAAAAAGAGCAGCATCGGCATGCTTAGCACGTCGTTTGATAGACATCCACGTGCGCGTTGTGCCAAAAGCACCATTTGCATGCACATCTTGTGGTTTTGCAGAAAACTTCATCCACGTCTACCAAAAGATGCATGTGCATGCTTAAAACGCGTTTTCGCACAAATCCGTGCGCGGGTGCTAAAAAGAGCAGCATCGGCATGCTTAGCACGTCGTTTGGTAGAAATCCACGTGCGCGTTCTGCAAAAAGCACCATTTGCATGCACATCTTGTGGTTTTCCAGAAAACTTCATCCGCGTCTACCAAAAGATGCATGTGCATGCTTAAAACGCGTTTTCGCACAAATGCGTGCGCGGGTGCTAAAAAGAGCAGCATCGGCATGCTTAGCACGTTGTTTGGTAGAAATCCACGTGCGCGTTCTGCAAAAAGCACCATTTGCATGCACATCTTGTGGTTTTGCACAAAACTTCATCCGCGTGTACCAAAAGATGCATGTGCATGCTTAAAACGCGTTTTCGCACAAATGCGTGCGCGGGTGCTAAAAAGAGCAGCATCGGCATGCTTAGCACGTCGTTTGATAGACATCCACGTGCGCGTTCTGCCAAAAGCACCATTTGCATGCACATCTTGTGGTTTTGCAGAAAACTTCATCCGCGTCTACCAGAAGATGCATGTGCATGCTTAAAACGCGTTTTCGCACAAATCCGTGCGCGGGTGCTAAAAAGAGCAGCATCGGCATGCTTAGCACGTCGTTTGGTAGAAATCCACGTGCGCGTTCTGCAAAAAGCACCATTTGCATGCACATCTTGTGGTTTTGCAGAAAACTTCATCCGCGTCTACCAAAAGATGCATGTGCATGCTTAAAACGCGTTTTCGCACAAATGCGTGCGCGGGTGCTAAAAAGAGCAGCATCGGCATGCTTAGCACGTTGTTTGGTAGAAATCCACGTGCGCGTTCTGCAAAAAGCACCATTTGCATGCACATCTTGTGGTTTTGCAGAAAACTTCATCCGCGTCTAGCAAGAGATGCAAGTGCATGCTTAAAACGCGTTTTCGCACAAATGCGTGCGCGGGTGCTAAAAAGAGCAGCATCGGCATGCTTAGCACGTCGTTTGGTAGAAATCCACGTGCGCGTTCTGCCAAAAGCACCATTTGCATGCACATCTTGTGGTTTTGCAGAAAACTTCATCCGCGTCTACCAAAAGATGCATGTGCATGCTTAAAACGCGTTTTCGCACAAATCCGTACGCGGGTGCTAAAAAGAGCAGCATCGGCATGCTTAGCACGTCGTTTGGTAGAAATCCACGTGCGCGTTCTGCAAAAAGCACCATTTGCATGCACATCTTGTGGTTTTGCAGAAAACTTCACCCGCGTCTACCAAAAGATGCATGTGCATGCTTAAAACGCGTTTTCGCACAAATGCGTGCGCGGGTGCTAAAAAGAGCAGCATCGGCATGCTTAGCACGTCGTTTGGTAGAAATCCACGTGCGCGTTCTGCAAAAAGCACCATTTGCATGCACATCTTGTGGTTTTGCAGAAAACTTCATCCGCGTCTACCAAAAGATGCATGTGCATGCTTAAAACGCGTTTTCGCACAAATGCGTGCGCGGGTGCTAAAAATAGCAGCATCGGCATGCTTAGCACGTCGTTTGGTAGAAATCCACGTGCGCGTTCTGCAAAAAGCACCATTTGCATGCACATCTTGTGGTTTTGCAGAAAACTTCATCCGCGTCTACCAAAATATGCATGTGCATGCTTAAAACGCGTTTTCGCACAAATGCGTGCGCGGGTGCTAAAAAGAGCAGCATCGGCATGCTTAGCACGTCGTTTGGTCGAAATCCACGTGCGCGTTCTGCCAAAAGCACCATTTGCATGCACATCTTGTGGTTTTGCAGAAAACTTCATCCGCGTCTACCAAAAGATGCATGTGCATGCTTAAAACGCGTTTTCGCACAAATCCGTGCGCGGGTGCTAAAAAGAGCCGCATCGGCATGCTTAGCACGTCGTTTGGTAGAAATCCACGTGCGCGTTCTGCAAAAAGCACCATTTGCATGCACGTCTTGTGGTTTTGCAGAAAACTTCATCCGCGTCTACCAAAAGATGCATGGGCATGCTTAAAACGCGTTTTCGCACAAATGCGTGCGCGGGTGCTAAAAAGAGCAGCATCGGCATGCTTAGCACGTCGTTTGGTAGAAATCCACGTGCGCGTTCTGCCAAAAGCACCATTTGCATGCACATGTTGTGGTTTTGCAGAAAACTTCATCCGCGTCTACCAAAAGATGCATGTGCATGCTTAAAACGCGTTTTCGCACAAATGCGTGCGCGGGTGCTAAAAAGAGCAGCATCGGCATGCTTAGCACGTCGTTTGGTAGAAATCCACGAGCGCGTTCTGCAAAAAGCACCATTTGCATGCACATCTTGTGGTTTTGCAGAAAACTTTATCCGCGTCTACCAAAAGATGCATGTGCATGCTTAAAACGCGTTTTCGCACAAATCCGTGCGCGGGTGCTAAAAAGAGCAGCATCGGCATGCTTAGCACGTCGTTTGGTAGAAATCCACGTGCGCGTTCTGCAAAAAGCACCATTTGCATGCACATCTTGTGGTTTTGCAGAAAACTTCATCCGCGTCTACCAAAAGATGCATGTGCATGCTTAAAACGCGTTTTCGCACAATTGCGTGCGCGGGTGCTAAAAAGAGCAGCATCGGCATGCTTAGCACGTCGTTTGGTAGAAATCCACGTGCGCGTTCTGCAAAAAGCACCATTTGCATGCACATCTTGTGGTTTTGCAGAAAACTTCATCCGCGTCTACCAAAAGATGCATGTGCATGCTTAAAACGCGTTTTCGCACAAATGCGTGCGCGGGTGCTAAAAAGAGCAGCATCGGCATGCTTAGCACGTCGTTTGGTAGAAATCCACGTGCGCGTTCTGCCAAAAGCACCATTTGCATGCACATGTTGTGGTTTTGCAGAAAACTTCATCCGCGTCTACCAAAAGATGCATGTGCATGCTTAAAACGCGTTTTCGCACAAATCCGTGCGCGGGTGCTAAAAAGAGCAGCATCGGCATGCTTAGCACGTCGTTTGGTAGAAATCCACGTGCGCGTTCTGCAAAAAGCACCATTTGCATGCACATCTTGTGGTTTTGCAGAAAACTTCATCCGCGTCTACCAAAAGATGCATGTGCATGCTTAAAACGCGTTTTCGCACAAATGCGTGCGCGGGTGCTAAAAAGAGCAGCATCGGCATGCTTAGCACGTCGTTTGGTAGAAATCCACGTGCGCGTTCTGCCAAAAGCACCATTTGCATGCACATGTTGTGGTTTTGCAGAAAACTTCATCCGCGTCTACCAAAAGATGCATGTGCATGCTTAAAACGCGTTTTCGCACAAATGCGTGCGCGGGTGCTAAAAAGAGCAGCATCGGCATGCTTAGCACGTCGTTTGGTAGAAATCCACGAGCGCGTTCTGCAAAAAGCACCATTTGCATGCACATCTTGTGGTTTTGCAGAAAACTTTATCCGCGTCTACCAAAAGATGCATGTGCATGCTTAAAACGCGTTTTCGCACAAATGCGTGCGCGGGTGCTAAAAAGAGCAGCATCGGCATGCTTAGCACGTCGTTTGGTAGAAATCCACGTGCGCGTTCTGCAAAAAACACCATTTGCATGCACATCTTGTGGTTTTGCAGAAAACTTCATCCGCGTCTACCAAAAGATGCATGTGCATGCTTAAAACGCGTTTTCGCACAAATGCGTGCGCGGGTGCTAAAAAGAGCAGCATCGGCATGCTTAGCACGTTGTTTGGTAGAAATCCACGTGCGCGTTCTGCAAAAAGCACCATTTGCATGCACATCTTGTGGTTTTGCAGAAAACTTCATCCGCGTCTACCAAAAGATGCAAGTGCATGCTTAAAACGCGTTTTCGCACAAATGCGTGCGCGGGTGCTAAAAAGAGCAGCATCGGCATGCTTAGCACGTCGTTTGGTAGAAATCCACGTGCGCGTTCTGCAAAAAGCACCATTTGCATGCACATCTTGTGGTTTTGCAGAAAACTTCATCCGCGTCTACCAAAAGATGCATGTGCATGCTTAAAACGCGTTTTCGCACAAATGCGTGCGCGGGTGCTAAAAAGAGCAGCATCGGCATGCTTAGCACGTCGTTTGGTAGAAATCCACGAGCGCGTTCTGCAAAAAGCACCATTTGCATGCACATCTTGTGGTTTTGCAGAAAACTTTATCCGCGTCTACCAAAAGATGCATGTGCATGCTTAAAACGCGTTTTCGCACAAATGCGTGCGCGGGTGCTAAAAAGAGCAGCATCGGCATGCTTAGCACGTCGTTTGGTAGAAATCCACGTGCGCGTTCTGCAAAAAACACCATTTGCATGCACATCTTGTGGTTTTGCAGAAAACTTCATCCGCGTCTACCAAAAGATGCATGTGCATGCTTAAAACGCGTTTTCGCACAAATGCGTGCGCGGGTGCTAAAAAGAGCAGCATCGGCATGCTTAGCACGTTGTTTGGTAGAAATCCACGTGCGCGTTCTGCAAAAAGCACCATTTGCATGCACATCTTGTGGTTTTGCAGAAAACTTCATCCGCGACTACCAAAAGATGCAAGTGCATGCTTAAAACGCGTTTTCGCACAAATGCGTGCGCGGGTGCTAAAAAGAGCAGCATCGGCATGCTTAGCACGTCGTTTGGTAGAAATCCACGTGCGCGTTCTGCAAAAAGCACCATTTGCATGCACATCTTGTGGTTTTGCAGAAAACTTCATCCGCGTCTACCAAAAGATGCATGTGCATGCTTAAAACGCGTTTTCGCACAAATGCGTGCGCGGGTGCTTAGAATAGCAGCATCGGCATGCTTAGCACGTCGTTTGGTAGAAATCCACGTGCGCGTTCTGCAAAAAGCACCATTTGCATGCACATCTTGTGGTTTTGCAGAAAAATTCATCCGCGTCTACCAAAAGATGCATGTGCATGCTTAAAACGCGTTTTCGCACAAATCCGTGCGCGGGTGCTAAAAAGAGCAGCATCGGCATGCTTAGCACGTCGTTTGGTAGAAATCCACGTGCGCGTTCTGCAAAAAGCACCATTTGCATGCACATCTTGTGGTTTTGCAGAAAACTTCATCCGCGTCTACCAAAAGATGCATGTGCATGCTTAAAACGCGTTTTCGCACAAATGCGTGCGCGGGTGCTTAGAATAGCAGCATCGGCATGCTTAGCACGTCGTTTGGTAGAAATCCACGTGCGCGTTCTGCCAAAAGCACCATTTGCATGCACATCTTGTGGTTTTGCAGAAAACTTCATCCGCGTCTGCCAAAAGATGCATGTGCATGCTTAAAACGCGTTTTCGCACAAATGCGTGCGCGGGTGCTAAAAAGAGCAGCATCGGCATGCTTAGCACGTCGTTTGGTAGAAATCCACGTGCGCGTTCTGCAAAAAGCACCATTTGCATGCACATCTTGTGGTTTTGCAGAAAACTTCATCCGCGTCTACCAAAAGATGCATGTGCATGCTTAAAACGCGTTTTCGCACAAATGCGTGCGCGGGTGCTAAAAAGAGCAGCATCGGCATGCTTAGCACGTCGTTTGGTAGAAATCCACGTGCGCGTTCTGCCAAAAGCACCATTTGCATGCACATGTTGTGGTTTTGCAGAAAACTTCATCCGCGTCTACCAAAAGATGCATGTGCATGCTTAAAACGCGTTTTCGCACAAATCCGTGCGCGGGTGCTAAAAAGAGCAGCATCGGCATGCTTAGCACGTCGTTTGGTAGAAATGCACGTGCGTGTTCTGCAAAAAGCACCATTTGCATGCACATCTTGTGGTTTTGCAGAAAACTTCATCCGCGTCTACCAAAAGATGCATGTGCATGCTTAAAACGCGTTTTCGCACAAATGCGTGCGCGGGTGCTAAAAAGAGCAGCATCGGCATGCTTAGCACGTCGTTTGGTAGAAATCCACGAGCGCGTTCTGCAAAAAGCACCATTTGCATGCACATCTTGTGGTTTTGCAGAAAACTATCCGCGTCTACCAAAAGATGCATGTGCATGCTTAAAACGCGTTTTCTCACAAATCCGTGCGCGGGTGCTAAAAAGAGCAGCATCGGCATGCTTAGCACGTCGTTTGGTAGAAATCCACGTGCGCGTTCTGCAAAAAGCACCATTTGCATGCACATCTTGTGGTTTTGCAGAAAACTTCATCCGCGTCTACCAAAAGATGCATGTGCATGCTTAAAACGCGTTTTCGCACAAATGCGTGCGCGGGTGCTTAGAATAGCAGCATCGGCATGCTTAGCACGTCGTTTGGTAGAAATCCACGTGCGCGTTCTGCCAAAAGCACCATTTGCATGCACATCTTGTGGTTTTGCAGAAAACTTCATCCGCGTCTGCCAAAAGATGCATGTGCATGCTTAAAACGCGTTTTCGCACAAATGCGTGCGCGGGTGCTAAAAAGAGCAGCATCGGCATGCTTAGCACGTCGTTTGGTAGAAATCCACGTGCGCGTTCTGCAAAAAGCACCATTTGCATGCACATCTTGTGGTTTTGCAGAAAACTTCATCCGCGTCTACCAAAAGATGCATGTGCATGCTTAAAACGCGTTTTCGCACAAATGCGTGCGCGGGTGCTAAAAAGAGCAGCATCGGCATGCTTAGCACGTCGTTTGGTAGAAATCCACGTGCGCGTTCTGCCAAAAGCACCATTTGCATGCACATGTTGTGGTTTTGCAGAAAACTTCATCCGCGTCTACCAAAAGATGCATGTGCATGCTTAAAACGCGTTTTCGCACAAATCCGTGCGCGGGTGCTAAAAAGAGCAGCATCGGCATGCTTAGCACGTCGTTTGGTAGAAATGCACGTGCGTGTTCTGCAAAAAGCACCATTTGCATGCACATCTTGTGGTTTTGCAGAAAACTTCATCCGCGTCTACCAAAAGATGCATGTGCATGCTTAAAACGCGTTTTCGCACAAATGCGTGCGCGGGTGCTAAAAAGAGCAGCATCGGCATGCTTAGCACGTCGTTTGGTAGAAATCCACGAGCGCGTTCTGCAAAAAGCACCATTTGCATGCACATCTTGTGGTTTTGCAGAAAACTTTATCCGCGTCTACCAAAAGATGCATGTGCATGCTTAAAACGCGTTTTCGCACAAATGCGTGCGCGGGTGCTAAAAAGAGCAGCATCGGCATGCTTAGCACGTCGTTTGGTAGAAATCCACGAGCGCGTTCTGCAAAAAGCACCATTTGCATGCACATCTTGTGGTTTTGCAGAAAACTATCCGCGTCTACCAAAAGATGCATGTGCATGCTTAAAACGCGTTTTCTCACAAATCCGTGCGCGGGTGCTAAAAAGAGCAGCATCGGCATGCTTAGCACGTCGTTTGGTAGAAATCCACGTGCGCGTTCTGCAAAAAGCACCATTTGCATGCACATCTTGTGGTTTTGCAGAAAACTTCATCCGCGTCTACCAAAAGATGCATGTGCATGCTTAAAACGCGTTTTCGCACAAATGCGTGCGCGGGTGCTTAGAATAGCAGCATCGGCATGCTTAGCACGTCGTTTGGTAGAAATCCACGTGCGCGTTCTGCCAAAAGCACCATTTGCATGCACATCTTGTGGTTTTGCAGAAAACTTCATCCGCGTCTGCCAAAAGATGCATGTGCATGCTTAAAACGCGTTTTCGCACAAATGCGTGCGCGGGTGCTAAAAAGAGCAGCATCGGCATGCTTAGCACGTCGTTTGGTAGAAATCCACGTGCGCGTTCTGCAAAAAGCACCATTTGCATGCACATCTTGTGGTTTTGCAGAAAACTTCATCCGCGTCTACCAAAAGATGCATGTGCATGCTTAAAACGCGTTTTCGCACAAATGCGTGCGCGGGTGCTAAAAAGAGCAGCATCGGCATGCTTAGCACGTCGTTTGGTAGAAATCCACGTGCGCGTTCTGCCAAAAGCACCATTTGCATGCACATGTTGTGGTTTTGCAGAAAACTTCATCCGCGTCTACCAAAAGATGCATGTGCATGCTTAAAACGCGTTTTCGCACAAATCCGTGCGCGGGTGCTAAAAAGAGCAGCATCGGCATGCTTAGCACGTCGTTTGGTAGAAATGCACGTGCGTGTTCTGCAAAAAGCACCATTTGCATGCACATCTTGTGGTTTTGCAGAAAACTTCATCCGCGTCTACCAAAAGATGCATGTGCATGCTTAAAACGCGTTTTCGCACAAATGCGTGCGCGGGTGCTAAAAAGAGCAGCATCGGCATGCTTAGCACGTCGTTTGGTAGAAATCCACGAGCGCGTTCTGCAAAAAGCACCATTTGCATGCACATCTTGTGGTTTTGCAGAAAACTTTATCCGCGTCTACCAAAAGATGCATGTGCATGCTTAAAACGCGTTTTCGCACAAATGCGTGCGCGGGTGCTAAAAAGAGCAGCATCGGCATGCTTAGCACGTCGTTTGGTAGAAATCCACGTGCGCGTTCTGCAAAAAACACCATTCGCATGCACATCTTGTGGTTTTGCAGAAAACTTCATCCGCGTCTACCAAAAGATGCATGTGCATGCTTAAAACGCGTTTTCGCACAAATGCGTGCGCGGGTGCTAAAAAGAGCAGCATCGGCATGCTTAGCACGTTGTTTGGTAGAAATCCACGTGCGCGTTCTGCAAAAAGCACCATTTGCATGCACATCTTGTGGTTTTGCAGAAAACTTCATCCGCGTCTACCAAAAGATGCAAGTGCATGCTTAAAACGCGTTTTCGCACAAATGCGTGCGCGGGTGCTAAAAAGAGCAGCATCGGCATGCTTAGCACGTCGTTTGGTAGAAATCCACGTGCGCGTTCTGCAAAAAGCACCATTTGCATGCACATCTTGTGGTTTTGCAGAAAACTTCATCCGCGTCTACCAAAAGATGCATGTGCATGCTTAAAACGCGTTTTCGCACAAATGCGTGCGCGGGTGCTTAGAATAGCAGCATCGCCATGCTTAGCACGTCGTTTGGTAGAAATCCACGTGCGCGTTCTGCAAAAAGCACCATTTGCATGCACATCTTGTGGTTTTGCAGAAAACTTCATCCGCGTCTACCAAAAGATGCATGTGCATGCTTAAAACGCGTTTTCGCACAAATCCGTGCGCGGGTGCTAAAAAGAGCAGCATCGGCATGCTTAGCACGTCGTTTGGTAGAAATCCACGTGCGCGTTCTGCAAAAAGCACCATTTGCATGCACATCTTGTGGTTTTGCAGAAAACTTCATCCGCGTCTACCAAAAGATGCATGTGCATGCTTAAAACGCGTTTTCGCACAAATGCGTGCGCGGGTGCTTAGAATAGCAGCATCGGCATGCTTAGCACGTCGTTTGGTAGAAATCCACGTGCGCGTTCTGCAAAAAGCACCATTTGCATGCACATCTTGTGGTTTTGCAGAAAACTTCATCCGCGTCTACCAAAAGATGCATGTGCATGCTTAAAACGCGTTTTCGCACAAATGCGTGCGCGGGTGCTAAAAAGAGCAGCATCGGCATGCTTAGCACGTCGTTTGGTAGAAATCCACGTGCGCGTTCTGCCAAAAGCACCATTTGCATGCACATCTTGTGGTTTTGCAGAAAACTTCATCCGCGTCTACCAAAAGATGCATGTGCATGCTTAAAACGCGTTTTCGCACAAATCCGTGCGCGGGTGCTAAAAAGAGCAGCATCGGCAAGCGTAGCACGTCGTTTGGTAGAAATCCACGTGCGCGTTCTGCAAAAAGCACCATTTGCATGAACATTTTGTGGTTTTGCAGAAAACTTCATCCGCGTCTACCAAAAGATGCATGTGCATGCTTAAAACACGTTTTCGCACAAATGCGTGCGCGGGTGCTAAAAAGAGCAGCATCGGCATGCTTAGCACGTCGTTTGGTAGAAATCCACGTGCGCGTTCTGCCAAAAGCACCATTTGCATGCACATCTTGTGGTTTTGCAGAAAACTTCATCCGCGTGTTCCAAAAGATGATGTGCATGCTTAAAACGCGTTTTCGCACAAATCCGTGCGCGGGTGCTAAAAAGAGCAGCATCGGCATGCTTAGCACGTCGTTTGGTAGAAATCCACGTGCGCGTTCTGCAAAAAGCACCATTTGTATGAACATTTTGTGGTTTTGCAGAAAACTTCATCCGCGTCTACCAAAAGATGCATGTGCATGCTTAAAACACGTTTTCGCACAAATGCGTGCGCGGGTGCTAAAAAGAGCAGCATCGGCATGCTTAGCACGTCGTTTGGTAGAAATCCACGTGCGCGTTCTACCAAAAGCACCATTTGCATGCACATCTTGTGGTTTTGCAGAAAACTTCATCCGCGTGTTCCAAAAGATGCATGTGCATGCTTAAAACGCGTTTTCGCACAAATCCGTGCGCGGGTGCTAAAAAGAGCAGCATCGGCATGCTTAGCACGTCGTTTGGTAGAAATCCACGTGCGCGTTCTGCAAAAAGCACCATTTGCATGCACATCTTGTGGTTTTGCAGAAAACTTCATCCGCGTCTACCAAAAGATGCATGTGCATGCTTAAAACGCGTTTTCGCACAAATGCGTGCGCGGGTGCTAAAAAGAGCAGCATCGGCATGCTTAGCACGTCGTTTGGTAGAAATCCACGTGCGCGTTCTGCCAAAAGCACCATTTGCATGCACATCTTGTGGTTTTGCAGAAAACTTCATCCGCGTCTACCAAAAGATGCATGTGCATGCTTAAAACGCGTTTTCGCACAAATCCGTGCGCGGGTGCTAAAAAGAGCAGCATCGGCAAGCGTAGCACGTCGTTTGGTAGAAATCCACGTGCGCGTTCTGCAAAAAGCACCATTTGCATGAACATTTTGTGGTTTTGCAGAAAACTTCATCCGCGTCTACCAAAAGATGCATGTGCATGCTTAAAACACGTTTTCGCACAAATGCGTGCGCGGGTGCTAAAAAGAGCAGCATCGGCATGCTTAGCACGTCGTTTGGTAGAAATCCACGTGCGCGTTCTGCAAAAAGCACCATTTGCATGCACATTTTGTGGTTTTGCAGAAAACTTCATCCGCGTCTACCAAAAGATGCATGTGCATGCTTAAAACGCGTTTTCGCACAAATGCGTGCGCGGGTGCTAAAAAGAGCAGCATCGGCATGCTTAGCACGTCGTTTGGTAGAAATCCACGTGCGCGTTCTGCAAAAAGCACCATTTGCATGCACATCTTGTGGTTTTGCAGAAAACTTCATACGCGTCTACCAAAAGATGCATGTGCATGCTTAAAACGCGTTTTCGCACAAATGCGTGCGCGGGTGCTAAAAATAGCAGCATCGGCATGCTTAGCACGTCGTTTGGTAGAAATCCACGTGCGCGTTCTGCAAAAAGCACAATTTGCATGCACATCTTGTGGTTTTGCAGAAAACTTCATCCGCGTCTACCAAAAGATGCATGTGCATGCTTAAAACGCGTTTTCGCACAAATGCGTGCGCGGGTGCTAAAAAGAGCAGCATCGGCATGCTTAGCACGTCGTTTGGTAGAAATCCACGTGCGCGTTCTGCCAAAAGCACCATTTGCATGCACATCTTGTGCTTTTGCAGAAAACTTCATCCGCGTCTACCAAAAGATGCATGTGCATGCTTAAAACGCGTTTTCGCACAAATCCGTGCGCGGGTGCTAAAAAGAGCAGCATCGGCATGCTTAGCACGTCGTTTGGTAGAAATCCACGTGCGCGTTCTGCAAAAAGCACCATTTGCATGCACAACTTGTGGTTTTGCAGAAAACTTCATCCGCGTCTACCAAAAGATGCATGTGCATGCTTAAAACGCGTTTTCGCACAATTGCGTGCGCGGGTGCTAAAAAGAGCAGCATCGGCATGCTTAGCACGTCGTTTGGTAGAAATCCACGAGCGCGTTCTGCAAAAAGCACCATTTGCATGCACATCTTGTGGTTTTGCAGAAAACTTCATCCGCGTCTACCAAAAGATGCATGTGCATGCTTAAAACGCGTTTTCGCACAAATGCGTGCGCGGGTGCTAAAAAGAGCAGCATCGGCATGCTTAGCACGTCGTTTGGTAGAAATCCACGTGCGCGTTCTGCCAAAAGCACCATTTGCATGCACATCTTGTGGTTTTGCAGAAAACTTCATCCGCGTCTACCAAAAGATGCATGTGCATGCTTAAAACGCGTTTTCGCACAAATCCGTGCGCGGGTGCTAAAAAGAGCAGCATCGGCAAGCTTAGCACGTCGTTTGGTAGAAATCCACGTGCGCGTTCTGCAAAAAGCACCATTTGCATGCACATCTTGTGGTTTTGCAGAAAACTTCATCCGCGTCTACCAAAAGATGCATGTGCATGCTTAAAACGCGTTTTCGCACAAATGCGTGCGCGGGTGCTAAAAATAGCAGCATCGGCATGCTTAGCACGTCGTTTGGTAGAAATCCACGTGCGCGTTCTGCAAAAAGCACAATTTGCATGCACATCTTGTGGTTTTGCAGAAAACTTCATCCGCGTCTACCAAAAGATGCATGTGCATGCTTAAAACGCGTTTTCGCACAAATGCGTGCGCGGGTGCTTAGAATAGCAGCATCGGCATGCTTAGCACGTCGTTTGGTAGAAATCCACGTGCGCGTTCTGCAAAAAGCACAATTTGCATGCACATCTTGTGGTTTTGCAGAAAACTTCATCCGCGTCTACCAAAAGATGCATGTGCATGCTTAAAACGCGTTTTCGCACAAATCCGTGCGCGGGTGCTAAAAAGAGCAGCATCGGCATGCTTAGCACGTCGTTTGGTAGAAATCCACGTGCGCGTTCTGCAAAAAGCACCATTTGCATGCACATCTTGTGGTTTTGCAGAAAACTTCATCCGCGTCTACCAAAAGATGCATGTGCATGCTTAAAACGCGTTCTCGCACAAATGCGTGCGCGGGTGCTAAAAAGAGCAGCATCGGCATGCTTAGCACGTCGTTTGGTAGAAATCCACGTGCGCGTTCTGCAAAAAGCACCATATTCATGCACATCTTGTGGTTTTGCAGAAAACTTCATCCGCGTCTACCAAAAGATGCATGTGCATGCTTAAAACGCGTTTTCGCACAATTGCGTGCGCGGGTGCTAAAAAGAGCAGCATCGGCATGCTTAGCACGTCGTTTGGTAGAAATCCACGTGCGCGTTCTGCAAAAAGCACCATTTGCATGCACATCTTGTGGTTTTGCAGAAAACTTCATCCGCGTCTACCAAAAGATGCATGTGCATGCTTAAAACGCGTTTTCGCACAAATGCGTGCGCGGGTGCTAAAAAGAGCAGCATCGGCATGCTTAGCACGTCGTTTGGTAGAAATCCACGAGCGCGTTCTGCAAAAAGCACCATTTGCATGCACATCTTGTGGTTTTGCAGAAAACTTCATCCGCGTCTACCAAAAGATGCATGTGCATGCTTAAAACGCGTTTTCGCACAAATGCGTGCGCGGGTGCTAAAAAGAGCAGCATCGGCATGCTTAGCACGTCGTTTGGTAGAAATCCACGTGCGCGTTCTGCAAAAAGCACCATTTGCATGCACATCTTGTGGTTTTGCAGAAAACTTCATCCGCGTCTACCAAAAGATGCATGTGCATGCTTAAAACGCGTTTTCGCACAAATCCGTGCGCGGGTGCTAAAAAGAGCAGCATCGGCATGCTTAGCACGTCGTTTGGTAGAAATCCACGTGCGCGTTCTGCCAAAAGCACCATTTGCATGCACATCTTGTGGTTTTGCAGAAAACTTCATCCGCGTCTACCAAAAGATGCATGTGCATGCTTAAAACGCGTTTTCGCACAAATGCGTGCGCGGGTGCTAAAAAGAGCAGCATCGGCATGCTTAGCACGTCGTTTGGTAGAAATCCACGTGCGCGTTCTGCAAAAAGCACCATTTGCATGCACATCTTGTGGTTTTGCAGAAAACTTCATCCGCGTCTACCAAAAGATGCATGTGCATGCTTAAAACGCGTTTTCGCACAAATGCGTGCGCGGGTGCTAAAAATAGCAGCATCGGCATGCTTAGCACGTCGTTTGGTAGAAATCCACGTGCGCGTTCTGCAAAAAGCACCATTTGCATGCACATCTTGTGGTTTTGCAGAAAACTTCATCCGCGTCTACCAAAAGATGCATGTGCATGCTTAAAACGCGTTTTCGCACAAATGCGTGCGCGGGTGCTAAAAAGAGCAGCATCGGCATGCTTAGCACGTCGTTTGGTAGAAATCCACGTGCGCGTTCTGCCAAAAGCACCATTTGCATGCACATCTTGTGGTTTTGCAGAAAGCTTCATCCGCGTCTACCAAAAGATGCATGTGCATGCTTAAAACGCGTTTTCGCACAAATCCGTGCGCGGGTGCTAAAAAGAGCAGCATCGGCATGCTTAGCACGTCGTTTGGTAGAAATCCACGTGCGCGTTCTGCAAAAAGCACCATTTGCATGCACGTCTAGTGGTTTTGCAGAAAACTTCATCCGCGTCTACCAAAACATGCATGTGCATGCTTAAAACGCGTTTTCGCACAAATGCGTGCACGGGTGCTAAAAAGAGCAGCATCGGCATGCTTAGCACGTCGTTTGGTAGAAATCCACGTGCGCGTTCTGCCAAAAGCACCATTTGCATGCACATCTTGTGGTGTTGCAGAAAACTTCATCCGCGTCTACAAAAAGATGCATGTGCATGCTTAAAACGCGTTTTCGCACAAATCCGTGCGCGGGTGCTAAAAAGAGCAGCATCGGCATGCTTAGCACGTCGTTTGGTAGAAATCCACGTGCGCGTTCTGCAAAAAGCACCATTTGCATGCACATCTTGTGGTTTTGCAGAAAACTTCATCCGCGTCTACCAGAAGATGCATGTGCATGCTTAAAACGCGTTTTCGCACAAATGCGTGCGCGGGTGCTAAAAAGAGCAGCATCGGCATGCTTAGCACGTCGTTTGGTAGAAATCCACGTGCGCGTTCTGCCAAAAGCACCATTTGCATGCACGTCTTGTGGTTTTGCAGAAAACTTCATCCGCGTCTACCAAAAGATGCATGTGCATGCTTAAAACGCGTTTTCGCACAAATGCGTGCGCGGGTGCTAAAAAGAGCAGCATCGGCATGCTTAGCACGTCGTTTGGTAGAAATCCACGTGCGCGTTCTGCAAAAAGCACCATTTGCATGCACATCTTGTGGCTTTGCAGTTAACTTCATCCGCGTCTACCAAAAGATGCATGTGCATGCTTAAAACGCGTTTTCGCACAAATGCGTGCGCGGGTGCTAAAAAGAGCAGCATCGGCATGCTTAGCCCGTCGTTTGGTAGAAATCCACGTGCGCGTTCTGCCAAAAGCACCATTTGCATGCACATCTTGTGGTTTTGCAGAAAACTTCATCCGCGTCTACCAAAAGATGCATGTGCATGCTTAAAACGCGTTTTCGCACAAATCCGTGCGCGGGTGCTAAAAAGAGCAGCATCGGCATGCTTAGCACGTCGTTTGGTAGAAATCCACGTGCGCGTTCTGCCAAAAGCACCATTTGCATGCACATGTGGTTTTGCAGAAAACTTCATCCGCGTCTACCAAAAGATGCATGTGCATGCTTAAAACGCGTTTTCGCACAAATCCGTGCGCGGGTGCTAAAAAGAGCAGCATCGGCATGCTTAGCACGTCGTTTGGTAGAAATCCACGTGCGCGTTCTGCAAAAAGCACCATTTGCATGCACATCTTGTGGTTTTGCAGAAAACTTTATCCGCGTCTACCAAAAGATGCATGTGCATGTTTAAAACGCGTTTTCGCACAAATCCGTGCGCGGGTGCTAAAAAGAGCAGCATCGGCAAGCTTAGCACGTCGTTTGGTAGAAATCCACGTGCGCGTTCTGCAAAAAGCACCATTTGCATGCACATCTTGTGGTTTTGCAGAAAACTTCATCCGCGTCTACCAAAAGATGCATGTGCATGCTTAAAACGCGTTTTCGCACAAATGCGTGTGCGGGTGCTAAAAAGAGCAGCATCGGCATGCTTAGCACGTCGTTTGGTAGAAATCCACGAGCGCGTTCTGCAAAAAGCACCATTTGCATGCACATCTTGTGGTTTTGCAGAAAACTTCATCCGCGTCTACCAAAAGATGCATGTGCATGCTTAAAACGCGTTTTCGCACAAATGCGTGCGCGGGTGCTAAAAAGAGCAGCATCGGCATGCTTAGCACGTCGTTTGGTAGAAATCCACGTGCGCGTTCTGCCAAAAGCACCATTTGCATGCACATCTTGTGGTTTTGCAGAAAACTTCATCCGCGTCTACCAAAAGATGCATGTGCATGCTTAAAACGCGTTTTCGCACAAATCCGTGCGCGGGTGCTAAAAAGAGCAGCATCGGCAAGCTTAGCACGTCGTTTGGTAGAAATCCACGTGCGCGTTCTGCAAAAAGCACCATTTGCATGCACATTTTGTGGTTTTGCAGAAAACTTCATCCGCGTCTACCAAAAGATGCATGTGCATGCTTAAAACGCGTTTTCGCACAAATGCGTGCGCGGGTGCTAAAAAGAGCAGCATCGGCATGCTTAGCACGTCGTTTGGTAGAAATCCACGTGCGCGTTCTGCAAAAAGCACCATTTGCATGCACATCTTGTGGTTTTGCAGAAAACTTCATACGCGTCTACCAAAAGATGCATGTGCATGCTTAAAACGCGTTTTCGCACAAATGCGTGCGCGGGTGCTAAAAATAGCAGCATCGGCATGCTTAGCACGTCGTTTGGTAGAAATCCACGTGCGCGTTCTGCAAAAAGCACAATTTGCATGCACATCTTGTGGTTTTGCAGAAAACTTCATCCGCGTCTACCAAAAGATGCATGTGCATGCTTAAAACGCGTTTTCGCACAAATGCGTGCGCGGGTGCTAAAAAGAGCAGCATCGGCATGCTTAGCACGTCGTTTGGTAGAAATCCACGTGCGCGTTCTGCCAAAAGCACCATTTGCATGCACATCTTGTGGTTTTGCAGAAAACTTCATCCGCGTCTACCAAAAGATGCATGTGCATGCTTAAAACGCGTTTTCGCACAAATCCGTGCGCGGGTGCTAAAAAGAGCAGCATCGGCATGCTTAGCACGTCGTTTGGTAGAAATCCACGTGCGCGTTCTGCAAAAAGCACCATTTGCATGCACATCTTGTGGTTTTGCAGAAAACTTCATCCGCGTCTACCAAAAGATGCATGTGCATGCTTAAAACGCGTTTTCGCACAATTGCGTGCGCGGGTGCTAAAAAGAGCAGCATCGGCATGCTTAGCACGTCGTTTGGTAGAAATCCACGAGCGCGTTCTGCAAAAAGCACCATTTGCATGCACATCTTGTGGTTTTGCAGAAAACTTCATCCGCGTCTACCAAAAGATGCATGTGCATGCTTAAAACGCGTTTTCGCACAAATGCGTGCGCGGGTGCTAAAAAGAGCAGCATCGGCATGCTTAGCACGTCGTTTGGTAGAAATCCACGTGCGCGTTCTGCCAAAAGCACCATTTGCATGCACATCTTGTGGTTTTGCAGAAAACTTCATCCGCGTCTACCAAAAGATGCATGTGCATGCTTAAAACACGTTTTCGCACAAATCCGTGCGCGGGTGCTAAAAAGAGCAGCATCGGCAAGCTTAGCACGTCGTTTGGTAGAAATCCACGTGCGCGTTCTGCAAAAAGCACCATTTGCATGCACATCTTGTGGTTTTGCAGAAAACTTCATCCGCGTCTACCAAAAGATGCATGTGCATGCTTAAAACGCGTTTTCGCACAAATGCGTGCGCGGGTGCTAAAAATAGCAGCATCGGCATGCTTAGCACGTCGTTTGGTAGAAATCCACGTGCGCGTTCTGCAAAAAGCACAATTTGCATGCACATCTTGTGGTTTTGCAGAAAACTTCATCCGCGTCTACCAAAAGATGCATGTGCATGCTTAAAACGCGTTTTCGCACAAATGCGTGCGCGGGTGCTAAAAAGAGCAGCATCGGCATGCTTAGCACGTCGTTTGGTAGAAATCCACGAGCGCGTTCTGCAAAAAGCACCATTTGCATGCACATCTTGTGGTTTTGCAGAAAACTTCATCCGCGTCTACCAAAAGATGCATGTGCATGCTTAAAACGCGTTTTCGCACAAATCCGTGCGCGGGTGCTAAAAAGAGCAGCATCGGCATGCTTAGCACGTCGTTTGGTAGAAATCCACGTGCGCGTTCTGCAAAAAGCACCATTTGCATGCACATCTTGTGGTTTTGCAGAAAACTTCATCCGCGTCTACCAAAAGATGCATGTGCACGCTTAAAACGCGTTTTCGCACAAATGCGTGCGCGGGTGCTTAGAATAGCAGCATCGGCATGCTTAGCACGTCGTTTGGTAGAAATCCACGTGCGCGTTCTGCAAAAAGCACAATTTGCATGCACATCTTGTGGTTTTGCAGAAAACTTCATCCGCGTCTACCAAAAGATGCATGTGCATGCTTAAAACGCGTTTTCGCACAAATCCGTGCGCGGGTGCTAAAAAGAGCAGCATCGGCATGCTTAGCACGTCGTTTGGTAGAAATCCACGTGCGCGTTCTGCAAAAAGCACCATTTGCATGCACATCTTGTGGTTTTGCAGAAAACTTCATCCGCGTCTACCAAAAGATGCATGTGCATGCTTAAAACGCGTTCTCGCACAAATGCGTGCGCGGGTGCTAAAAAGAGCAGCATCGGCATGCTTAGCACGTCGTTTGGTAGAAATCCACGTGCGCGTTCTGCAAAAAGCACCATTTGCATGCACATCTTGTGGTTTTGCAGAAAACTTCATCCGCGTCTACCAAAAGATGCATGTGCATGCTTAAAACGCGTTTTCGCACAATTGCGTGCGCGGGTGCTAAAAAGAGCAGCATCGGCATGCTTAGCACGTCGTTTGGTAGAAATCCACGTGCGCGTTCTGCAAAAAGCACCATTTGCATGCACATCTTGTGGTTTTGCAGAAAACTTCATCCGCGTCTACCAAAAGATGCATGTGCATGCTTAAAACGCGTTTTCGCACAAATCCGTGCGCGGGTGCTAAAAAGAGCAGCATCGGCATGCTTAGCACGTCGTTTGGTAGAAATCCACGTGCGCGTTCTGCCAAAAGCACCATTTGCATGCACATCTTGTGGTTTTGCAGAAAACTTCATCCGCGTCTACCAAAAGATGCATGTGCATGCTTAAAACGCGTTTTCGCACAAATGCGTGCGCGGGTGCTAAAAAGAGCAGCATCGGCATGCTTAGCACGTCGTTTGGTAGAAATCCACGTGCGCGTTCTGCAAAAAGCACCATTTGCATGCACATCTTGTGGTTTTGCAGAAAACTTCATCCGCGTCTACCAAAAGATGCATGTGCATGCTTAAAACGCGTTTTCGCACAAATGCGTGCGCGGGTGCTAAAAATAGCAGCATCGGCATGCTTAGCACGTCGTTTGGTAGAAATCCACGTGCGCGTTCTGCAAAAAGCACCATTTGCATGCACATCTTGTGGTTTTGCAGAAAACTTCATCCGCGTCTACCAAAAGATGCATGTGCATGCTTAAAACGCGTTTTCGCACAAATGCGTGCGCGGGTGCTAAAAAGAGCAGCATCGGCATGCTTAGCACGTCGTTTGGTAGAAATCCACGTGCGCGTTCTGCCAAAAGCACCATTTGCATGCACATCTTGTGGTTTTGCAGAAAGCTTCATCCGCGTCTACCAAAAGATGCATGTGCATGCTTAAAACGCGTTTTCGCACAAATCCGTGCGCGGGTGCTAAAAAGAGCAGCATCGGCATGCTTAGCACGTCGTTTGGTAGAAATCCACGTGCGCGTTCTGCAAAAAGCACCATTTGCATGCACGTCTAGTGGTTTTGCAGAAAACTTCATCCGCGTCTACCAAAACATGCATGTGCATGCTTAAAACGCGTTTTCGCACAAATGCGTGCACGGGTGCTAAAAAGAGCAGCATCGGCATGCTTAGCACGTCGTTTGGTAGAAATCCACGTGCGCGTTCTGCCAAAAGCACCATTTGCATGCACATCTTGTGGTGTTGCAGAAAACTTCATCCGCGTCTACAAAAAGATGCATGTGCATGCTTAAAACGCGTTTTCGCACAAATCCGTGCGCGGGTGCTAAAAAGAGCAGCATCGGCATGCTTAGCACGTCGTTTGGTAGAAATCCACGTGCGCGTTCTGCAAAAAGCACCATTTGCATGCACATCTTGTGGTTTTGCAGAAAACTTCATCCGCGTCTACCAGAAGATGCATGTGCATGCTTAAAACGCGTTTTCGCACAAATGCGTGCGCGGGTGCTAAAAAGAGCAGCATCGGCATGCTTAGCACGTCGTTTGGTAGAAATCCACGTGCGCGTTCTGCCAAAAGCACCATTTGCATGCACGTCTTGTGGTTTTGCAGAAAACTTCATCCGCGTCTACCAAAAGATGCATGTGCATGCTTAAAACGCGTTTTCGCACAAATGCGTGCGCGGGTGCTAAAAAGA
The DNA here is from genome assembly GCF_023375885.2 of Dermacentor andersoni. Lineage (NCBI taxonomy): Eukaryota > Metazoa > Arthropoda > Arachnida > Ixodida > Ixodidae > Dermacentor > Dermacentor andersoni. The sequence continues at coordinate 302,154 of NW_027314787.1, forward strand.
GCAGCATCGGCATGCTTAGCACGTCGTTTGGTAGAAATCCACGTGCGCGTTCTGCAAAAAGCACCATTTGCATGCACATCTTGTGGCTTTGCAGATAACTTCATCCGCGTCTACCAAAAGATGCATGTGCATGCTTAAAACGCGTTTTCGCACAAATGCGTGCGCGGGTGCTAAAAAGAGCAGCATCGGCATGCTTAGCCCGTCGTTTGGTAGAAATCCACGTGCGCGTTCTGCCAAAAGCACCATTTGCATGCACATCTTGTGGTTTTGCAGAAAACTTCATCCGCGTCTACCAAAAGATGCATGTGCATGCTTAAAACGCGTTTTCGCACAAATCCGTGCGCGGGTGCTAAAAAGAGCAGCATCGGCATGCTTAGCACGTCGTTTGGTAGAAATCCACGTGCGCGTTCTGCCAAAAGCACCATTTGCATGCACATGTGGTTTTGCAGAAAACTTCATCCGCGTCTACCAAAAGATGCATGTGCATGCTTAAAACGCGTTTTCGCACAAATCCGTGCGCGGGTGCTAAAAAGAGCAGCATCGGCATGCTTAGCACGTCGTTTGGTAGAAATCCACGTGCGCGTTCTGCAAAAAGCACCATTTGCATGCACATCTTGTGGTTTTGCAGAAAACTTTATCCGCGTCTACCAAAAGATGCATGTGCATGTTTAAAACGCGTTTTCGCACAAATCCGTGCGCGGGTGCTAAAAAGAGCAGCATCGGCAAGCTTAGCACGTCGTTTGGTAGAAATCCACGTGCGCGTTCTGCAAAAAGCACCATTTGCATGCACATCTTGTGGTTTTGCAGAAAACTTCATCCGCGTCTACCAAAAGATGCATGTGCATGCTTAAAACGCGTTTTCGCACAAATGCGTGTGCGGGTGCTAAAAAGAGCAGCATCGGCATGCTTAGCACGTCGTTTGGTAGAAATCCACGAGCGCGTTCTGCAAAAAGCACCATTTGCATGCACATCTTGTGGTTTCGCAGAAAACTTCATCCGCGTCTACCAAAAGATGCATGTGCATGCTTAAAACGCGTTTTCGCACAAATGCGTGCGCGGGTGCTAAAAAGAGCAGCATCGGCATGCTTAGCACGTCGTTTGGTAGAAATCCACGTGCGCGTTCTGCCAAAAGCACCATTTGCATGCACATCTTGTGGTTTTGCAGAAAACTTCATCCGCGTCTACCAAAAGATGCATGTGCATGCTTAAAACGCGTTTTCGCACAAATCCGTGCGCGGGTGCTAAAAAGAGCAGCATCGGCAAGCTTAGCACGTCGTTTGGTAGAAATCCACGTGCGCGTTCTGCAAAAAGCACCATTTGCATGCACATTTTGTGGTTTTGCAGAAAACTTCATCCGCGTCTACCAAAAGATGCATGTGCATGCTTAAAACGCGTTTTCGCACAAATGCGTGCGCGGGTGCTAAAAAGAGCAGCATCGGCATGCTTAGCACGTCGTTTGGTAGAAATCCACGTGCGCGTTCTGCAAAAAGCACCATTTGCATGCACATCTTGTGGTTTTGCAGAAAACTTCATACGCGTCTACCAAAAGATGCATGTGCATGCTTAAAACGCGTTTTCGCACAAATGCGTGCGCGGGTGCTAAAAATAGCAGCATCGGCATGCTTAGCACGTCGTTTGGTAGAAATCCACGTGCGCGTTCTGCAAAAAGCACAATTTGCATGCACATCTTGTGGTTTTGCAGAAAACTTCATCCGCGTCTACCAAAAGATGCATGTGCATGCTTAAAACGCGTTTTCGCACAAATGCGTGCGCGGGTGCTAAAAAGAGCAGCATCGGCATGCTTAGCACTTCGTTTGGTAGAAATCCACGTGCGCGTTCTGCAAAAAGCACCATTTGCATGCACATCTTGTGGTTTTGCAGAAAACTTCATCCGCGTCTACCAAAAGATGCATGTGCATGCTTAAAACGCGTTTTCGCACAAATGCGTGCGCGGGTGCTAAAAATAGCAGCATCGGCATGCTTAGCACGTCGTTTGGTAGAAATCCACGTGCGCGTTCTGCAAAAAGCACAATTTGCATGCACATCTTGTGGTTTTGCAGAAAACTTCATCCGCGTCTACCAAAAGATGCATGTGCATGCTTAAAACGCGTTTTCGCACAAATGCGTGCGCGGGTGCTAAAAAGAGCAGCATCGGCATGCTTAGCACGTCGTTTGGTAGAAATCCACGAGCGCGTTCTGCAAAAAGCACCATTTGCATGCACATCTTGTGGTTTTGCAGAAAACTTCATCCGCGTCTACCAAAAGATGCATGTGCATGCTTAAAACGCGTTTTCGCACAAATCCGTGCGCGGGTGCTAAAAAGAGCAGCATCGGCATGCTTAGCACGTCGTTTGGTAGAAATCCACGTGCGCGTTCTGCAAAAAGCACCATTTGCATGCACATCTTGTGGTTTTGCAGAAAACTTCATCCGCGTCTACCAAAAGATGCATGTGCATGCTTAAAACGCGTTTTCGCACAAATGCGTGCGCGGGTGCTTAGAATAGCAGCATCGGCATGCTTAGCACGTCGTTTGGTAGAAATCCACGTGCGCGTTCTGCAAAAAGCACAATTTGCATGCACATCTTGTGGTTTTGCAGAAAACTTCATCCGCGTCTACCAAAAGATGCATGTGCATGCTTAAAACGCGTTTTCGCACAAATCCGTGCGCGGGTGCTAAAAAGAGCAGCATCGGCATGCTTAGCACGTCGTTTGGTAGAAATCCACGTGCGCGTTCTGCAAAAAGCACCATTTGCATGCACATCTTGTGGTTTTGCAGAAAACTTCATCCGCGTCTACCAAAAGATGCATGTGCATGCTTAAAACGCGTTCTCGCACAAATGCGTGCGCGGGTGCTAAAAAGAGCAGCATCGGCATGCTTAGCACGTCGTTTGGTAGAAATCCACGTGCGCGTTCTGCAAAAAGCACCATTTGCATGCACATCTTGTGGTTTTGCAGAAAACTTCATCCGCGTCTACCAAAAGATGCATGTGCATGCTTAAAACGCGTTTTCGCACAATTGCGTGCGCGGGTGCTAAAAAGAGCAGCATCGGCATGCTTAGCACGTCGTTTGGTAGAAATCCACGAGCGCGTTCTGCAAAAAGCACCATTTGCATGCACATCTTGTGGTTTTGCAGAAAACTTCATCCGCGTCTACCAAAAGATGCATGTGCATGCTTAAAACGCGTTTTCGCACAAATGCGTGCGCGGGTGCTAAAAAGAGCAGCATCGGCATGCTTAGCACGTCGTTTGGTAGAAATCCACGTGCGCGTTCTGCCAAAAGCACCATTTGCATGCACATCTTGTGGTTTTGCAGAAAACTTCATCCGCGTCTACCAAAAGATGCATGTGCATGCTTAAAACACGTTTTCGCACAAATCCGTGCGCGGGTGCTAAAAAGAGCAGCATCGGCAAGCTTAGCACGTCGTTTGGTAGAAATCCACGTGCGCGTTCTGCAAAAAGCACCATTTGCATGCACATATTGTGGTTTTGCAGAAAACTTCATCCGCGTCTACCAAAAGATGCATGTGCATGCTTAAAACGCGTTTTCGCACAAATGCGTGCGCGGGTGCTAAAAAGAGCAGCATCGGCATGCTTAGCACGTCGTTTGGTAGAAATCCACGTGCGCGTTCTGCAAAAAGCACCATTTGCATGCACATCTTGTGGTTTTGCAGAAAACTTCATCCGCGTCTACCAAAAGATGCATGTGCATGCTTAAAACGCGTTTTCGCACAAATGCGTGCGCGGGTGCTAAAAATAGCAGCATCGGCATGCTTAGCACGTCGTTTGGTAGAAATCCACGTGCGCGTTCTGCAAAAAGCACAATTTGCATGCACATCTTGTGGTTTTGCAGAAAACTTCATCCGCGTCTACCAAAAGATGCATGTGCATGCTTAAAACGCGTTTTCGCACAAATGCGTGCGCGGGTGCTAAAAAGAGCAGCATCGGCATGCTTAGCACGTCGTTTGGTAGAAATCCACGAGCGCGTTCTGCAAAAAGCACCATTTGCATGCACATCTTGTGGTTTTGCAGAAAACTTCATCCGCGTCTACCAAAAGATGCATGTGCATGCTTAAAACGCGTTTTCGCACAAATCCGTGCGCGGGTGCTAAAAAGAGCAGCATCGGCATGCTTAGCACGTCGTTTGGTAGAAATCCACGTGCGCGTTCTGCAAAAAGCACCATTTGCATGCACATCTTGTGGTTTTGCAGAAAACTTCATCCGCGTCTACCAAAAGATGCATGTGCTTGCTTAAAACGCGTTTTCGCACAAATGCGTGCGCGGGTGCTTAGAATAGCAGCATCGGCATGCTTAGCACGTCGTTTGGTAGAAATCCACGTGCGCGTTCTGCAAAAAGCACAATTTGCATGCACATCTTGTGGTTTTGCAGAAAACTTCATCCGCGTCTACCAAAAGATGCATGTGCATGCTTAAAACGCGTTTTCGCACAAATCCGTGCGCGGGTGCTAAAAAGAGCAGCATCGGCATGCTTAGCACGTCGTTTGGTAGAAATCCACGTGCGCGTTCTGCAAAAAGCACCATTTGCATGCACATCTTGTGGTTTTGCAGAAAACTTCATCCGCGTCTACCAAAAGATGCATGTGCATGCTTAAAACGCGTTCTCGCACAAATGCGTGCGCGGGTGCTAAAAAGAGCAGCATCGGCATGCTTAGCACGTCGTTTGGTAGAAATCCACGTGCGCGTTCTGCAAAAAGCACCATTTGCATGCACATCTTGTGGTTTTGCAGAAAACTTCATCCGCGTCTACCAAAAGATGCATGTGCATGCTTAAAACGCGTTTTCGCACAAATGCGTGCGCGGGTGCTAAAAATAGCAGCATCGGCATGCTTAGCACGTCGTTTGGTAGAAATCCACGTGCGCGTTCTGCAAAAAGCACAATTTGCATGCACATCTTGTGGTTTTGCAGAAAACTTCATCCGCGTCTACCAAAAGATGCATGTGCATGCTTAAAACGCGTTTTCGCACAAATGCGTGCGCGGGTGCTAAAAAGAGCAGCATCGGCATGCTTAGCACGTCGTTTGGTAGAAATCCACGAGCGCGTTCTGGAAAAAGCACCATTTGCATGCACATCTTGTGGTTTTGCAGAAAACTTCATCCGCGTCTACCAAAAATGCATGTTCATGCTTAAAACGCGTTTTCGCACAAATCCGTGCGCGGGTGCTAAAAAGAGCAGCATCGGCATGCTTAGCACGTCGTTTGGTAGAAATCCACGTGCGCGTTCTGCAAAAAGCACCATTTGCATGCACATCTTGTGGTTTTGCAGAAAACTTCATCCGCGTCTACCAAAAGATGCATGTGCATGCTTAAAACGCGTTTTCGCACAAATGCGTGCGCGGGTGCTTAGAATAGCAGCATCGGCATGCTTAGCACGTCGTTTGGTAGAAATCCACGTGCGCGTTCTGCAAAAAGCACCATTTGCATGCACATCTTGTGGTTTTGCAGAAAACTTCATCCGCGTCTACCAAAAGATGCATGTGCATGCTTAAAACGCGTTTTCGCACAAATCCGTGCGCGGGTGCTAAAAAGAGCAGCATCGGCATGCTTAGCACGTCGTTTGGTAGAAATCCACGTGCGCGTTCTGCAAAAAGCACCATTTGCATGCACATCTTGTGGTTTTGCAGAAAACTTCATCCGCGTCTACCAAAAGATGCATGTGCATGCTTAAAACGCGTTTTCGCACAAATGCGTGCGCGGGTGCTAAAAAGAGCAGCATCGGCATGCTTAGCACGTCGTTTGGTAGAAATCCACGTGCGCGTTCTGCCAAAAGCACCATTTGCATGCACATCTTGTGGTTTTGCAGAAAACTTCATCCGCGTCTACCAAAAGATGCATGTGCATGCTTAAAACGCGTTTTCGCACAAATCCGTGCGCGGGTGCTAAAAAGAGCAGCATCGGCATGCTTAGCACGTCGTTTGGTAGAAATCCACGTGCGCGTTCTGCAAAAAGCACCATTTGCATGCACATCTTGTGGTTTTGCAGAAAACTTCATCCGCGTCTACGAAAAGATGCATGTGCATGCTTAAAACGCGTTTTCGCACAAATGCGTGCGCGGGTGCTTAGAATAGCAGCATCGGCATGCTTAGCACGTCGTTTGGTAGAAATCCACGTGCGCGTTCTGCAAAAAGCACCATTTGCATGCACATCTTGTGGTTTTGCAGAAAACTTCATCCGCGTCTACCAAAAGATGCATGTGCATGCTTAAAACGCGTTTTCGCACAAATGCGTGCGCGGGTGCTAAAAAGAGCAGCATCGGCATGCTTAGCACGTCGTTTGGTAGAAATCCACGTGCGCGTTCTGCCAAAAGCACCATTTGCATGCACATCTTGTGGTTTTGCAGAAAACTTCATCCGCGTCTACCAAAAGATGCATGTGCATGCTTAAAACGCGTTTTCGCACAAATCCGTGCGCGGGTGCTAAAAAGAGCAGCATCGGCATGCTTAGCCCGTCGTTTGGTAGAAATCCACGTGCGCGTTCTGCCAAAAGCACCATTTGCATGCACATCTTGTGGTTTTGCAGAAAACTTCATCCGCGTCTACCAAAAGATGCATGTGCATGCTTAAAACGCGTTTTCGCACAAATCCGTGCGCGGGTGCTAAAAAGAGCAGCATCGGCATGCTTAGCACGTCGTTTGGTAGAAATCCACGTGCGCGTTCTGCCAAAAGCACCATTTGCATGCACATGTGGTTTTGCAGAAAACTTCATCCGCGTCTACCAAAAGATGCATGTGCATGCTTAAAACGCGTTTTCGCACAAATCCGTGCGCGGGTGCTAAAAAGAGCAGCATCGGCATGCTTAGCACGTCGTTTGGTAGAAATCCACGTGCGCGTTCTGCAAAAAGCACCATTTGCATGCACATCTTGTGGTTTTGCAGAAAACTTTATCCGCGTCTACCAAAAGATGCATGTGCATGTTTAAAACGCGTTTTCGCACAAATCCGTGCGCGGGTGCTAAAAAGAGCAGCATCGGCAAGCTTAGCACGTCGTTTGGTAGAAATCCACGTGCGCGTTCTGCAAAAAGCACCATTTGCATGCACATCTTGTGGTTTTGCAGAAAACTTCATCCGCGTCTACCAAAAGATGCATGTGCATGCTTAAAACGCGTTTTCGCACAAATGCGTGTGCGGGTGCTAAAAAGAGCAGCATCGGCATGCTTAGCACGTCGTTTGGTAGAAATCCACGAGCGCGTTCTGCAAAAAGCACCATTTGCATGCACATCTTGTGGTTTTGCAGAAAACTTCATCCGCGTCTACCAAAAGATGCATGTGCATGCTTAAAACGCGTTTTCGCACAAATGCGTGCGCGGGTGCTAAAAAGAGCAGCATCGGCATGCTTAGCACGTCGTTTGGTAGAAATCCACGTGCGCGTTCTGCCAAAAGCACCATTTGCATGCACATCTTGTGGTTTTGCAGAAAACTTCATCCGCGTCTACCAAAAGATGCATGTGCATGCTTAAAACGCGTTTTCGCACAAATCCGTGCGCGGGTGCTAAAAAGAGCAGCATCGGCAAGCTTAGCACGTCGTTTGGTAGAAATCCACGTGCGCGTTCTGCAAAAAGCACCATTTGCATGCACATTTTGTGGTTTTGCAGAAAACTTCATCCGCGTCTACCAAAAGATGCATGTGCATGCTAAGAACGCGTTTTCGCACAAATGCGTGCGCGGGTGCTAAAAAGAGCAGCATCGGCATGCTTAGCACGTCGTTTGGTAGAAATCCACGTGCGGGTTCTGCAAAAAGCACCATTTGCATGCACATCTTGTGGTTTTGCAGAAAACTTCATACGCGTCTACCAAAAGATGCATGTGCATGCTTAAAACGCGTTTTCGCACAAATGCGTGCGCGGGTGCTAAAAATAGCAGCATCGGCATGCTTAGCACGTCGTTTGGTAGAAATCCACGTGCGCGTTCTGCAAAAAGCACAATTTGCATGCACATCTTGTGGTTTTGCAGAAAACTTCATCCGCGTCTACCAAAAGATGCATGTGCATGCTTAAAACGCGTTTTCGCACAAATGCGTGCGCGGGTGCTAAAAAGAGCAGCATCGGCATGCTTAGCACTTCGTTTGGTAGAAATCCACGTGCGCGTTCTGCCAAAAGCACCATTTGCATGCACATCTTGTGGTTTTGCAGAAAACTTCATCCGCGTCTACCAAAAGATGCATGTGCATGCTTAAAACGCGTTTTCGCACAAATCCGTGCGCGGGTGCTAAAAAGAGCAGCATCGGCATGCTTAGCACGTCGTTTGGTAGAAATCCACGTGCGCGTTCTGCAAAAAGCACCATTTGCATGCACATCTTGTGGTTTTGCAGAAAACTTCATCCGCGTCTACCAAAAGATGCATGTGCATGCTTAAAACGCGTTTTCGCACAATTGCGTGCGCGGGTGCTAAAAAGAGCAGCATCGGCATGCTTAGCACGTCGTTTGGTAGAAATCCACGAGCGCGTTCTGCAAAAAGCACCATTTGCATGCACATCTTGTGGTTTTGCAGAAAACTTCATCCGCGTCTACCAAAAGATGCATGTGCATGCTTAAAACGCGTTTTCGCACAAATGCGTGCGCGGGTGCTAAAAAGAGCAGCATCGGCATGCTTAGCACGTCGTTTGGTAGAAATCCACGTGCGCGTTCTGCCAAAAGCACCATTTGCATGCACATCTTGTGGTTTTGCAGAAAACTTCATCCGCGTCTACCAAAAGATGCATGTGCATGCTTAAAACACGTTTTCGCACAAATCCGTGCGCGGGTGCTAAAAAGAGCAGCATCGGCAAGCTTAGCACGTCGTTTGGTAGAAATCCACGTGCGCGTTCTGCAAAAAGCACCATTTGCATGCACATCTTGTGGTTTTGCAGAAAACTTCATCCGCGTCTACCAAAAGATGCATGTGCATGCTTAAAACGCGTTTTCGCACAAATGCGTGCGCGGGTGCTAAAAATAGCAGCATCGGCATGCTTAGCACGTCGTTTGGTAGAAATCCACGTGCGCGTTCTGCAAAAAGCACAATTTGCATGCACATCTTGTGGTTTTGCAGAAAACTTCATCCGCGTCTACCAAAAGATGCATGTGCATGCTTAAAACGCGTTTTCGCACAAATGCGTGCGCGGGTGCTAAAAAGAGCAGCATCGGCATGCTTAGCACGTCGTTTGGTAGAAATCCACGAGCGCGTTCTGCAAAAAGCACCATTTGCATGCACATCTTGTGGTTTTGCAGAAAACTTCATCCGCGTCTGCCAAAAGATGCATGTGCATGCTTAAAACGCGTTTTCGCACAAATCCGTGCGCGGGTGCTAAAAAGAGCAGCATCGGCATGCTTAGCACGTCGTTTGGTAGAAATCCACGTGCGCGTTCTGCAAAAAGCACCATTTGCATGCACATCTTGTGGTTTTGCAGAAAACTTCATCCGCGTCTACCAAAAGATGCATGTGCATGCTTAAAACGCGTTTTCGCACAAATGCGTGCGCGGGTGCTTAGAATAGCAGCATCGGCATGCTTAGCACGTCGTTTGGTAGAAATCCACGTGCGCGTTCTGCAAAAAGCACAATTTGCATGCACATCTTGTGGTTTTGCAGAAAACTTCATCCGCGTCTACCAAAAGATGCATGTGCATGCTTAAAACGCGTTTTCGCACAAATCCGTGCGCGGGTGCTAAAAAGAGCAGCATCGGCATGCTTAGCACGTCGTTTGGTAGAAATCCACGTGCGCGTTCTGCAAAAAGCACCATTTGCATGCACATCTTGTGGTTTTGCAGAAAACTTCATCCGCGTCTACCAAAAGATGCATGTGCATGCTTAAAACGCGTTCTCGCACAAATGCGTGCGCGGGTGCTAAAAAGAGCAGCATCGGCATGCTTAGCACGTCGTTTGGTAGAAATCCACGTGCGCGTTCTGCAAAAAGCACCATTTGCATGCACATCTTGTGGTTTTGCAGAAAACTTCATCCGCGTCTACCAAAAGATGCATGTGCATGCTTAAAACGCGTTTTCGCACAATTGCGTGCGCGGGTGCTAAAAAGAGCAGCATCGGCATGCTTAGCACGTCGTTTGGTAGAAATCCACGAGCGCGTTCTGCAAAAAGCACCATTTGCATGCACATCTTGTGGTTTTGCAGAAAACTTCATCCGCGTCTACCAAAAGATGCATGTGCATGCTTAAAACGCGTTTTCGCACAAATGCGTGCGCGGGTGCTAAAAAGAGCAGCATCGGCATGCTTAGCACGTCGTTTGGTAGAAATCCACGTGCGCGTTCTGCCAAAAGCACCATTTGCATGCACATCTTGTGGTTTTGCAGAAAACTTCATCCGCGTCTACCAAAAGATGCATGTGCATGCTTAAAACACGTTTTCGCACAAATCCGTGCGCGGGTGCTAAAAAGAGCAGCATCGGCAAGCTTAGCACGTCGTTTGGTAGAAATCCACGTGCGCGTTCTGCAAAAAGCACCATTTGCATGCACATATTGTGGTTTTGCAGAAAACTTCATCCGCGTCTACCAAAAGATGCATGTGCATGCTTAAAACGCGTTTTCGCACAAATGCGTGCGCGGGTGCTAAAAAGAGCAGCATCGGCATGCTTAGCACGTCGTTTGGTAGAAATCCACGTGCGCGTTCTGCAAAAAGCACCATTTGCATGCACATCTTGTGGTTTTGCAGAAAACTTCATCCGCGTCTACCAAAAGATGCATGTGCATGCTTAAAACGCGTTTTCGCACAAATGCGTGCGCGGGTGCTAAAAATAGCAGCATCGGCATGCTTAGCACGTCGTTTGGTAGAAATCCACGTGCGCGTTCTGCAAAAAGCACAATTTGCATGCACATCTTGTGGTTTTGCAGAAAACTTCATCCGCGTCTACCAAAAGATGCATGTGCATGCTTAAAACGCGTTTTCGCACAAATGCGTGCGCGGGTGCTAAAAAGAGCAGCATCGGCATGCTTAGCACGTCGTTTGGTAGAAATCCACGAGCGCGTTCTGCAAAAAGCACCATTTGCATGCACATCTTGTGGTTTTGCAGAAAACTTCATCCGCGTCTACCAAAAGATGCATGTGCATGCTTAAAACGCGTTTTCGCACAAATCCGTGCGCGGGTGCTAAAAAGAGCAGCATCGGCATGCTTAGCACGTCGTTTGGTAGAAATCCACGTGCGCGTTCTGCAAAAAGCACCATTTGCATGCACATCTTGTGGTTTTGCAGAAAACTTCATCCGCGTCTACCAAAAGATGCATGTGCATGCTTAAAACGCGTTTTCGCACAAATGCGTGCGCGGGTGCTTAGAATAGCAGCATCGGCATGCTTAGCACGTCGTTTGGTAGAAATCCACGTGCGCGTTCTGCAAAAAGCACAATTTGCATGCACATCTTGTGGTTTTGCAGAAAACTTCATCCGCGTCTACCAAAAGATGCATGTGCATGCTTAAAACGCGTTTTCGCACAAATCCGTGCGCGGGTGCTAAAAAGAGCAGCATCGGCATGCTTAGCACGTCGTTTGGTAGAAATCCACGTGCGCGTTCTGCAAAAAGCACCATTTGCATGCACATCTTGTGGTTTTGCAGAAAACTTCATCCGCGTCTACCAAAAGATGCATGTGCATGCTTAAAACGCGTTCTCGCACAAATGCGTGCGCGGGTGCTAAAAAGAGCAGCATCGGCATGCTTAGCACGTCGTTTGGTAGAAATCCACGTGCGCGTTCTGCAAAAAGCACCATTTGCATGCACATCTTGTGGTTTTGCAGAAAACTTCATCCGCGTCTACCAAAAGATGCATGTGCATGCTTAAAACGCGTTTTCGCACAAATGCGTGCGCGGGTGCTAAAAATAGCAGCATCGGCATGCTTAGCACGTCGTTTGGTAGAAATCCACGTGCGCGTTCTGCAAAAAGCACAATTTGCATGCACATCTTGTGGTTTTGCAGAAAACTTCATCCGCGTCTACCAAAAGATGCATGTGCATGCTTAAAACGCGTTTTCGCACAAATGCGTGCGCGGGTGCTAAAAAGAGCAGCATCGGCATGCTTAGCACGTCGTTTGGTAGAAATCCACGAGCGCGTTCTGGAAAAAGCACCATTTGCATGCACATCTTGTGGTTTTGCAGAAAACTTCATCCGCGTCTACCAAAAATGCATGTTCATGCTTAAAACGCGTTTTCGCACAAATCCGTGCGCGGGTGCTAAAAAGAGCAGCATCGGCATGCTTAGCACGTCGTTTGGTAGAAATCCACGTGCGCGTTCTGCAAAAAGCACCATTTGCATGCACATCTTGTGGTTTTGCAGAAAACTTCATCCGCGTCTACCAAAAGATGCATGTGCATGCTTAAAACGCGTTTTCGCACAAATGCGTGCGCGGGTGCTTAGAATAGCAGCATCGGCATGCTTAGCACGTCGTTTGGTAGAAATCCACGTGCGCGTTCTGCAAAAAGCACCATTTGCATGCACATCTTGTGGTTTTGCAGAAAACTTCATCCGCGTCTACCAAAAGATGCATGTGCATGCTTAAAACGCGTTTTCGCACAAATCCGTGCGCGGGTGCTAAAAAGAGCAGCATCGGCATGCTTAGCACGTCGTTTGGTAGAAATCCACGTGCGCGTTCTGCAAAAAGCACCATTTGCATGCACATCTTGTGGTTTTGCAGAAAACTTCATCCGCGTCTACCAAAAGATGCATGTGCATGCTTAAAACGCGTTTTCGCACAAATGCGTGCGCGGGTGCTAAAAAGAGCAGCATCGGCATGCTTAGCACGTCGTTTGGTAGAAATCCACGTGCGCGTTCTGCCAAAAGCACCATTTGCATGCACATCTTGTGGTTTTGCAGAAAACTTCATCCGCGTCTACCAAAAGATGCATGTGCATGCTTAAAACGCGTTTTCGCACAAATCCGTGCGCGGGTGCTAAAAAGAGCAGCATCGGCATGCTTAGCACGTCGTTTGGTAGAAATCCACGTGCGCGTTCTGCAAAAAGCACCATTTGCATGCACATCTTGTGGTTTTGCAGAAAACTTCATCCGCGTCTACGAAAAGATGCATGTGCATGCTTAAAACGCGTTTTCGCACAAATGCGTGCGCGGGTGCTTAGAATAGCAGCATCGGCATGCTTAGCACGTCGTTTGGTAGAAATCCACGTGCGCGTTCTGCAAAAAGCACCATTTGCATGCACATCTTGTGGTTTTGCAGAAAACTTCATCCGCGTCTACCAAAAGATGCATGTGCATGCTTAAAACGCGTTTTCGCACAAATGCGTGCGCGGGTGCTAAAAAGAGCAGCATCGGCATGCTTAGCACGTCGTTTGGTAGAAATCCACGTGCGCGTTCTGCCAAAAGCACCATTTGCATGCACATCTTGTGGTTTTGCAGAAAACTTCATCCGCGTCTACCAAAAGATGCATGTGCATGCTTAAAACGCGTTTTCGCACAAATCCGTGCGCGGGTGCTAAAAAGAGCAGCATCGGCATGCTTAGCACGTCGTTTGGTAGAAATCCACGTGCGCGTTCTGCAAAAAGCACCATTTGCATGCACATCTTGTGGTTTTGCAGAAAACTTCATCCGCGTCTACCAAAAGATGCATGTGCATGCTTAAAACGCGTTTTCGCACAAATCCGTGCGCGGGTGCTAAAAAGAGCAGCATCGGCATGCTTAGCACGTCGTTTGGTAGAAATCCACGTGCGCGTTCTGCCAAAAGCACCATTTGCATGCACATCTTGTGGTTTTGCAGAAAACTTCATCCGCGTCTACCAAAAGATGCATGTGCATGCTTAAAACGCGTTTTCGCACAAATGCGTGCGCGGGTGCTAAAAAGAGCAGCATCGGCATGCTTAGCACGTCGTTTGGTAGAAATCCACGTGCGCGTTCTGCCAAAAGCACCATTTGCATGCACATCTTGTGGTTTTGCAGAAAACTTCATCCGCGTCTACCAAAAGATGCATGTGCATGCTTAAAACACGTTTTCGCACAAATCCGTGCGCGGGTGCTAAAAAGAGCAGCATCGGCAAGCTTAGCACGTCGTTTGGTAGAAATCCACGTGCGCGTTCTGCAAAAAGCACCATTTGCATGCACATATTGTGGTTTTGCAGAAAACTTCATCCGCGTCTACCAAAAGATGCATGTGCATGCTTAAAACGCGTTTTCGCACAAATGCGTGCGCGGGTGCTAAAAAGAGCAGCATCGGCATGCTTAGCACGTCGTTTGGTAGAAATCCACGTGCGCGTTCTGCAAAAAGCACCATTTGCATGCACATCTTGTGGTTTTGCAGAAAACTTCATCCGCGTCTACCAAAAGATGCATGTGCATGCTTAAAACGCGTTTTCGCACAAATGCGTGCGCGGGTGCTAAAAATAGCAGCATCGGCATGCTTAGCACGTCGTTTGGTAGAAATCCACGTGCGCGTTCTGCAAAAAGCACAATTTGCATGCACATCTTGTGGTTTTGCAGAAAACTTCATCCGCGTCTACCAAAAGATGCATGTGCATGCTTAAAACGCGTTTTCGCACAAATGCGTGCGCGGGTGCTAAAAAGAGCAGCATCGGCATGCTTAGCACGTCGTTTGGTAGAAATCCACGAGCGCGTTCTGCAAAAAGCACCATTTGCATGCACATCTTGTGGTTTTGCAGAAAACTTCATCCGCGTCTACCAAAAGATGCATGTGCATGCTTAAAACGCGTTTTCGCACAAATCCGTGCGCGGGTGCTAAAAAGAGCAGCATCGGCATGCTTAGCACGTCGTTTGGTAGAAATCCACGTGCGCGTTCTGCAAAAAGCACCATTTGCATGCACATCTTGTGGTTTTGCAGAAAACTTCATCCGCGTCTACCAAAAGATGCATGTGCATGCTTAAAACGCGTTTTCGCACAAATGCGTGCGCGGGTGCTTAGAATAGCAGCATCGGCATGCTTAGCACGTCGTTTGGTAGAAATCCACGTGCGCGTTCTGCAAAAAGCACAATTTGCATGCACATCTTGTGGTTTTGCAGAAAACTTCATCCGCGTCTACCAAAAGATGCATGTGCATGCTTAAAACGCGTTTTCGCACAAATCCGTGCGCGGGTGCTAAAAAGAGCAGCATCGGCATGCTTAGCACGTCGTTTGGTAGAAATCCACGTGCGCGTTCTGCAAAAAGCACCATTTGCATGCACATCTTGTGGTTTTGCAGAAAACTTCATCCGCGTCTACCAAAAGATGCATGTGCATGCTTAAAACGCGTTTTCGCACAAATGCGTGCGCGGGTGCTGAAAAGAGCAGCATCGGCATGCTTAGCACGTCGTTTGGTAGAAATCCACGTGCGCGTTCTGCCAAAAGCACCATTTGCATGCACATCTTGTGGTTTTGCAGAAAACTTCATCCGCGTCTACCAAAAGATGCATGTGCATGTTAAAACGCGTTCTCGCACAAATGCGTGCGCGGGTGCTAAAAAGAGCAGCATCGGCATGCTTAGCACGTCGTTTGGTAGAAATCCACGTGCGCGTTCTGCAAAAAGCACCATTTGCATGCACATCTTGTGGTTTTGCAGAAAACTTCATCCGCGTCTACCAAAAGATGCATGTGCATGCTTAAAACGCGTTTTCGCACAAATGCGTGCGCGGGTGCTAAAAATAGCAGCATCGGCATGCTTAGCACGTCGTTTGGTAGAAATCCACGTGCGCGTTCTGCAAAAAGCACAATTTGCATGCACATCTTGTGGTTTTGCAGAAAACTTCATCCGCGTCTACCAAAAGATGCATGTGCATGCTTAAAACGCGTTTTCGAACAAATGCGTGCGCGGGTGCTAAAAAGAGCAGCATCGGCATGCTTAGCACGTCGTTTGGTAGAAATCCACGAGCGCGTTCTGCAAAAAGCACCATTTGCATGCACATCTTGTGGTTTTGCAGAAAACTTCATCCGCGTCTACCAAAAGATGCATGTGCATGCTTAAAACGCGTTTTCGCACAAATCCGTGCGCGGGTGCTAAAAAGAGCAGCATCGGCATGCTTAGCACGTCGTTTGGTAGAAATCCACGTGCGCGTTCTGCAAAAAGCACCATTTGCATGCACATCTTGTGGTTTTGCAGAAAACTTCATCCGCGTCTACCAAAAGATGCATGTGCATGCTTAAAACGCGTTTTCGCACAAATGCGTGCGCGGGTGCTTAGAATAGCAGCATCGGCATGCTTAGCACGTCGTTTGGTAGAAATCCACGTGCGCGTTCTGCAAAAAGCACCATTTGCATGCACATCTTGTGGTTTTGCAGAAAACTTCATCCGCGTCTACCAAAAGATGCATGTGCATGCTTAAAACGCGTTTTCGCACAAATCCGTGCGCGGGTGCTAAAAAGAGCAGCATCGGCATGCTTAGCACGTCGTTTGGTAGAAATCCACGTGCGCGTTCTGCCAAAAGCACCATTTGCATGCACATCTTGTGGTTTTGCAGAAAACTTCATCCGCGTCTACCAAAAGATGCATGTGCATGCTTAAAACGCGTTTTCGCACAAATCCGTGCGCGGGTGCTAAAAAGAGCAGCATCGGCATGCTTAGCACGTCGTTTGGTAGAAATCCACGTGCGCGTTCTGCAAAAAGCACCATTTGCATGCACATCTTGTGGTTTTGCAGAAAACTTCATCCGCGTCTACGAAAAGATGCATGTGCATGCTTAAAACGCGTTTTCGCACAAATGCGTGCGCGGGTGCTTAGAATAGCAGCATCGGCATGCTTAGCACGTCGTTTGGTAGAAATCCACGTGCGCGTTCTGCAAAAAGCACCATTTGCATGCACATCTTGTGGTTTTGCAGAAAACTTCATCCGCGTCTACCAAAAGATGCATGTGCATGCTTAAAACGCGTTTTCGCACAAATGCGTGCGCGGGTGCTAAAAAGAGCAGCATCGGCATGCTTAGCACGTCGTTTGGTAGAAATCCACGTGCGCGTTCTGCCAAAAGCACCATTTGCATGCACATCTTGTGGTTTTGCAGAAAACTTCATCCGCGTCTACCAAAAGATGCATGTGCATGCTTAAAACGCGTTTTCGCACAAATCCGTGCGCGGGTGCTAAAAAGAGCAGCATCGGCATGCTTAGCACGTCGTTTGGTAGAAATCCACGTGCGCGTTCTGCAAAAAGCACCATTTGCATGCACATCTTGTGGTTTTGCAGAAAACTTCATCCGCGTCTACCAAAAGATGCATGTGCATGCTTAAAACGCGTTTTCGCACAAATGCGTGCACGGGTGCTAAAAAGAGCAGCATCGGCATGCTTAGCACGTCGTTTGGTAGAAATCCACGTGCGCGTTCTGCCAAAAGCACCATTTGCATGCACATCTTGTGGTTTTGCAGAAAACTTCATCCGCGTCTACCAAAAGATGCATGTGCATGCTTAAAACGCGTTTTCGCACAAATCCGTGCGCGGGTGCTAAAAAGAGCAGCATCGGCAAGCGTAGCACGTCGTTTGGTAGAAATCCACGTGCGCGTTCTGCAAAAAGCACCATTTGCATGAACATTTTGTGGTTTTGCAGAAAACTTCATCCGCGTCTACCAAAAGATGCATGTGCATAATGCGTGCGCGGGTGCTAAAAAGAGCAGCATCGGCATGCTTAGCACGTCGTTTGGTAGAAATCCACGTGCGCGTTCTGCAAAAAGCACCATTTGCATGCACATCTTGTGGTTTTGCAGAAAACTTCATCCGCGTCTACCAAAAGAAGCATGTGCATGCTTAAAACGCGTTTTCGCACAAATGCGTGCGCGGGTGCTAAAAAGAGCAGCATCGGCATGCTTAGCACGTCGTTTGGTAGAAATCCACGAGCGCGTTCTGCAAAAAGCACCATTTGCATGCACATCTTGTGGTTTTGCAGAAAACTTCATCCGCGTCTACCAAAAGATGCATGTGCATGCTTAAAACGCGTTTTCGCACAAATGCGTGCGCGGGTGCTAAAAAGAGCAGCATCGGCATGCTTAGCACGTCGTTTGGTAGAAATCCACGTGCGCGTTCTGCAAAAAGCACCATTTGCATGCACATCTTGTGGTTTTGCAGAAAACTTCATCCGCGTCTACCAAAAGATGCATGTGCATGCTTAAAACGCGTTTTCGCACAAATGCGTGCGCGGGTGCTAAAAAGAGCAGCATCGGCATGCTTAGCACGTCGTTTGGTAGAAATCCACGTGCGCGTTCTGCCAAAAGCACCATTTGCATGCACATCTTGTGGTTTTGCAGAAAACTTCATCCGCGTCTACCAAAAGATGCATGTGCATGCTTAAAACGCGTTTTCGCACAAATCCGTGCGCGGGTGCTAAAAAGAGCAGCATCGGCATGCTTAGCACGTCGTTTGGTAGAAATCCACGTGCGCGTTCTGCCAAAAGCACCATTTGCATGCACATCTTGTGGTTTTGCAGAAAACTTCATGCGCGTCTACCAAAAGATGCATGTGCATGCTTAAAACGCGTTTTCGCACAAATCCGTGCGCGGGTGCTAAAAAGAGCAGCATCGGCAAGCGTAGCACGTCGTTTGGTAGAAATCCACGTGCGCGTTCTGCAAAAAGCACCATTTGCATGAACATCTTGTGGTTTTGCAGAAAACTTCATCCGCGTCTACCAAAAGATGCATGTGCATGCTTAAAACACGTTCTCGCACAAATGCGTGCGCGGGTGCTAAAAAGAGCAGCATCGGCATGCTTAGCACGTCGTTTGGTAGAAATCCACGTGCGCGTTCTGCCAAAAGCACCATTTGCATGCACATATTGTGGTTTTGCAGAAAACTTCATCCGCGTCTACCAAAAGATGCATGTGCATGCTTAAAACGCGTTTTCGCACAAATCCGTGCGCGGGTGCTAAAAAGAGCAGCATCGGCATGCTTAGCACGTCGTTTGGTAGAAATCCACGTGCGCGTTCTGCAAAAAGCACCATTTGCATGCACATCTTGTGGTTTTGCAGAAAACTTCATCCGCGTCTACCAAAAGATGCATGTGCATGCTTAAAACGCGTTTTCGCACAAATGCGTGCGCGGGTGCTAAAAAGAGCAGCATCGGCATGCTCAGCACGTCGTTTGGTAGAAATCCACGAGCGCGTTCTGCAAAAAGCACCATTTGCATGCACATCTTGTGCTTTTGCAGAAAACTTCATCCGCGTCTACCAAAAGATGCATGTGCATGCTTAAAACGCGTTTTCGCACAAATGCGTGCGCGGGTGCTAAAAAGAGCAGCATCGGCATGCTTAGCACGTCGTTTGGTAGAAATCCACGTGCGCGTTCTGCAAAAAGCACCATTTGCATGCACATCTTGTGGTTTTGCAGAAAACTTCATCCGCGTCTACCAAAAGATGCATGTGCATGCTTAAAACGCGTTTTCGCACAAATCCGTGCGCGGGTGCTAAAAAGAGCAGCATCGGCATGCTTAGCACGTCGTTTGGTAGAAATCCACGTGCGCGTTCTGCAAAAAGCACCATTTGCATGCACATCTTGTGGTTTTGCAGAAAACTTCATCCGCGTCTACCAAAAGATGCATGTGCATGCTTAAAACGCGTTTTCGCACAAATGCGTGCGCGGGTGCTAAAAAGAGCAGCATCGGCATGCTCAGCACGTCGTTTGGTAGAAATCCACGAGCGCGTTCTGCAAAAAGCACCATTTGCATGCACATCTTGTGCTTTTGCAGAAAACTTCATCCGCGTCTACCAAAAGATGCATGTGCATGCTTAAAACGCGTTTTCGCACAAATGCGTGCGCGGGTGCTAAAAAGAGCAGCATCGGCATGCTTAGCACGTCGTTTGGTAGAAATCCACGTGCGCGTTCTGCAAAAAGCACCATTTGCATGCACATCTTGTGGTTTTGCAGAAAACTTCATCCGCGTCTACCAAAAGATGCATGTGCATGCTTAAAACGCGTTTTCGCACAAATGCGTGCGCGGGTGCTAAAAATAGCAGCATCGGCATGCTTAGCACGTCGTTTGGTAGAAATCCACGTGCGCGTTCTGCAAAAAGCACCATTTGCATGCACATCTTGTGGTTTTGCAGAAAACTTCATCCGCGTCTACCAAAAGATGCATGTGCATGCTTAAAACGCGTTTTCGCACAAATGCGTGCGCGGGTGCTAAAAAGAGCAGCATCGGCATGCTTAGCACGTCGTTTGGTAGAAATCCACGTGCGCGTTCTGCCAAAAGCACCATTTGCATGCACATCTTGTGGTGTTGCAGAAAACTTCATCCGCGTCTACAAAAAGATGCATGTGCATGCTTAAAACGCGTTTTCGCACAAATCCGTGCGCGGGTGCTAAAAAGAGCAGCATCGGCATGCTTAGCACGTCGTTTGGTAGAAATCCACGTGCCCGTTCTGCAAAAAGCACCATTTGCATGCACATCTTGTGGTTTTGCAGAAAACTTCATCCGCGTCTACCAAAAGAAGCATGTGCATGCTTAAAACGCGTTTTCGCACAAATGCGTGCGCGGGTGCTAAAAAGAGCAGCATCGGCATGCTTAGCACGTCGTTTGGTAGAAATCCAGGAGCGCGTTCTGCAAAAAGCACCATTTGCATTCACATCTTGTGGTTTTGCAGAAAACTTCATCCGCGTCTACCAAAAGATGCATGTGCATGCTTAAAACGCGTTTTCGCACAAATGCGTGCGCGGGTGCTAAAAAGAGCAGCATCGGCATGCTTAGCACGTCGTTTGGTAGAAATCCACGTGCGCGTTCTGCAAAAAGCACCATTTGCATGCACATCTTGTGGTTTTGCAGAAAACTTCATCCGCGTCTACCAAAAGATGCATGTGCATGATTAAAACGCGTTTTCGCACAAATGCGTGCGCGGGTGCTAAAAAGAGCAGCATCGGCATGCTTAGCACGTCGTTTGGTAGAAATCCACGTGCGCGTTCTGCCAAAAACACCATTTGCATGCACATCTTGTGGTTTTGCAGAAAACTTCATCCGCGTCTACCAAAAGATGCATGTGCATGCTTAAAACGCGTTTTCGCACAAATCCGTGCGCGGGTGCTAAAAAGAGCAGCATCGGCATGCTTAGCACGTCGTTTGGTAGAAATCCACGTGCGCGTTCTGCCAAAAGCACCATTTGCATGCACATCTTGTGGTTTTGCAGAAAACTTCATGCGCGTCTACCAAAAGATGCATGTGCATGCTTAAAACGCGTTTTCGCACAAATCCGTGCGCGGGTGTTAAAAAGAGCAGCATCGGCAAGCGTAGCACGTCGTTTGGTAGAAATCCACGTGCGCGTTCTGCAAAAAGCACCATTTGCATGAACATCTTGTGGTTTTGCAGAAAACTTCATCCGCGTCTACCAAAAGATGCATGTGCATGCTTAAAACACGTTTTCGCACAAATGCGTGCGCGGGTGCTAAAAAGAGCAGCATCGGCATGCTTAGCACGTCGTTTGGTAGAAATCCACGTGCGCGTTCTGCCAAAAGCACCATTTGCATGCACATATTGTGGTTTTGCAGAAAACTTCATCCGCGTCTACCAAAAGATGCATGTGCATGCTTAAAACGCGTTTTCGCACAAATCCGTGCGCGGGTGCTAAAAAGAGCAGCATCGGCATGCTTAGCACGTCGTTTGGTAGAAATCCACGTGCGCGTTCTGCAAAAAGCACCATTTGCATGCACATCTTGTGGTTTTGCAGAAAACTTCATCCGCGTCTACCAAAAGATGCATGTGCATGCTTAAAACGCGTTTTCGCACAAATGCGTGCGCGGGTGCTAAAAAGAGCAGCATCGGCATGCTCAGCACGTCGTTTGGTAGAAATCCACGAGCGCGTTCTGCAAAAAGCACCATTTGCATGCACATCTTGTGGTTTTGCAGAAAACTTCATCCGCGTCTACCAAAAGATGCATGTGCATGCTTAAAACGCGTTTTCGCACAAATGCGTGCGCGGGTGCTAAAAAGAGCAGCATCGGCATGCTTAGCACGTCGTTTGGTAGAAATCCACGTGCGCGTTCTGCAAAAAGCACCATTTGCATGCACATCTTGTGGTTTTGCAGAAAACTTCATCCGCGTCTACCAAAAGATGCATGTGCATGCTTAAAACGCGTTTTCGCACAAATGCGTGCGCGGGTGCTAAAAATAGCAGCATCGGCATGCTTAGCACGTCGTTTGGTAGAAATCCACGTGCGCGTTCTGCAAAAAGCACCATTTGCATGCACATCTTGTGGTTTTGCAGAAAACTTCATCCGCGTCTACCAAAAGATGCATGTGCATGCTTAAAACGCGTTTTCGCACAAATGCGTGCGCGGGTGCTAAAAAGAGCAGCATCGGCATGCTTAGCACGTCGTTTGGTAGAAATCCACGTGCGCGTTCTGCCAAAAGCACCATTTGCATGCACATCTTGTGGTGTTGCAGAAAACTTCATCCGCGTCTACAAAAAGATGCATGTGCATGCTTAAAACGCGTTTTCGCACAAATCCGTGCGCGGGTGCTAAAAAGAGCAGCATCGGCATGCTTAGCACGTCGTTTGGTAGAAATCCACGAGCGCGTTCTGCAAAAAGCACCATTTGCATGCACATCTTGTGGTTTTGCAGAAAACTTCATCCGCGTCTACCAAAAGATGCATGTGCATGCTTAAAACGCGTTTTCGCACAAATGCGTGCGCGGGTGCTAAAAAGAGCAGCATCGGCATGCTTAGCACGTCGTTTGGTAGAAATCCACGAGCGCGTTCTGCAAAAAGCACCATTTGCATGCACATCTTGTGGTTTTGCAGAAAACTTCATCCGCGTCTACCAAAAGATGCATGTGCATGCTTAAAACGCGTTTTCGCACAAATCCGTGCGCGGGTGCTAAAAAGAGCAGCATCGGCATGCTTAGCACGTCGTTTTGCGAGAAATCCACGTGCGCGTTCTGCAAAAAGCACCATTTGCATGCACATCTTGTTGTTTTGCAGAAAACTTCATCCGCGTCTACCAAAAGATGCATGTGCATGCTTAAAACGCGTTTTCGCACAAATGCGTGCGCGGGTGCTAAAAAGAGCAGCATCGGCATGCTTAGCACGTCGTTTGGTAGAAATTCGCGTGCGCGTTCTGCCAAAAGCACCATTTGCATGCACATCTTGTGGTTTTGCAGAAAACTTCATCCGCGTCTACCAAAAGATGCATGTGCATGCTTAAAACGCGTTTTCGCACAAATGCGTGCGCGGGTGCTAAAAAGAGCAGCATCGGCATGCTTAGCACGTCGTTAGGTAGAAATCCACGTGCGCGTTCTGCAAAAAGCACCATTTGCATGCACATCTTGTGGTTTTGCAGAAAACTTCATCCGCGTCTACCAAAAGATGCATGTGCATGCTTAAAACGCGTTTTCGCACAATTGCGTGCGCGGGTGCTAAAAAGAGCAGCATCGGCATGCTTAGCACGTCGTTTGGTAGAAATCCACGTGCGCGTTCTGCAAAAAGCACCATTTGCATGCACATCTTGTGGTTTTGCAGAAAACTTCATCCGCGTCTACCAAAAGATGCATGTGCATGCTTAAAACGCGTTTTCGCACAAATCCGTGCGCGGGTGCTAAAAAGAGCAGCATCGGCATGCTTAGCACGTCGTTTGGTAGAAATCCACGTGCGCGTTCTGCAAAAAGCACCATTTGCATGCACATCTTGTTGTTTTGCAGAAAACTTCATCCGCGTCTACCAAAAGATGCATGTGCATGCTTAAAAGGCGTTTTCGCACAAATGCGTGCGCGGGTGCTAAAAAGAGCAGCATCGGCATGCTTAGCACGTCCTTTGGTAGAAATTCACGTGCGCGTTCTGCCAAAAGCACCATTTGCATGCACATCTTGTGGTTTTGCAGAAAACTTCATCCGCGTCTACCAAAAGATGCATGTGCTTGCTTAAAACGCGTTTTCGCACAAATGCGTGCGCGGGTGCTAAAAAGAGCAGCATCGGCATGCTTAGCACGTCGTTAGGTAGAAATCCACGTGCGCGTTCTGCAAAAAGCAGCATTTGCATGCACATCTTGTGGTTTTGCAGAAAACTTCATCCGCGTCTACCAAAAGATGCATGTGCATGCTTAAAACGCGTTTTCGCACAATTGCGTGCGCGGGTGCTAAAAAGAGCAGCATCGGCATGCTTAGCACGTCGTTTGGTAGAAATCCACGTGCGCGTTCTGCAAAAAGCACCATTTGCATGCACATCTTGTGGTTTTGCAGAAAACTTCATCCGCGTCTACCAAAAGATGCATGTGCATGCTTAAAACGCGTTTTCGCACAAATGCGTGCGCGGGTGCTAAAAATAGCAGCATCGGCATGCTTAGCACGTCGTTTGGTAGAAATCCACGTGCGCGTTCTGCAAAAAGCACAATTTGCATGCACATCTTGTGGTTTGCAGAAAACTTCATCCGGGTCTACCAAAAGATGCATGTGCATGCTTAAAACGCGTTTTCGCACAAATGCGTGCGCGGGTGCTAAAAAGAGCAGCATCGGCATGCTTAGCACGTCGTTTGGTAGAAATCCACGTGCGCGTTCTGCCAAAAGCACCATTTGCATGCACATCTTGTGGTTTTGCAGAAAACTTCATCCGCGTCTACCAAAAGATGCATGTGCATGCTTAAAACGCGTTTTCGCACAAATCCGTGCGCGGGTGCTAAAAAGAGCAGCATCGGCATGCTTAGCACGTCGTTTGGTAGAAATCCACGTGCGCGTTCTGCAAAAAGCACCATTTGCATGCACATCTTGTGGTTTTGCAGAAAACTTCATCCGCGTCTACCAAAAGATGCATGTGCATGCTTAAAACGCGTTTTCGCACAATTGCGTGCGCGGGTGCTAAAAAGAGCAGCATCGGCATGCTTAGCACGTCGTTTGGTAGAAATCCACGAGCGCGTTCTGCAAAAAGCACCATTTGCATGCACATCTTGTGGTTTTGCAGAAAACTTCATCCGCGTCTACCAAAAGATGCATGTGCATGCTTAAAACGCGTTTTCGCACAAATGCGTGCGCGGGTGCTAAAAAGAGCAGCATCGGCATGCTTAGCACGTCGTTTGGTAGAAATCCACGTGCGCGTTCTGCCAAAAGCACCATTTGCATGCACATCTTGTGGTTTTGCAGAAAACTTCATCCGCGTCTACCAAAAGATGCATGTGCATGCTTAAAACGCGTTTTCGCACAAATCCGTGCGCGGGTGCTAAAAAGAGCAGCATCGGCATGCTTAGCACGTCGTTTGGTAGAAATCCACGTGCGCGTTCTGCCAAAAGCACCATTTGCATGCACATCTTGTGGTTTTGCAGAAAACTTCATGCGCGTCTACCAAAAGATGCATGTGCATGCTTAAAACGCGTTTTCGCACAAATCCGTGCGCGGGTGCTAAAAAGAGCAGCATCGGCAAGCGTAGCACGTCGTTTGGTAGAAATCCACGTGCGCGTTCTGCAAAAAGCACCATTTGCATGAACATCTTGTGGTTTTGCAGAAAACTTCATGCGCGTCTACCAAAAGATGCATGTGCATGCTTAAAACGCGTTTTCGCACAAATCCGTGCGCGGGTGCTAAAAAGAGCAGCATCGGCAAGCGTAGCACGTCGTTTGGTAGAAATCCACGTGCGCGTTCTGCAAAAAGCACCATTTGCATGAACATCTTGTGGTTTTGCAGAAAACTTCATCCGCGTCTACCAAAAGATGCATGTGCATGCTTAAAACACGTTTTCGCACAAATGCGTGCGCGGGTGCTAAAAAGAGCAGCATCGGCATGCTTAGCACGTCGTTTGGTAGAAATCCACGTGCGCGTTCTGCAAAAAGCACCATTTGCATGCACATCTTGTGGTTTTGCAGAAAACTTCATCCGCGTCTACCAAAAGATGCATGTGCATGCTTAAAACGCGTTTTCGCACAAATGCGTGCGCGGGTGCTAAAAAGAGCAGCATCGGCATGCTTAGCACGTCGTTTGGTAGAAATCCCACGTGCGCGTTCTGCAAAAAGCACCATTTGCATGCACATCTTGTGGTTTTGCAGAAAACTTCATCCGCGTCTACCAAAAGATGCATGTGCATGATTAAAACGCGTTTTCGCACAAATGCGTGCGCGGGTGCTAAAAAGAGCAGCATCGGCATGCTTAGCACGTCGTTTGGTAGAAATCCACGTGCGCGTTCTGCCAAAAACACCATTTGCATGCACATCTTGTGGTTTTGCAGAAAACTTCATCCGCGTCTACCAAAAGATGCATGTGCATGCTTAAAACGCGTTTTCGCACAAATCCGTGCGCGGGTGCTAAAAAGAGCAGCATCGGCATGCTTAGCACGTCGTTTGGTAGAAATCCACGTGCGCGTTCTGCCAAAAGCACCATTTGCATGCACATCTTGTGGTTTTGCAGAAAACTTCATGCGCGTCTACCAAAAGATGCATGTGCATGCTTAAAACGCGTTTTCGCACAAATCCGTGCGCGGGTGTTAAAAAGAGCAGCATCGGCAAGCGTAGCACGTCGTTTGGTAGAAATCCACGTGCGCGTTCTGCAAAAAGCACCATTTGCATGAACATCTTGTGGTTTTGCAGAAAACTTCATCCGCGTCTACCAAAAGATGCATGTGCATGCTTAAAACACGTTTTCGCACAAATGCGTGCGCGGGTGCTAAAAAGAGCAGCATCGGCATGCTTAGCACGTCGTTTGGTAGAAATCCACGTGCGCGTTCTGCCAAAAGCACCATTTGCATGCACATATTGTGGTTTTGCAGAAAACTTCATCCGCGTCTACCAAAAGATGCATGTGCATGCTTAAAACGCGTTTTCGCACAAATCCGTGCGCGGGTGCTAAAAAGAGCAGCATCGGCATGCTTAGCACGTCGTTTGGTAGAAATCCACGTGCGCGTTCTGCAAAAAGCACCATTTGCATGCACATCTTGTGGTTTTGCAGAAAACTTCATCCGCGTCTACCAAAAGATGCATGTGCATGCTTAAAACGCGTTTTCGCACAAATGCGTGCGCGGGTGCTAAAAAGAGCAGCATCGGCATGCTCAGCACGTCGTTTGGTAGAAATCCACGAGCGCGTTCTGCAAAAAGCACCATTTGCATGCACATCTTGTGGTTTTGCAGAAAACTTCATCCGCGTCTACCAAAAGATGCATGTGCATGCTTAAAACGCGTTTTCGCACAAATGCGTGCGCGGGTGCTAAAAAGAGCAGCATCGGCATGCTTAGCACGTCGTTTGGTAGAAATCCACGTGCGCGTTCTGCAAAAAGCACCATTTGCATGCACATCTTGTGGTTTTGCAGAAAACTTCATCCGCGTCTACCAAAAGATGCATGTGCATGCTTAAAACGCGTTTTCGCACAAATGCGTGCGCGGGTGCTAAAAATAGCAGCATCGGCATGCTTAGCACGTCGTTTGGTAGAAATCCACGTGCGCGTTCTGCAAAAAGCACCATTTGCATGCACATCTTGTGGTTTTGCAGAAAACTTCATCCGCGTCTACCAAAAGATGCATGTGCATGCTTAAAACGCGTTTTCGCACAAATGCGTGCGCGGGTGCTAAAAAGAGCAGCATCGGCATGCTTAGCACGTCGTTTGGTAGAAATCCACGTGCGCGTTCTGCCAAAAGCACCATTTGCATGCACATCTTGTGGTGTTGCAGAAAACTTCATCCGCGTCTACAAAAAGATGCATGTGCATGCTTAAAACGCGTTTTCGCACAAATCCGTGCGCGGGTGCTAAAAAGAGCAGCATCGGCATGCTTAGCACGTCGTTTGGTAGAAATCCACGAGCGCGTTCTGCAAAAAGCACCATTTGCATGCACATCTTGTGGTTTTGCAGAAAACTTCATCCGCGTCTACCAAAAGATGCATGTGCATGCTTAAAACGCGTTTTCGCACAAATGCGTGCGCGGGTGCTAAAAAGAGCAGCATCGGCATGCTTAGCACGTCGTTTGGTAGAAATCCACGAGCGCGTTCTGCAAAAAGCACCATTTGCATGCACATCTTGTGGTTTTGCAGAAAACTTCATCCGCGTCTACCAAAAGATGCATGTGCATGCTTAAAACGCGTTTTCGCACAAATCCGTGCGCGGGTGCTAAAAAGAGCAGCATCGGCATGCTTAGCACGTCGTTTTGCGAGAAATCCACGTGCGCGTTCTGCAAAAAGCACCATTTGCATGCACATCTTGTTGTTTTGCAGAAAACTTCATCCGCGTCTACCAAAAGATGCATGTGCATGCTTAAAACGCGTTTTCGCACAAATGCGTGCGCGGGTGCTAAAAAGAGCAGCATCGGCATGCTTAGCACGTCGTTTGGTAGAAATTCGCGTGCGCGTTCTGCCAAAAGCACCATTTGCATGCACATCTTGTGGTTTTGCAGAAAACTTCATCCGCGTCTACCAAAAGATGCATGTGCATGCTTAAAACGCGTTTTCGCACAAATGCGTGCGCGGGTGCTAAAAAGAGCAGCATCGGCATGCTTAGCACGTCGTTAGGTAGAAATCCACGTGCGCGTTCTGCAAAAAGCACCATTTGCATGCACATCTTGTGGTTTTGCAGAAAACTTCATCCGCGTCTACCAAAAGATGCATGTGCATGCTTAAAACGCGTTTTCGCACAATTGCGTGCGCGGGTGCTAAAAAGAGCAGCATCGGCATGCTTAGCACGTCGTTTGGTAGAAATCCACGTGCGCGTTCTGCAAAAAGCACCATTTGCATGCACATCTTGTGGTTTTGCAGAAAACTTCATCCGCGTCTACCAAAAGATGCATGTGCATGCTTAAAACGCGTTTTCGCACAAATCCGTGCGCGGGTGCTAAAAAGAGCAGCATCGGCATGCTTAGCACGTCGTTTGGTAGAAATCCACGTGCGCGTTCTGCAAAAAGCACCATTTGCATGCACATCTTGTTGTTTTGCAGAAAACTTCATCCGCGTCTACCAAAAGATGCATGTGCATGCTTAAAAGGCGTTTTCGCACAAATGCGTGCGCGGGTGCTAAAAAGAGCAGCATCGGCATGCTTAGCACGTCCTTTGGTAGAAATTCACGTGCGCGTTCTGCCAAAAGCACCATTTGCATGCACATCTTGTGGTTTTGCAGAAAACTTCATCCGCGTCTACCAAAAGATGCATGTGCTTGCTTAAAACGCGTTTTCGCACAAATGCGTGCGCGGGTGCTAAAAAGAGCAGCATCGGCATGCTTAGCACGTCGTTAGGTAGAAATCCACGTGCGCGTTCTGCAAAAAGCACCATTTGCATGCACATCTTGTGGTTTTGCAGAAAACTTCATCCGCGTCTACCAAAAGATGCATGTGCATGCTTAAAACGCGTTTTCGCACAAATCCGTGCGCGGGTGCTAAAAATAGCAGCATCGGCATGCTTAGCACGTCGTTTGGTAGAAATCCACGTGCGCGTTCTGCAAAAAGCACCATTTGCATGCACATCTTGTGGTTTTGCAGAAAACTTCATCCGCGTCTACCAAAAGATGCATGTGCATGCTTAAAACGCGTTTTCGCACAAATGCGTGCGCGGGTGCTAAAAATAGCAGCATCGGCATGCTTAGCACGTCGTTTGGTAGAAATCCACGTGCGCGTTCTGCAAAAAGCACCATTTGCATGCACATCTTGTGGTTTTGCAGAAAACTTCATCCGCGTCTACCAAAATATGCATGTGCATGCTTAAAACGCGTTTTCGCACAAATGCGTGCGTGGGTGCTAAAAAGAGCAGCATCGGCATGCTTAGCACGTCGTTTGGTCGAAATCCACGTGCGCGTTCTGCCAAAAGCACCATTTGCATGCACATCTTGTGGTTTTGCAGAAAACTTCATCCGCGTCTACCAAAAGATGCATGTGCATGCTTAAAACGCGTTTTCGCACAAATCCGTGCGCGGGTGCTAAAAAGAGCCGCATCGGCATGCTTAGCACGTCGTTTGGTAGAAATCCACGTGCGCGTTCTGCAAAAAGCACCATTTGCATGCACGTCTTGTGGTTTTGCAGAAAACTTCATCCGCGTCTACCAAAAGATGCATGGGCATGCTTAAAACGCGTTTTCGCACAAATGCGTGCGCGGGTGCTAAAAAGAGCAGCATCGGCATGCTTAGCACGTCGTTTGGTAGAAATCCACGTGCGCGTTCTGCCAAAAGCACCATTTGCATGCACATCTTGTGGTTTTGCAGAAAACTTCATCCGCGTCTACCAAAAGATGCATGTGCATGCTTAAAACGCGTTTTCGCACAAATCCGCGCGCGGGTGCTAAAAATAGCAGCATCGGCATGCTTAGCACGTCGTTTGGTAGAAATCCACGTGCGCGTTCTGCAAAAAGCACCATTTGCATGCACATCTTGTGGTTTTGCAGAAAACTTCATCCGCGTCTACCAAAATATGCATGTGCATGCTTAAAACGCGTTTTCGCACAAATGCGTGCGTGGGTGCTAAAAAGAGCAGCATCGGCATGCTTAGCACGTCGTTTGGTCGAAATCCACGTGCGCGTTCTGCCAAAAGCACCATTTGCATGCACATCTCGTGGTTTTGCAGAAAACTTCATCCGCGTCTACCAAAAGATGCATGTGCATGCTTAAAACGCGTTTTCGCACAAATCCGTGCGCGGGTGCTAAAAAGAGCCGCATCGGCATGCTTAGCACGTCGTTTGGTAGAAATCCACGTGCGCGTTCTGCAAAAAGCACCATTTGCATGCACGTCTTGTGGTTTTGCAGAAAACTTCATCCGCGTCTACCAAAAGATGCATGGGCATGCTTAAAACGCGTTTTCGCACAAATGCGTGCGCGGGTGCTAAAAAGAGCAGCATCGGCATGCTTAGCACGTCGTTTGGTAGAAATCCACGTGCGCGTTCTGCCAAAAGCACCATTTGCATGCACATCTTGTGGTTTTGCAGAAAACTTCATCCGCGTCTACCAAAAGATGCATGTGCATGCTTAAAACGCGTTTTCGCACAAATGCGTGCGCGGGTGCTAAAAAGAGCAGCATCGGCATGCTTAGCACGTCGTTTGATAGACATCCACGTGCGCGTTCTGCCAAAAGCACCATTTGCATGCACATCTTGTGGTTTTGCAGAAAACTTCATCCGCGTCTACCAAAAGATGCATGTGCATGCTTAAAACGCGTTTTCGCACAAATCCGTGCGCGGGTGCTAAAAAGAGCAGCATCGGCATGCTTAGCACGTCGTTTGGTAGAAATCCACGTGCGCGTTCTGCCAAAAGCACCATTTGCATGCACATCTTGTGGTTTTGCAGAAAACTTCATCCGCGTCTACCAAAAGATGCATGTGCATGCTTAAAACGCGTTTTCGCACAAATGCGTGCGCGGGTGCTAAAAAGAGCAGCATCGGCATGCTTAGCACGTCGTTTGGTAGAAATCCACGTGCGCGTTCTGCCAAAAGCACCATTTGCATGCACATCTTGTGCTTTTGCAGAAAACTTCATCCGCGTCTACCAAAAGATGCATATGCATGCTTAAAACGCGTTTTCGCACAAATCCGTGCGCGGGTGCTAAAAAGAGCAGCATCGGCAAGCTTAGCACGTCGTTTGGTAGAAATCCACGTGCGCGTTCTGCATAAGCACCATTTGCATGCACATCTTGTGGTTTTGCAGAAAACTTCATCCGCGTCTACCAAAAGATGCATGTGCATGCTTAAAACGCGTTTTCGCAAAATGCGTGCGCGGGTGCTAAAAAGAGCAGCATCGGCATGCTTAGCACGTCGTTTGGTAGAAATCCACGTGCGCGTTCTGCAAAAAGCACCATTTGCATGCACATCTTGTGGTTTTGCAGAAAACTTCATCCGCGTCTACCAAAAGATGCATGTGCATGCTTAAAACGCGTTTTCGCACAAATGCGTGCGCGGGTGCTAAAAAGAGCAGCATCGGCATGCTTAGCACGTCGTTTGGTAGAAATCCACGTGCGCGTTCTGCCAAAAGCACCATTTGCATGCACATCTTGTGGTTTTGCAGAAAACTTCATCCGCGTCTACCAAAAGATGCATGTGCATGCTTAAAACGCGTTTTCGCACAAATCCGTGCGCGGGTGCTAAAAATAGCAGCATCGGCATGCTTAGCACGTCGTTTGGTAGAAATCCACGTGCGCGTTCTGCAAAAAGCACCATTTGCATGCACATCTTGTGGTTTTGCAGAAAACTTCATCCGCGTCTACCAAAAGATGCATGTGCATGCTTAAAACGCGTTTTCGCAAAAATGCGTGCGCGGGTGCTAAAAAGAGCAGCATCGGCATGCTTAGCACGTCGTTTGGTAGAAATCCACGAGCGCGTTCTGCAAAAAGCACCATTTGCATGCACATCTTGTGGTTTTGCAGAAAACTTCATCCGCGTCTACCAAAAGATGCATGTGCATGCTTAAAACGCGTTTTCGCACAAATGCGTGCGCGGGTGCTAAAAAGAGCAGCATCGGCATGCTTAGCACGTCGTTTGGTAGAAATCCACGTGCGCGTTCTGCCAAAAGCACCATTTGCATGCACATCTTGTGGTTTTGCAGAAAACTTCATCCGCGTCTACCAAAAGATGCATGTGCATGCTTAAAACGCGTTTTCGCACAAATCCGTGCGCGGGTGCTAAAATGAGCAGCATCGGCATGCTTAGCACGTCGTTTGGTAGAAATCCACGTGCGCGTTCTGCAAAAAGCACCCTTTGCATGCACATCTTGTGGTTTTGCAGAAAACTTCATCCGCGTCTACCAAAAGATGCATGTGCATGCTTAAAACGCGTTTTCGCAAAAATGCGTGCGCGGGTGCTAAAAAGAGCAGCATCGGCATGCTTAGCACGTCGTTTGGTAGAAATCCACGTGCGCGTTCTGCCAAAAGCACCATTTGCATGCACATCTTGTGGTTTTGCAGAAAACTTCATCCGCGTCTGCCAAAAGATGCATGTGCATGCTTAAAACGCGTTTTCGCACAAATGCGTGCGCGGGTGCTAAAAACAGCAGCATCGGCATGCTTAGCACGTCGTTTGGTAGAAATCCACGTGCGCGTTCTGCAAAAAGCACCATTTGCATGCACATCTTGTGGTTTTGCAGAAAACTTCATCCGCGTCTACCAAAAGATGCATGTGCATGCTTAAAACGCGTTTTCGCACAAATGCGTGCGCGGGTGCTAAAAAGAGCAGCATCGGCATGCTTAGCACGTCGTTTGGTAGAAATCCACGGGCGCGTTCTGCCAAAAGCACCATTTGCATGCACATCTTGTGGTTTTGCAGAAAACTTCATCCGCGTCTACCAAAAGATGCATGTGCATGCTTAAAACGCGTTTTCGCACAAATCCGTGCGCGGGTGCTAGAAAGAGCAGCATCGGCAAGCTTAGCACGTCGTTTGGTAGAAATCCACGTGCGCGTTCTGCAAAAAGCACCATTTGCATGCACATCTTGTGCTTTTGCAGAAAACTTCATCCGCGTCTACCAAAAGATGCATGTTCATGCTTAAAACGCGTTTTCGCACAAATGCGTGCGCGGGTGCTAAAAAGAGCAGCATCGGCATGCTTAGCACGTCGTTTGGTAGAAATCCACGTGCGCGTTCTGCAAAAAGCACCATTTGCATGCACATCTTGTGGTTTTGCAGAAAACTTCATCCGCGTCTACCAAAAGATGCATGTGCATGCTTAAAACGCGTTTTCGCACAAATGCGTGCGCGGGTGCTAAAAAGAGCAGCATCGGCATGCTTTACACGTCGTTTGGTAGAAATCCACGAGCGCGTTCTGCAAAAAGCACCATTTGCATGCACATCTTGTGGTTTTGCAGAAAACTTCATCCGCGTCTACCAAAAGATGCATGTGCATGCTTAAAACGCGTTTTCGCACAAATGCGTGCGCGGGTGCTAAAAAGAGCAGCATCGGCATGCTTAGCACGTCGTTTGATAGACATCCACGTGCGCGTTGTGCCAAAAGCACCATTTGCATGCACATCTTGTGGTTTTGCAGAAAACTTCATCCACGTCTACCAAAAGATGCATGTGCATGCTTAAAACGCGTTTTCGCACAAATCCGTGCGCGGGTGCTAAAAAGAGCAGCATCGGCATGCTTAGCACGTCGTTTGGTAGAAATCCACGTGCGCGTTCTGCAAAAAGCACCATTTGCATGCACATCTTGTGGTTTTGCAGAAAACTTCATCCGCGTCTACCAAAAGATGCATGTGCATGCTTAAAACGCGTTTTCGCACAAATGCGTGCGCGGGTGCTAAAAAGAGCAGCATCGGCATGCTTAGCACGTCGTTTGGTAGAAATCCACGTGCGCGTTCTGCCAAAAGCACCATTTGCATGCACATCTTGTGGTTTTGCAGAAAACTTCATCCGCGTCTACCAAAAGATGCATGTGCATGCTTAAAACGCGTTTTCGCACAAATCCGTGCGCGGGTGCTAAAAATAGCAGCATCGGCATGCTTAGCACGTCGTTTGGTAGAAATCCACGTGCGCGTTCTGCAAAAAGCACCATTTGCATGCACATCTTGTGGTTTTGCAGAAAACTTCATCCGCGTCTACCAAAAGATGCATGTGCATGCTTAAAACGCGTTTTCGCAAAAATGCGTGCGCGGGTGCTAAAAAGAGCAGCATCGGCATGCTTAGCACGTCGTTTGGTAGAAATCCACGAGCGCGTTCTGCAAAAAGCACCATTTGCATGCACATCTTGTGGTTTTGCAGAAAACTTCATCCGCGTCTACCAAAAGATGCATGTGCATGCTTAAAACGCGTTTTCGCACAAATGCGTGCGCGGGTGCTAAAAAGAGCAGCATCGGCATGCTTAGCACGTCGTTTGGTAGAAATCCACGTGCGCGTTCTGCCAAAAGCACCATTTGCATGCACATCTTGTGGTTTTGCAGAAAACTTCATCCGCGTCTACCAAAAGATGCATGTGCATGCTTAAAACGCGTTTTCGCACAAATCCGTGCGCGGGTGCTAAAATGAGCAGCATCGGCATGCTTAGCACGTCGTTTGGTAGAAATCCACGTGCGCGTTCTGCAAAAAGCACCCTTTGCATGCACATCTTGTGGTTTTGCAGAAAACTTCATCCGCGTCTACCAAAAGATGCATGTGCATGCTTAAAACGCGTTTTCGCAAAAATGCGTGCGCGGGTGCTAAAAAGAGCAGCATCGGCATGCTTAGCACGTCGTTTGGTAGAAATCCACGTGCGCGTTCTGCCAAAAGCACCATTTGCATGCACATCTTGTGGTTTTGCAGAAAACTTCATCCGCGTCTGCCAAAAGATGCATGTGCATGCTTAAAACGCGTTTTCGCACAAATGCGTGCGCGGGTGCTAAAAACAGCAGCATCGGCATGCTTAGCACGTCGTTTGGTAGAAATCCACGTGCGCGTTCTGCAAAAAGCACCATTTGCATGCACATCTTGTGGTTTTGCAGAAAACTTCATCCGCGTCTACCAAAAGATGCATGTGCATGCTTAAAACGCGTTTTCGCACAAATGCGTGCGCGGGTGCTAAAAAGAGCAGCATCGGCATGCTTAGCACGTCGTTTGGTAGAAATCCACGGGCGCGTTCTGCCAAAAGCACCATTTGCATGCACATCTTGTGGTTTTGCAGAAAACTTCATCCGCGTCTACCAAAAGATGCATGTGCATGCTTAAAACGCGTTTTCGCACAAATCCGTGCGCGGGTGCTAGAAAGAGCAGCATCGGCAAGCTTAGCACGTCGTTTGGTAGAAATCCACGTGCGCGTTCTGCAAAAAGCACCATTTGCATGCACATCTTGTGCTTTTGCAGAAAACTTCATCCGCGTCTACCAAAAGATGCATGTTCATGCTTAAAACGCGTTTTCGCACAAATGCGTGCGCGGGTGCTAAAAAGAGCAGCATCGGCATGCTTAGCACGTCGTTTGGTAGAAATCCACGTGCGCGTTCTGCAAAAAGCACCATTTGCATGCACATCTTGTGGTTTTGCAGAAAACTTCATCCGCGTCTACCAAAAGATGCATGTGCATGCTTAAAACGCGTTTTCGCACAAATGCGTGCGCGGGTGCTAAAAAGAGCAGCATCGGCATGCTTTACACGTCGTTTGGTAGAAATCCACGAGCGCGTTCTGCAAAAAGCACCATTTGCATGCACATCTTGTGGTTTTGCAGAAAACTTCATCCGCGTCTACCAAAAGATGCATGTGCATGCTTAAAACGCGTTTTCGCACAAATGCGTGCGCGGGTGCTAAAAAGAGCAGCATCGGCATGCTTAGCACGTCGTTTGATAGACATCCACGTGCGCGTTGTGCCAAAAGCACCATTTGCATGCACATCTTGTGGTTTTGCAGAAAACTTCATCCACGTCTACCAAAAGATGCATGTGCATGCTTAAAACGCGTTTTCGCACAAATCCGTGCGCGGGTGCTAAAAAGAGCAGCATCGGCATGCTTAGCACGTCGTTTGGTAGAAATCCACGTGCGCGTTCTGCAAAAAGCACCATTTGCATGCACATCTTGTGGTTTTGCAGAAAACTTCATCCGCGTCTACCAAAAGATGCATGTGCATGCTTAAAACGCGTTTTCGCACAAATGCGTGCGCGGGTGCTAAAAAGAGCAGCATCGGCATGCTTAGCACGTTGTTTGGTAGAAATCCACGTGCGCGTTCTGCAAAAAGCACCATTTGCATGCACATCTTGTGGTTTTGCAGAAAACTTCATCCGCGTCTACCAAAAGATGCATGTGCATGCTTAAAACGCGTTTTCGCACAAATGCGTGCGCGGGTGCTAAAAAGAGCAGCATCGGCATGCTTAGCACGTCGTTTGATAGACATCCACGTGCGCGTTCTGCCAAAAGCACCATTTGCATGCACATCTTGTGGTTTTGCAGAAAACTTCATCCGCGTCTACCAAAAGATGCATGTGCATGCTTAAAACGCGTTTTCGCACAAATCCGTGCGCGGGTGCTAAAAAGAGCAGCATCGGCATGCTTAGCACGTCGTTTGGTAGAAATCCACGTGCGCGTTCTGCAAAAAGCACCATTTGCATGCACATCTTGTGGTTTTGCAGAAAACTTCATCCGCGTCTACCAAAAGATGCATGTGCATGCTTAAAACGCGTATTCGCACAAATGCGTGCGCGGGTGCTAAAAAGAGCAGCATCGGCATGCTTAGCACGTTGTTTCGTAGAAATCCACGTGCGCGTTCTGCAAAAAGCACCATTTGCATGCACATCTTGTGGTTTTGCAGAAAACTTCATCCGCGTCTAGCAAGAGATGCATGTGCATGCTTAAAACGCGTTTTCGCACAAATGCGTGCGCGGGTGCTAAAAAGAGCAGCATCGGCATGCTTAGCACGTCGTTTGGTAGAAATCCACGTGCGCGTTCTGCCAAAAGCACCATTTGCATGCACATCTTGTGGTTTTGCAGAAAACTTCATCCGCGTCTACCAAAAGATGCATGTGCATGCTTAAAACGCGTTTTCGCACAAATCCGTACGCGGGTGCTAAAAAGAGCAGCATCGGCATGCTTAGCACGTCGTTTGGTAGAAATCCACGTGCGCGTTCTGCAAAAAGCACCATTTGCATGCACATCTTGTGGTTTTGCAGAAAACTTCATCCGCGTCTACTAAAAGATGCATGTGCATGCTTAAAACGCGTTTTCGCACAAATGCGTGCGCGGGTGCTAAAAAGAGCAGCATCGGCATGCTTAGCACGTCGTTTGGTAGAAATCCACGTGCGCGTTCTGCAAAAAGCACCATTTGCATGCACATCTTGTGGTTTTGCAGAAAACTTCATCCGCGTCTACCAAAAGATGCATGTGCATGCTTAAAACGCGTTTTCGCACAAATGCGTGCGCGGGTGCTAAAAATAGCAGCATCGGCATGCTTAGCACGTCGTTTGGTAGAAATCCACGTGCGCGTTCTGCAAAAAGCACCATTTGCATGCACATCTTGTGGTTTTGCAGAAAACTTCATCCGCGTCTACCAAAATATGCATGTGCATGCTTAAAACGCGTTTTCGCACAAATGCGTGCGCGGGTGCTAAAAAGAGCAGCATCGGCATGCTTAGCACGTCGTTTGGTCGAAATCCACGTGCGCGTTCTGCCAAAAGCACCATTTGCATGCACATCTTGTGGTTTTGCAGAAAACTTCATCCGCGTCTACCAAAAGATGCATGTGCATGCTTAAAACGCGTTTTCGCACAAATCCGTGCGCGGGTGCTAAAAAGAGCAGCATCGGCATGCTTAGCACGTCGTTTGGTAGAAATCAACGTGCGCGTTCTGCAAAAAGCACCATTTGCATGCACATCTTGTGGTTTTGCAGAAAACTTCATCCGCGTCTACCAAAAGATGCATGTGCATGCTTAAAACGCGTTTTCGCACAAATGCGTGCGCGGGTGCTAAAAAGAGCAGCATCGGCATGCTTAGCACGTCGTTTGGTAGAAATCCACGTGCGCGTTCTGCCAAAAGCACCATTTGCATGCACATCTTGTGGTTTTGCAGAAAACTTCATCCACGTCTACCAAAAGATGCATGTGCATGCTTAAAACGCGTTTTCGCACAAATCCGTGCGCGGGTGCTAAAAAGAGCAGCATCGGCATGCTTAGCACGTCGTTTGGTAGAAATCCACGTGCGCGTTCTGCAAAAAGCACCATTTGCATGCACATCTTGTGGTTTTGCAGAAAACTTCATCCGCGTCTACCAAAAGATGCATGTGCATGCTTAAAACGCGTTTTCGCACAAATGCGTGCGCGGGTGCTAAAAAGAGCAGCATCGGCATGCTTAGCACGTCGTTTGGTAGAAATCCACGTGCGCGTTCTGCAAAAAGCACCATTTGCATGCACATCTTGTGGTTTTGCAGAAAACTTCATCCGCGTCTACCAAAAGATGCATGTGCATGCTTAAAACGCGTTTTCGCACAAATGCGTGCGCGGGTGCTAAAAAGAGCAGCATCGGCATGCTTAGCACGTCGTTTGGTAGAAATCCACGAGCGCGTTCTGCAAAAAGCACCATTTGCATGCACATCTTGTGGTTTTGCAGAAAACTTCATCCGCGTCTACCAAAAGATGCATGTGCATGCTTAAAACGCGTTTTCGCACAAATGCGTGCGTGGGCGCTAAAAAGAGCAGCATCGGCATGCTTAGCACGTCGTTTGGTAGAAATCCACGAGCGCGTTGTGCCAAAAGCACCATTTGCATGCACATCTTGTGGTTTTGCAGAAAACTTCATCCACGTCTACCAAAAGATGCATGTGCATGCTTAAAACGCGTTTTCGCACAAATCCGTGCGCGGGTGCTAAAAAGAGCAGCATCGGCATGCTTAGCACGTCGTTTGGTAGAAATCCACGTGCGCGTTCTGCAAAAAGCACCATTTGCATGCACATCTTGTGGTTTTGCAGAAAACTTCATCCGCGTCTACCAAAAGATGCATGTGCATGCTTAAAACGCGTTTTCGCACAAATGCGTGCGCGGGTGCTAAAAAGAGCAGCATCGGCATGCTTAGCACGTTGTTTGGTAGAAATCCACGTGCGCGTTCTGCAAAAAGCACCATTTGCATGCACATCTTGTGGTTTTGCACAAAACTTCATCCGCGTGTACCAAAAGATGCATGTGCATGCTTAAAACGCGTTTTCGCACAAATGCGTGCGCGGGTGCTAAAAAGAGCAGCATCGGCATGCTTAGCACGTCGTTTGATAGACATCCACGTGCGCGTTCTGCCAAAAGCACCATTTGCATGCACATCTTGTGGTTTTGCAGAAAACTTCATCCGCGTCTACCAAAAGATGCATGTGCATGCTTAAAACGCGTTTTCGCACAAATCCGTGCGCGGGTGCTAAAAAGAGCAGCATCGGCATGCTTAGCACGTCGTTTGGTAGAAATCCACGTGCGCGTTCTGCAAAAAGCACCATTTGCATGCACATCTTGTGGTTTTGCAGAAAACTTCATCCGCGTCTACCAAAAGATGCATGTGCATGCTTAAAACGCGTTTTCGCACAAATGCGTGCGCGGGTGCTAAAAAGAGCAGCATCGGCATGCTTAGCACGTTGTTTGGTAGAAATCCACGTGCGCGTTCTGCAAAAAGCACCATTTGCATGCACATCTTGTGGTTTTGCAGAAAACTTCATCCGCGTCTAGCAAGAGATGCAAGTGCATGCTTAAAACGCGTTTTCGCACAAATGCGTGCGCGGGTGCTAAAAAAGAGCAGCATCGGCATGCTTAGCACGTCGTTTGGTAGAAATCCACGTGCGCGTTCTGCCAAAAGCACCATTTGCATGCACATCTTGTGGTTTTGCAGAAAACTTCATCCGCGTCTACCAAAAGATGCATGTGCATGCTTAAAACGCGTTTTCGCACAAATCCGTACGCGGGTGCTAAAAAGAGCAGCATCGGCATGCTTAGCACGTCGTTTGGTAGAAATCCACGTGCGCGTTCTGCAAAAAGCACCATTTGCATGCACATCTTGTGGTTTTGCAGAAAACTTCATCCGCGTCTACCAAAAGATGCATGTGCATGCTTAAAACGCGTTTTCGCACAAATGCGTGCGCGGGTGCTAAAAAGAGCAGCATCGGCATGCTTAGCACGTCGTTTGGTAGAAATCCACGTGCGCGTTCTGCAAAAAGCACCATTTGCATGCACATCTTGTGGTTTTGCAGAAAACTTCATCCGCGTCTACCAAAAGATGCATGTGCATGCTTAAAACGCGTTTCCGCACAAATGCGTGCGCGGGTGCTAAAAATAGCAGCATCGGCATGCTTAGCACGTCGTTTGGTAGAAATCCACGTGCGCGTTCTGCAAAAAGCACCATTTGCATGCACATCTTGTGGTTTTGCAGAAAACTTCATCCGCGTCTACCAAAATATGCATGTGCATGCTTAAAACGCGTTTTCGCACAAATGCGTGCGCGGGTGCTAAAAAGAGCAGCATCGGCATGCTTAGCACGTCGTTTGGTCGAAATCCACGTGCGCGTTCTGCCAAAAGCACCATTTGCATGCACATCTTGTGGTTTTGCAGAAAACTTCATCCGCGTCTACCAAAAGATGCATGTGCATGCTTAAAACGCGTTTTCGCACAAATCCGTGCGCGGGTGCTAAAAAGAGCCGCATCGGCATGCTTAGCACGTCGTTTGGTAGAAATCCACGTGCGCGTTCTGCAAAAAGCACCATTTGCATGCACGTCTTTTGGTTTTGCAGAAAACTTCATCCGCGTCTACCAAAAGATGCATGGGCATGCTTAAAACGCGTTTTCGCACAAATGCGTGCGCGGGTGCTAAAAAGAGCAGCATCGGCATGCTTAGCACGTCGTTTGGTAGAAATCCACGTGCGCGTTCTGCCAAAAGCACCATTTGCATGCACATGTTGTGGTTTTGCAGAAAACTTCATCCGCGTCTACCAAAAGATGCATGTGCATGCTTAAAACGCGTTTTCGCACAAATGCGTGCGCGGGTGCTAAAAAGAGCAGCATCGGCATGCTTAGCACGTCGTTTGGTAGAAATCCACGAGCGCGTTCTGCAAAAAGCACCATTTGCATGCACATCTTGTGGTTTTGCAGAAAACTTTATCCGCGTCTACCAAAAGATGCATGTGCATGCTTAAAACGCGTTTTCGCACAAATGCGTGCGCGGGTGCTAAAAAGAGCAGCATCGGCATGCTTAGCACGTCGTTTGGTAGAAATCCACGTGCGCGTTCTGCAAAAAACACCATTTGCATGCACATCTTGTGGTTTTGCAGAAAACTTCATCCGCGTCTACCAAAAGATGCATGTGCATGCTTAAAACGCGTTTTCGCACAAATGCGTGCGCGGGTGCTAAAAAGAGCAGCATCGGCATGCTTAGCACGTTGTTTGGTAGAAATCCACGTGCGCGTTCTGCAAAAAGCACCATTTGCATGCACATCTTGTGGTTTTGCAGAAAACTTCATCCGCGTCTACCAAAAGATGCAAGTGCATGCTTAAAACGCGTTTTCGCACAAATGCGTGCGCGGGTGCTAAAAAGAGCAGCATCGGCATGCTTAGCACGTCGTTTGGTAGAAATCCACGTGCGCGTTCTGCAAAAAGCACCATTTGCATGCACATCTTGTGGCTTTGCAGAAAACTTCATCCGCGTCTACCAAAAGATGCATGTGCATGCTTAAAACGCGTTTTCGCACAAATGCGTGCGCGGGTGCTTAGAATAGCAGCATCGGCATGCTTAGCACGTCGTTTGGTAGAAATCCACGTGCGCGTTCTGCAAAAAGCACCATTTGCATGCACATCTTGTGGTTTTGCAGAAAAATTCATCCGCGTCTACCAAAAGATGCATGTGCATGCTTAAAACGCGTTTTCGCACAAATCCGTGCGCGGGTGCTAAAAAGAGCAGCATCGGCATGCTTAGCACGTCGTTTGGTAGAAATCCACGTGCGCGTTCTGCAAAAAGCACCATTTGCATGCACATCTTGTGGTTTTGCAGAAAACTTCATCCGCGTCTACCAAAAGATGCATGTGCATGCTTAAAACGCGTTTTCGCACAAATGCGTGCGCGGGTGCTTAGAATAGCAGCATCGGCATGCTTAGCACGTCGTTTGGTAGAAATCCACGTGCGCGTTCTGCCAAAAGCACCATTTGCATGCACATCTTGTGGTTTTGCAGAAAACTTCATCCGCGTCTGCCAAAAGATGCATGTGCATGCTTAAAACGCGTTTTCGCACAAATGCGTGCGCGGGTGCTAAAAAGAGCAGCATCGGCATGCTTAGCACGTCGTTTGGTAGAAATCCACGTGCGCGTTCTGCAAAAAGCACCATTTGCATGCACATCTTGTGGTTTTGCAGAAAACTTCATCCGCGTCTACCAAAAGATGCATGTGCATGCTTAAAACGCGTATTCGCACAAATGCGTGCGCGGGTGCTAAAAAGAGCAGCATCGGCATGCTTAGCACGTTGTTTGGTAGAAATCCACGTGCGCGTTCTGCAAAAAGCACCATTTGCATGCACATCTTGTGGTTTTGCAGAAAACTTCATCCGCGTCTAGCAAGAGATGCATGTGCATGCTTAAAACGCGTTTTCGCACAAATGCGTGCGCGGGTGCTAAAAAGAGCAGCATCGGCATGCTTAGCACGTCGTTTGGTAGAAATCCACGTGCGCGTTCTGCCAAAAGCACCATTTGCATGCACATCTTGTGGTTTTGCAGAAAACTTCATCCGCGTCTACCAAAAGATGCATGTGCATGCTTAAAACGCGTTTTCGCACAAATCCGTACGCGGGTGCTAAAAAGAGCAGCATCGGCATGCTTAGCACGTCGTTTGGTAGAAATCCACGTGCGCGTTCTGCAAAAAGCACCATTTGCATGCACATCTTGTGGTTTTGCAGAAAACTTCATCCGCGTCTACCAAAAGATGCATGTGCATGCTTAAAACGCGTTTTCGCACAAATGCGTGCGCGGGTGCTAAAAAGAGCAGCATCGGCATGCTTAGCACGTCGTTTGGTAGAAATCCACGTGCGCGTTCTGCAAAAAGCACCATTTGCATGCACATCTTGTGGTTTTGCAGAAAACTTCATCCGCGTCTACCAAAAGATGCATGTGCATGCTTAAAACGCGTTTTCGCACAAATGCGTGCGCGGGTGCTAAAAATAGCAGCATCGGCATGCTTAGCACGTCGTTTGGTAGAAATCCACGTGCGCGTTCTGCAAAAAGCACCATTTGCATGCACATCTTGTGGTTTTGCAGAAAACTTCATCCGCGTCTACCAAAATATGCATGTGCATGCTTAAAACGCGTTTTCGCACAAATGCGTGCGCGGGTGCTAAAAAGAGCAGCATCGGCATGCTTAGCACGTCGTTTGGTCGAAATCCACGTGCGCGTTCTGCCAAAAGCACCATTTGCATGCACATCTTGTGGTTTTGCAGAAAACTTCATCCGCGTCTACCAAAAGATGCATGTGCATGCTTAAAACGCGTTTTCGCACAAATCCGTGCGCGGGTGCTAAAAAGAGCAGCATCGGCATGCTTAGCACGTCGTTTGGTAGAAATCAACGTGCGCGTTCTGCAAAAAGCACCATTTGCATGCACATCTTGTGGTTTTGCAGAAAACTTCATCCGCGTCTACCAAAAGATGCATGTGCATGCTTAAAACGCGTTTTCGCACAAATGCGTGCGCGGGTGCTAAAAAGAGCAGCATCGGCATGCTTAGCACGTCGTTTGGTAGAAATCCACGTGCGCGTTCTGCCAAAAGCACCATTTGCATGCACATCTTGTGGTTTTGCAGAAAACTTCATCCACGTCTACCAAAAGATGCATGTGCATGCTTAAAACGCGTTTTCGCACAAATCCGTGCGCGGGTGCTAAAAAGAGCAGCATCGGCATGCTTAGCACGTCGTTTGGTAGAAATCCACGTGCGCGTTCTGCAAAAAGCACCATTTGCATGCACATCTTGTGGTTTTGCAGAAAACTTCATCCGCGTCTACCAAAAGATGCATGTGCATGCTTAAAACGCGTTTTCGCACAAATGCGTGCGCGGGTGCTAAAAAGAGCAGCATCGGCATGCTTAGCACGTCGTTTGGTAGAAATCCACGTGCGCGTTCTGCAAAAAGCACCATTTGCATGCACATCTTGTGGTTTTGCAGAAAACTTCATCCGCGTCTACCAAAAGATGCATGTGCATGCTTAAAACGCGTTTTCGCACAAATGCGTGCGCGGGTGCTAAAAAGAGCAGCATCGGCATGCTTAGCACGTCGTTTGGTAGAAATCCACGAGCGCGTTCTGCAAAAAGCACCATTTGCATGCACATCTTGTGGTTTTGCAGAAAACTTCATCCGCGTCTACCAAAAGATGCATGTGCATGCTTAAAACGCGTTTTCGCACAAATGCGTGCGCGGGCGCTAAAAAGAGCAGCATCGGCATGCTTAGCACGTCGTTTGGTAGAAATCCACGAGCGCGTTCTGCAAAAAGCACCATTTGCATGCACATCTTGTGGTTTTGCAGAAAACTTCATCCGCGTCTACCAAAAGATGCATGTGCATGCTTAAAACGCGTTTTCGCACAAATGCGTGCGCGGGTGCTAAAAAGAGCAGCATCGGCATGCTTAGCACGTCGTTTGGTAGAAATCCACGTGCGCGTTCTGCCAAAAGCACCATTTGCATGCACATCTTGTGGTTTTGCAGAAAACTTCATCCGCATCTACCAAAAGATGCATGTGCATGCTTAAAACGCGTTTTCGCACAAATCCGTGCGCGGGTGCTAAAAAGAGCAGCATCGGCATGCTTAGCACGTCG
The DNA here is from genome assembly GCF_023375885.2 of Dermacentor andersoni. Classification (NCBI taxonomy): domain Eukaryota; kingdom Metazoa; phylum Arthropoda; class Arachnida; order Ixodida; family Ixodidae; genus Dermacentor; species Dermacentor andersoni. Next base: position 347,079 of record NW_027314787.1, read on the forward strand.
TTTGGTAGAAATCCACGTGCGCGTTCTGCAAAAAGCACCATTTGCATGCACATCTTGTGGTTTTGAAGAAAACTTCATCCGCGTCTACCAAAAGATGCATGTGCATGCTTAAAACGCGTTTTCGCACAAATGCGTGCGCGGGTGCTAAAAAGAGCAGCATCGGCATGCTTTACACGTCGTTTGGTAGAAATCCACGAGCGCGTTCTGCAAAAAGCACCATTTGCATGCACATCTTGTGGTTTTGCAGAAAACTTCATCCGCGTCTACCAAAAGATGCATGTGCATGCTTAAAACGCGTTTTCGCACAAATGCGTGCGCGGGTGCTAAAAAGAGCAGCATCGGCATGCTTAGCACGTCGTTTGATAGACATCCACGTGCGCGTTGTGCCAAAAGCACCATTTGCATGCACATCTTGTGGTTTTGCAGAAAACTTCATCCACGTCTACCAAAAGATGCATGTGCATGCTTAAAACGCGTTTTCGCACAAATCCGTGCGCGGGTGCTAAAAAGAGCAGCATCGGCATGCTTAGCACGTCGTTTGGTAGAAATCCACGTGCGCGTTCTGCAAAAAGCACCATTTGCATGCACATCTTGTGGTTTTGCAGAAAACTTCATCCGCGTCTACCAAAAGATGCTTTGCATGCTTAAAACGCGTTTTCGCACAAATGCGTGCGCGGGTGCTAAAAAGAGCAGCATCGGCATGCTTAGCACGTTGTTTGGTAGAAATCCACGTGCGCGTTCTGCAAAAAGCACCATTTGCATGCACATCTTGTGGTTTTGCACAAAACTTCATCCGCGTGTACCAAAAGATGCATGTGCATGCTTAAAACGCGTTTTCGCACAAATGCGTGCGCGGGTGCTAAAAAGAGCAGCATCGGCATGCTTAGCACGTCGTTTGATAGACATCCACGTGCGCGTTCTGCCAAAAGCACCATTTGCATGCACATCTTGTGGTTTTGCAGAAAACTTCATCCGCGTCTACCAAAAGATGCATGTGCATGCTTAAAACGCGTTTTCGCACAAATCCGTGCGCGGGTGCTAAAAAGAGCAGCATCGGCATGCTTAGCACGTCGTTTGGTAGAAATCCACGTGCGCGTTCTGCAAAAAGCACCATTTGCATGCACATCTTGTGGTTTTGCAGAAAACTTCATCCGCGTCTACCAAAAGATGCATGTGCATGCTTAAAACGCGTTTTCGCACAAATGCGTGCGCGGGTGCTAAAAAGAGCAGCATCGGCATGCTTAGCACGTTGTTTGGTAGAAATCCACGTGCGCGTTCTGCAAAAAGCACCATTTGCATGCACATCTTGTGGTTTTGCAGAAAACTTCATCCGCGTCTAGCAAGAGATGCAAGTGCATGCTTAAAACGCGTTTTCGCACAAATGCGTGCGCGGGTGCTAAAAAGAGCAGCATCGGCATGCTTAGCACGTCGTTTGGTAGAAATCCACGTGCGCGTTCTGCCAAAAGCACCATTTGCATGCACATCTTGTGGTTTTGCAGAAAACTTCATCCGCGTCTACCAAAAGATGCATGTGCATGCTTAAAACGCGTTTTCGCACAAATCCGTACGCGGGTGCTAAAAAGAGCAGCATCGGCA